>NC_071403.1:97212039-97517352 GCF_017976375.1 Cuculus canorus | reverse complement strand
GTGAATTAATTAGCAAAGACCTGAGAGTCCTCTGTTTACAGCCTTCCATGAAACTAATACCGATTGGCACTGACATTATTAAATTGCTTCCCCTTCTAATGTGGCCCTTTTGACAAAAAATTAGCCCTGCCACCTGTCCCTTTGGCTGATGATTATTCTTCTCAAGTATTCCTGTTCTGAGATGAAACAATAAATACAAAAACATTTTACCAGTACAATTGTTTATTGATCCTAAAAACATTAAGATAGTCTTTGCTATTGCCAATGACCCACTGTGAGACTGCTATTCTGAAGGAGAACTCAAGACAGAAAACATTTTCATTCAGACATGAATGTTGTTCACAGCCTATTTTGAATGCATTTCTTAAGCTGAAACAACTTATTGCTTTATCTGTAAGGCAAACAACAAAACATTCAGAGCTGAAGCTGCTTTGAGTAGACACCTACAATCTCCTGGTTTCTGGATGAGCCTGATCATTCTGAATAGTTTCACATGTAAGCACTTGTGATCCTGAATCCGATGTTCTACAAATATCCTGTGATACTGACTTACAGCCTACTACTCTTGCAAATGCTGCTGCAGTATATTTCCAGAAAATGATAAAAGGTCAAAACCACAAGCAAGATGGGTTCATTAACCTTCCCAACACCATTCTCCAAAACTTTCCCTCAGATAAAATCTTTAGATGATTTTCAGCAAATAGTTTTTAAGTATTCCTTCACCTCTAATCAGATGGCAAAAGTGGGTTTGGTTTTTTTATTTAATCATGGCTGTGAACTTCAGACTTTATTTTTTCTTATCTTCCTTTTTTTCATAAGGGCTCTTTTGATTTGCCTCTTGCTTCATGGTCACATGAAATTTGGCTAGCGATTAAAAGACCAAATGGGCCCCAATAAAAACTTTCAGAACGTGCAGAGTTCAGCTCAGGAGGTTGGCAGGTCTCTGGAAGAGCTGCAGATTAACCACTACTCAACTTGTATCCAGAAATCATGCTAATTTCAGTATGTGCAGCTACCTAGTAAGTGTACGGAGTCATAAGGCATCTCAGTACTGGGAGTGGAGTTAAGAATATTTTGGGTAGGATCTCAGTATGGTCACATAACTGACAATATGGAGCTCAGGAGGCAGACCATTTGTCTTTGAAAAGATTGACTTCTGAAGGCTGCTTTTGGAGAAGAGGTCACAGTGCTGAATGAAGTCTAGGAGGAAAGCAAGGTTGGGGAGAGCTGTTAACATGAATTTTCTACCTCCTGACTGCTCTCTGCAGGAGGCACCTGGTTTGGGGTCCCAGCTGAGTTGCTGCTTAATAGCTCATCTGGGTGCCAAAAAGCTTTTCATGACATTCTTGGCTTAAGCACTGCAAAAGCAGTGGAACATTTTTGCTAAACAGAGCCTTTAGTCTTTAAACCATTGCTTTCTGGATGAAAATGCAAGAAAATTGAGAGCAATGTCAAAATGCTAAAACTGTAGTGTTCAGTCAGACAGAGTTTTGTTCTGAATTTCAGTGGCTGGCTCCAAAGTTTCCTGATGTACGTGTTAGCATATAGTTGCCCTTTTGTATGAATAGTGATCTGCCATGTCCTCTGAGCATCATGGATGAGCTCGTGTTCCATCAAGCGCACCTCCAAAAATGACTTGAAGTTCAGCTAATGAATCTTGTGTTATTTCTAACATTAATACTTGAGAGACTTAAAAACATACACTAAATGGAACTTGCCCAATCTGCAGCTGGAAAAAAACCAGGACATATTGTTCTTCTGGAAATGTAATAAAACCTTGGACACTTTTCAACTATATTTCTGGGCAGGGTGGATCAACTGTTCTGTACTCAGTTAAGAATCCTAGAAATGCTCGTGAAGTCATTCCTGATAAGAGGAGCATAAACTACTTATTTTACTAAACAGTTGTTTGCTTACAAGCTGGTTCAGTGACCTGGGATTTATTGAATGTATGTGTACAAGACACTTTCTAGTAGTATATCTTTTTTGATGCTCCTTTATAAGACTCAGTGCAACTAATGATGAGGACAGGGAGAAAGCATGTAACGTCTTTTGGTCCTGTGGGGGAGAACAAGAAATGCATATACATACAGCATTAGGTCATTTCATAAATTAACCAGACAGATGGAAGTGACTTCCCCAGGATGACCCGTGACAGGAAGACGCTGAATTAACATTTGCAGCCTAGACTGCTTCTTACCAACATTTTGTGTATGTATTCATATCTTCCTTTTTTTGCATGCTGAAGTTGTACTCATAGAAGAGCAAATGTACTGTTGTATTTTAACAATTTCATATTGATTTGTGGGTTAAAAAGCTGTAATTAGTCAGACAAAATATGTTGTCAATTTAGGTTTATTTCCCAGTTGTGCTCGCCTGTCATTTTTAATTATTATTTTTAGGGTCTGGGTGATGATGTCATCCCCCTAAATTTCCCCAAAGCTCCCCAGTGTTCATTTCAAATGATTAATGAAGGTATGAAAACTATGAGTGCTTCCAAATCAAATATGTATATAAAGGTAGGCAGTGCTCAGGAAAAGATGATTAAAATAAAGAATTGTGTGTCTCCTTGAAATTCACAAGCCCATTAATACTGCAGCAGTTCAGACCTCAGTGGGACTTCTGTGCAATCCACTGAATACTTTTTCGTTGGGGAAAAATATCTTTACAAACCTGACTGTTAGACCTATCTGAATTTTATTTTATGGCTGTGGGTTTCACATACTTGTACCATTGAAAGGACAAAAATGGGCTCTGTGCTAAAGTGATAGGTCTGGCAAATCCATATATCAATTGTCTTGTAAAGTGTGGGCCTTGAGACTTACTTAATTTTGTATGTGGATTTTTGATGAAGAAAATTCAATAAATTGATACTCTGTTTTTTTGGCTTCCATTATGAAGCTGAAAGGTAAGCTGTTGCAATACTCTGTATTAATAAGCACTCAGGAGTCAAATTTGTCAGGAGAGAAAATGCAATGCTTTCTATTAACTGAACGAGTATTGTGTTTAGCTGGGCTTTGCCAAAGCCTCTGGAAATGTCTAATTGAAGCACCTCCCACCCGAGAACAGGCTGAGAGAGTTGAGGTTGTTCAGCCTGGAGAAGAGAAGGCTCCAAGGAGACCTTATAGTGACCTTCCAGTGCCTGAAAGGGCTACAAGAAAGCTGGGGAGGGAACTATTCACAAAGGCTTGTGGTGATAGAATGAGGGACAGCAGCTATAAACTGTAGAGGGGCAGAGTTAGACTTGATATAAGGAAGAATCTCTTCACTGTGAGAGTGGGGAGACACTGGCACAGGTTGCCCAGGGAAGTTGTGGATGTCCCATCCCTGGAGGTGTTCAAGGCCAGGCTGGATGGAGCTGGAGACCCTGATCCAGTGGGAGGTGTCCCTGCCCATGGCAGGGGGTTGGAACTGGATGATCTTTAAGGTCCCTTCCAACCCAAACTATTCTATGATTCTATGATTCTATGATTCTATGATTCTATGATTCTATGAACTACTAAAGTAACATAGTGTTTCCCATTCTAACGCAGTATCTTCATAAAACAGTCGTTCCAATTCTAAGCTTCACGCCTATCTCCTCAGTGCACGAGCTTCAAATGAAGCATAACTGTTTACAACATAATAAGAATGGAAAACTTGGAAATTAATATTTCCTTAACAGAATGTGAAACATCAGCTTGCTTCACAGTTTGTATCAAGCATGGCATACAATATTTGTATATGAAATATATACTTTCACACTAAGAGTTTGTATGCCATTTTATTCATATGTCATAATATTCATCAACAAGGTCGGCAAAGGCGGGGTCCAAGGAAAATTTTAGGAGGTAAAAGCATTATTTTTTTTTTCAAACCAGAGAGTCTAAGTCCAAAACTATCATTCAAAAAGGCTTGCTCAGCTGCTATCTAACAGTAAAGTATACTGAGTTCTGTTTGTGCCTGGGGAGGAATTAATCAGTACGTACTGATTCTTACAATGTGGATAACTACATCCAAGCCAGACTGTCTTCAGTTAGTGGAAAGAAGCAGTTTTTTCAGGGCATGATTAATTTCCTAAAGAAGGTGCTAAAAGAAGTAAATGATACAATGAAAAAGCTCCTCTGAAATCATGTAAATACAGTGGATGATTTATCATTCTAAAGTACTGAGTTCCTAACAATGTCTATTTCTCTGCAACAGACTTCAAGATTCTCAAGACATGAATTCTTTTGATAAAAATGTCAGTTGTCCCTAGAATCTGGTCCTAGAATCAGGTCTAAACTGGCCTGATTCAACCAGCTAATTAACTGTGCCCCAGTCAGCCAAAATGACACTCTGAAAACAGTTTTCTTTCTGCTAAAATCTCTTGAAGAGCCTTATCTTGTAGATGTTTGCAGAGACTCATGCAGTGAAATAATTTAGTCCCTCACAAAAATGTTATCATGATCACTTTCCTTTGAGCTGGTAACAATGATGGTACGTGGTGTTTGTGTATGAATGCTGTGGGGAAGATGCTTGCCCCAAATGAGAGAGAGATGACTTATCTGCTTTCCTCAGTTAAAGGACATTCAAACCCACATCTTTTCACTTGTAAATATGCCTAACCACAAAGCCATGGGAAAACGAGCAGCATATAGCTCTCTTACTGACATTAGGTAGTTTTTCAAAATAGAGAAGCTAGAGAGATGATGATCCAGAGATGTGAAAGGATTAAAACCTGCCTGTGTAACCTATTGCTCAGATTAACTAGGCAGCAGGATGACGACTGTCCCTGTTCAAATAAATGTTTATGATTTTTTACCATCACTGAATAGAATATGCAAACAGGTATTGCAGCAGAGACTTCCTCTTCTGGGTGAATTTCCTAACCATGGGCTGTTTCATGTGGGAGTACTTTGGAGTGTTTCATAAACACCACATAAAGAGCCAAGAGCAAAACAGGGGCCCAAGATCTTTCTTTTAAATGCAGCACCACCTGCTTATTGAGGCTGAAAGAAGGTGACCTAAGGACATATTTGTTGTGCCTTGTTTAGGAAATACATTTGCTGGGTTAGCCTTGGCTAACAGTCACTCACCCAGCCACTCACTCACTCACTACCCCTCCTCGGTGGGACAGGATGAGAAAACAGGATGAGAAAGTTCTTGGGTCAAGATAGGGAGATACAGCACTTGGAGCTTTCCTCCTGCACTCACCTTGAAGCTCATAGGGCTGCATCTCACACATTCCCACTCACTCCTGGGCAGTGTTTTGCTCTTTCTCACACAGGTTTTCCACCACTGGCTCAGGGGCTCAGATGTGCCCTGCAGTGGGGCCGTTGGAGAGGGCTGGAACCAGCTATGTTCAGCAAGAGGGAGAGACAGCCTCTCCTCACACAGGCTGCCCTGTAGTTCCCCACTGCCCACACCTAAATATCTGCACCCAGTATGTCATGGAAGATTTTTTTTATATTTAAGTTATACACATCCAGACATGACAGAATCTTCTATAAATGGTTCCCCACAGTTTACAGACACTTGTTCAAATAACATGCCTGACACTTTGTTAAAAATTTCTGTGAAAATTACAATAGCACTTCTGAAATGCACGTCAAATTTAAAAGCTGTAAAGCCTGGATATTGTTTGGAGTTCCTTTCGTGTAAATATGAAGCTGTGCTACTGCCTTCACTGGAGATTCTCCGTTAAACAGAGCTGGAATGCTGTTCTACTGAAATATGTTGTTGATGTCTTGTTTAATACAGCAGTAAATAAGTGCAAATCATGCCCCACCAGACCATGCTCCTGTTGCCCTGTTCAGTACGTTCTCTATTTTCTACCAAAGAAATATATGATAAATAATTGGATTTTTCTCAGCTTTTTACTTGGTAAACATTAGGGTGGCAGACTTGGCAATGCACCTCTTCATCTTCTACGAAACAGGACTACTAACAGTCGCAGTGCCAACAAATGCCCCAAACCAACAAAGTGTCATGGAGGGCCCAGCCAAGCAATCATCGTACAGGATTTTTGTATTATTTTTCAACAAGGATAGAGAATATGATCCTTAGAAATGAGGTCAAGAAGTCAAGGTTTTATTTTATTTTATTCTTGTCCTAAGCTTTTAGCACAGCGGTTGTGGCAAAGAAGGATTACGTAAAGCGGAGACCTGAAGGTGACTTCCATTTCCTCTCTCCCCCTCACATGTGTGTGACTTTCAGCAAACCAGAGATATGAGATCCAGACATTGATCTGTGGGTATGAAACAGACTGTGTGTGTGCCACCACCCGTCCATCTGCATTACAGACCAAAAAGCTGCGCTGATCAGGTAGGTATTAGATCTAATGTGTCACTGTATTAGAAAATATAGTCCACACTAATAAATAAGTGGCTTCCTGTTGCCTTCTCTGATCTGTGCAAGTGGAGGGAAGTCACAGGTAGGTGTGATTGAGGTCAGGTTTGAACAATTATTCCTAAGCAGTGTATGTCACATAGCATGTAGGTAGGTCAGTCTCTCACGAACACTGGGGTGTCTAACCACCTGCCTTCATAACATGGCCTAATTTAATCCTATAGAAATCTCTGTGTAAATTTTGTAGAATAAGAAGGTATAAACTGCAAACATTTTCCATTCAAAGATCATCAGATAACCCTGGGAAAACAAAAAAGGAGTTTTAAGACTGATAGAGATGCCACCTCACCATGTGATTATCTCGATGTGTGTGAGTTTTTGCAGACACGCAGAAGGGAAGCATTTTCTCCTTTTATATCAGAGTGAAAAAGCTAATGGAGACTCCAGCAAAAATATTTTGTAAAAAGCAAATGAACAAACCTGAGCATGTGGCACAGCAATAAAAATGGAAACAGTCATTGAAATGGGCTTCAGTGGGCTGTGTGTTCATTCCACTCTGTGTTTTGTGTTTACTGAGCTGGAGTAGTCTAGTAACAGGTTTCCTAGCAGGAACAGTCTGGGAAACAGGGAACTGCAGAGCAATTTTAGAAAGCAAATTTTGGGTTTGTGACTGAGACTGTATTTTTCTAAGCTATGATAATTCAACAGAAAAGAAAAGAAAAAAATCAGAACAAATCAGAGCTTAAATATTGGGTATTTAAGTGTGACAAAGCAAAGATATTGGAGCCTTTAAGATCTGAACCAGACTCTGAGAGGAAGGAGAAGTCAAGTCAAAGGACAAAGGTATACTCTCCTCTTCTGCCTTAGAAGGGAATAATTCAGGACATCTCAACTGATTTTGTTTTCCTGATAACTGGTGAACAAAAGCTTTGTCTGAAGAACATCTGAGACCTCTACTGCATTTCTTGCTTAACAGTAGCTACTCAGGTGCTGACCTGCAATGCCAGCCCAAAGTGGGTGAATGTTTTCTAACAGAGAATCTGTTGGAGGGAAACAGAACACTAGAAGGATGGTAAATTTGCTGAGTAAATTATTGTGAGTTACTCACACAGTTTTACTAACAGTCATCTGGAAAAAGTTAACAAATGAAGGAGAATGTCTGAAGTGAATAATAAATATAAATCAGTCCAAGAGACATGTCGGGTTACTTGTTGGTTGCGGAGAAAGATGGGATTGATTGAGTGATACAGTGAAAAAAAGCAGAAAAGTAGAATAAGACAAACACAGAAGGGATGGCACATTTGGCTATATGGCATTTTCCTGTTATGAAATATCATAAGGCTGCGCTGGTGGCAGTTCACTCACTAAAATTTTTGCTGATTGTTACTATGTTACACACGGTGTGAAACTGAAAGAATTGCCTCCATTATTCTGCTTTTCCTTGAGATTGACTGCTTTAATTTAGAAGTCAATAAACACCATACTTGCTCACAGCATCCCAACCCAGAGCTATTGGGAACTGGCACACTTGAACTTCCTCCCACTGGGAAACCAAGGCTTGGCTTTCAAAATTCATAGCTTTATGTCCTTGTTAGTTTTATTTTATTAAAATGAAGTATGTGATTTGTTTTCCCCCAATTGGTTGCCTAAAGCTGATTTTGTCAAGAAAAAGCTAATGTTAAAAGCAAAGTTGTATCCCATTATGAAGGCAAGTGCAGCTTTGTGATAGGAGCTGAAAATGTGTTAATTAAAATGTTACTTTTACTTTATCTTTAATGTCATATTAGCCTTATCTGCAGCTCAGGCAGGCCCTAAATGGTTGCATTTGGGCATTTGGCCATCTTTTGCTTTTCATTTTATTATTTCCACTTAAATATTTATTACTTGAGTCCAAGCCCATGAAACTCCATGGTAACACTCCTGTGGAGTCTCAAAGACTTTCCAGCCTTGGAGCAGAGCCTTGCTTTGGAAAGAAAAAAAAAAATGCAAAAATGCGCCTGTGGTTTTGTATGATTATCTTCCAGGGATCTACATGCAACACTATAAATAGGCGTCTCTTAGCTGCCAATTTGATAAATGCATGTCACTGAGGTTACATGGCATTCTTCCCCCTCAGTCATTTTTAACAGCAATAAAGTGCCTGCAGGCCAAAAGATGCCCTCTGACACCTGTGTAAGCTCTGGAGTCTACTGGATTGAAATCTAGTAAACAGTTCTTTCTAATGCTTTGCAAGAAAGAACATAACCCATCTTATTGATTCTACAGGGCTGAGAGGAATTGGGAGCCTTAAGAACATCTTGGTTACCAGTTTGCAAGTGCAACCCAAGAAGTATATGAATGAGTAAGCTTTGAGTCACTTTGAGTTCCTTCCAGATTCTTTTATACCATTTAAGCAATATTTATCTCTAGAATAATTTTACTAACAGACATACATACTTATAGCCTCACCGTCTTCAGAATATATCATTGTAAATTACAGTATTCTAGCACTGGTTTGCATTTTGCATCTTTGAGATTTTTCTATTGAAATAGAGTGAGAAACAAATGACAAAAAAGTAGACACTAAACCAGATGATAGCAATAGACTCAGTATAATATATTTTTAAGGAAAGTAGGAATCAAACTTAGCTGTTAAGCTCCAAACCATGGGTATTGTTTTTCCCTTTTAATAAAAAGACGGTAGAAAGATTTGGGGAATAAAAAAATAAGAACAAGGAAAGAAAGTCCATGGATCATTCAACTTAGGTTTTATATTCTTGTTAACTGACAAATTACTAACACTTCAGCCATGTGAATACATTTGGTACTCAGAGAGAGGTGCGTTTTATTTAGTTAGTTTTACTCCACTGATGGTTGTATGAGGGTGCAACACACTATGGTGCTGACAAAAGACTGAAATCCATTTCCTCTCCTTAGTCAGCAATCCTATCAAAAATCACAAAATTAATTTACCATGAAAAAACCCGTGCCCATTAACTCGTTATAAATCAAACAAGAAACTGATACAGATATTAAATTCCTAGATGTGTCAAATTAACCGTATCTGTGCTGACTGCGTCCATCTCTAGAGGAAGGAGGCAGAATTCAGCAGTAGGCTCAGCAGCAAGATTTCATCATTTTGCTGCACCTTCAGGGCCCTCAAAAGAGCCACAAGGGGGCCATGGTAGATTGTAGGGCATTTTGGGAAGCTTCAGGCTCCCAAAGCTATGCTGGAGGTCATTTGGGAAAGGATAGCAGAAGAAATACGGAAATATTTGTCCATGTCCAATTTAATCAGATATCCTATTTGTAGCAGAGACTGCTTTTCTGGTATTTTACAATAAGTTCAATGTTCTTTAAGTTAAAATTGGAGCTCTCTGATTAGTGCCTGCATGAAAGTGATCAATATAAAAATAATTCAAATATTGGAAACAGTCTGTATGTGATGTTTAATCAGGTGTGATGATAGAAGGAGGAAGGAATTCCACATTGTTACTCTGTAGATGTGAGCATGCACTCCAGTAAAGGAAATGGGGGTTTGGATCTAATTTTGCCTGAAAAAAATCAAAGTATATGAATTAGGTGATTAGGGGTTTGTTGGCTAATTTTAAGATGACCTGTGCTGGAGAAATCTGAATGAACAAAAGTAGGGGCAGGAGAATCTGAGATGGTTCTGATCAAACCATCCAACATAATAAAAGGCTAGGAGGGATCAGAAGAATCAATAAATTACTTTTCTTCTTTTCTGTCTGGCCTCCTCTGTTTGTGGCTGCTGCCTTCTCAGCTACTCTCTGGGTAACAGTAATTGGAGCCAGGGGATTGTTTGGTTCAATGCCGAAAACAGGTTTTAGCAGCTATAAATACCGATTAGCAGCTGACCCGTTAAAAATCTAAGGGGCATGTTAGATTCTTTTGGTTTTGTAAAAGAAATGTTTTCTTAAAAGAAATCCTTTCTATCTATGTATATGTTGAGTTTTTCATATGGTTGTCTGTTTTAGTGAGTGTAATTAGTTTTGATGAATGAAGTGTTTTCAGCACAGCCAGCTAACTTGTCAGATATTTGCCTTGTTTGAGCCTGGAAATTATATTCATGTTCCAAGAGAAACTTGCCCTGAGAAAATTGGCTAAACACACAGCATCACGACACAGACACTGTATCCAAGGTATTTAACTCTATACGTATCTTCTCTGGGGGAAGATGAAAAAAGAAACGACACATAAGGGATATGAAGTCATATTATTTAATGAGTATTGGAAGGCACTCAAAGACTACAGTAATTATCATGGCGGAATGACCAGCTTGAGTAGTATGGGACAGGGTCAAACAACACTCTCAGCACAGAAAAAGGGTGCCACAGACACTAAAAACTTTGTGTGATTTTAGTTGCAAAGGCAAGACTTGGCCCCATAAGAAAGGATTAAATAAAAAAAAACCCTCCAACCAAATTTTAGAGCGTTCTCTAAACCAATAGCCAAGGATGAATAAACACATCCTGCTGTTGAAAGCCTGAGCTGGGTAATGTATTGGGAAACACATAGACTTCAGACAGCCATCCCCAGGCAGCTGAGTTGTGATTACACGGACATGTTCAGCCTGCGAATGGGCAGATGAAATCAGTAACTCCAGTCGTTGCTCATGGTAGCTCAGCGCATTCCCTGCTGACTTGGTTGAAAGAGTGCTTTTATGAAACACAACTGATTAAAGAAACAAATGATGTAAAATGAAATGTCATCATGGATACAGGGTTTAGGGCTATATAAACAACTGTGGACTAAAATCACTAGACTCTCTCTGCTGTGGAATGATTCAATATTTTTAGAGGATTAAAATGCCTTTTCTACCCTTTGGTCTCCTGTACGTATTTGTATGTCAACATAAGTATTTGACAGTGTTTTTCATGCTCTCCTAAGTCAGGAAATCTGTAAATTTATCATATGAAGAGAATGAATCTTAATTCCTGGGCCTGCTAGTCCTGGATCAAAGGTTTCAATATATTATTCCTAACTTCTTTTATTTGGAAAAATGTAGCCAATACCTCTAGCAGACAGCATGGACCTGATCCAGAATCTACGAAGTTATTTAAATTACTCTGATCAAGTTCCATGAGTTTTGGTTCATGTCCTGTGGCTTCAGTCCAACACAGCACTTGAGCTCATATGTAATTGCTCAGGAGCTTAACTTTACATACAAGTATCAATGCTTTACCAGACTGACACGTTCATATCAGCTTGTACAAGTAGGCTTGGCTCTGCATAATTGCTCAGATGGCACTCACTGTGTAATATACTCATTTGCAAAGTCTGAAATAGGATTTTTCATGTGTCAAGTTAGTAAGGAGCCCTCTAACAAATTCAACTCAGCAAATCTTTCCTACAGTAATCCATGTGACGTTGAGGGCTGGGCACTAGAAAAAAAGCCATGAAAATAAAGAGAAATTTATATAGGAAGGCAAAAAAGAAAAGTATTTGCTCTTAAGCTGTTAAAATGTAATACAATTTAAAGAAGTAAGCACAGTTTTTGTAAATGTCTTTGTGGAGAGTGGCAAGATTGTGTTCTATCAATTAGCAATCCTGGCTGAGTTTCTTCTTTCTTGTTTTCTCTATTATGATTTGATCTTAGCTGGGAATAAACTGTATTGGAGGAACTGTATTGGAGGACAAAAGGCCTCATTTGTACTTCCAAGAAAAATCATAGTAGTCTCATTCACTCTAACGATCAGTTTCTGCCTTCTATATGGTATAAAGAAAGATTACAAACTCATGTTGAGCATAGATAATCATCAAATAGTAGTCAGAGATAATTACAATCAACAGGATGAATGGCTCACAGTCACAGTAAGTCTAGTACTTCATCATATTTTTCTGTAAAAGATTGCTATCAGACCTTAGAAGCAGCACTTGTTCATACTTCCATAGGAAAGTCCCTCTGCAGTGCAATGCCTGGATTGGGCACTAGGAATGAACTACAAACTGCTGGACTCTGATTTGTTAGCCACTGTAGGAGATATTTTCAGAACACAAATTACTGGGAAACATTAGACATCTGTTTCTCTTTAAACCTACCTGAAGGTGTCATTGCTGTTTCCCGACCAGATGAGTTTAACACAGAGCCTGGTGAGGCTCCAACCAAAGTCAATGCTCTGGCTGACATCAGCAGGTGCTAACCTCCAAGACACAGTTACAGCTGTGAATCTTAGCATGGAGAGGTATCACTAGCTATTTGCTGGATGCTGATAAACAGGACTATATTCTGTTCTATAAAGGACTGTAAAATACTTTGAGAATTTCAAGGTGAGGTGTTCTAGAAATGCAAGTTAGAAGCAAATAATGAATCATTATTCCTGTGTTTTTACCAGTTCTCAGTGTAGTGCTATAAGGGACCAACCTCAGTCTTCAGGAAACTTAATTGCTTTTAATGAGGTTTCTGAAGAGATGCATTTGATCTTCTGCTGACAATTTCTAGCTTTGAGAAAACTATTTATATTTTGAGACAGAGGGCTTAAAAAAGTAATAGCAACATTTAATAGCATATTTACCTCACATTATTTTGCATTCTTTGACTTTGCTTAAATGAAACATGTTGCATGCTGAAATAATCTGGTAGGGAGGGTTATTCAAACAAGATAAAGTCCCTGCTGAAAGAAATGTCAGTTCTTTTTATGGATGCTGAGTAACCTGCTGTGCTTTGGCAGCTTTAAGACTCAGCCATATCATGCTCATATTGGAAGCATGCAAGTGCCTGAGCTAGCAGTATGAAACGTGGCTGAGCAGTTATTACTTCAGGAATGTTAATTATTACTTTTATGTGGATAAACTCTCTGAAGCTGCATCCATTTAAAATTCAACCGCAGACACTACGCGCAAGTTTGATTCAGTCTCAGTGTTATAATTTTTCTTTGTTTATATATTGGTAATGGTACCATGCTGGTGTCAACAGACTACGACCTTATGAAGTGAATGTAGAAATAAATATTATTGTTAAAGAAAGGATGAATCATTTGCAGTCAAGCAAAACTGAAGATTTGTCTAGCTTCAGCAAACCCTGACTTGAGATGCTGTGCTACACTGAAAAAAACATCAAAATATTAAATAGAAATTAATTAACATTAGTGCAAGTGTTTGAGTACAGTATCGTTGAAGAAAAGAAAGACAACAGACATCCGGAGGACAGAGGCTAGGCTACAAAAGAACATGCGCCAATCCAGCAGATTACCTTGAAGAAGAGTTGCAGTTTCAGGTCCCTCGGGCTTTAATGTGACAGCTGGTTAGTGCTCATAGTTTGTGTGGAGTCCTGGTGATTTCCATAACAGAAAACACTAGTACTAATGAATCACTATGCTCCAAAGTTTCAAATACCACTTTTATCTGAGTGGCTTAAAGAGAGGCAGGTTAAAAAAAGAGATAATTTTAAAAAAATCAGATTTAGTATCTCATTTTTTTATTTTGTGTGCCATGCCCGGATGTGCTTTCAGTGTAAGATGTTACCACTTGTAGTTTACAAAGAGCTTTTTCACCAGCTCCGGTAATGTTTTGGAAGGCATTGGTGATGTAATCAAACTATATAGGAAAAGCAGAAAAGAGAAAAAAAAAGGGAGCTGAAGAGAAAGAAGAAAGACGGTTTGATACATTTGGTGGGAGCCCATGGAAGAGTTTCATAGAACTGTTTTATCAGTTCTAGATTTCCACACAAATCTCCAGGTCAGCTGCATGTGTATAGTCAATAGGAATTGCTTCTGACTCCACACTGCTATTTGGCTGGAAATAAAACCGGGACACTGAACCCAGAGAGAAAGAAGCAGAAATCAATGCTAGCAGAGCTGCACTAGAAAGGACTGTTCTGAACTCAGACAAGCAAGAAGTTTGATTCCAGAAGGAGCTGAGAATGGCACAGACACAAAACATTTTTATGTCTCTTTGAATAGAATCTAAAATAAAGGTGATAGTACTATCCCAAAATAATTGCTAATTACCTGACTAACCTCCAAAGCTACTGGAAATCTATAGCAGAAGGTCATAACTTTTTAACAGGCATTTCAATGGCAAACTCCTTTTATGAATAGGTGAGCCATGTGTCTGAGACACTGCAAAAAAGCCTTAGGCTGAAATGATAATTTTGTGATGCTGTTTGAGGCACTAGATTACTTGCAAGATGCAGTAACCCTACACACCTGCGCCCAATTTCACTCCTAATTTAATTTGCACTTTCTGCACTAGACCCCGGTGAAGGGAATCATCTCTCCTCAGGAAAGCCCTTATACATGTTTGAAGTTCTGTGAAAAATTTAAAACATATGTCACTGTTGTCCAGAACAGATCTGTTTTCATAGCCTGAGCCCAGACCTTTTTTCCACATAGGCCCATGTTCAGAGCACCTAAAGCAACTCTGTTATACCTACAAGTATTTCTGCAAATGCTGATTCAAAGATCATGACCCTGTTAGAACACAGAAAACTGAAAGCACGAGTAGCTTATTAAAAATACATGTAGAGTAAGACCCTACTTAATGTGGTAAAATCAGGCCTTAAGCATGCATTTGTGATAACACTGTAGTCAAGAGTGATGACACAGTTTTTATGTGTATAAATGTTTATACAGCTATAAAGACACACATGTATATATATGGAATAGATATAAATAAAATCAGGGCTTATTTATTTATTTTCAAAATGATAAGCAACTATTAAGCCATTGCTACTTTTCTCATAGAATTAGAGTAAGAAAAAATTGTACCCTTATAAATTTTATCCTTAAAACATGAGCCAACCCCCAATGGGCTCTCTGCGGTCCTAATGCTGTACTTTTTCTCAGACACACTGAAATTCTCTGCTGAATCCTTTTTGACTTGGGTTGTACTGGTGTGGACGTCAATACTTCCCCAGATTTCTTTATTATCTTTGAATATCAGGTCTGATTTTGGCTTATTGAACTTTGGATATAGTCTGAATCTTAATTTATATTAAGAATGTCTGAGTCCCTGAGTTTAACTGGATCAACACACAGATGGAAGTGGGCAAACTAAGATGGCCCCTTGCTGATGTTATTGCCTTCTATCTGCCAAATATATATAACTTACACATGATATACCCAGGAAAGAAAGTTGCTGTGCTATCTAGATATTTCTGCTTATTTCTATTAAAAAGTAGCTGTGTGAAGAAAATATACAGAGGAGAAGAAAATATACAGAGGAAAAGAAGAAGAAATCCACTCTCTTGTGGCAACCTGTTTTTATAGAAACCTGTTCCATATCGTTTTTCTGTTGCTGGGAAAAGGGGTTTTGCAAAACAAACCTTTCATTTGCCCTTTTGCATTATAATGATAAAATATAGATTCCAAGAGAAGGAGGAGAGTTGTTTCAGCAGAGTTAGGGGATTCTCAGACAAGCATATGCACATTCTCAGGTCAGGAATGCTCTTTCAGAGAGCAGCAAGCTGTGAATGTGCAGCTGCAGGCTTCAGAGTCCCGAATAATCTACATTCAGAGACTGCGAAGTTATCAATATTTATGGACTGGTGGGATCATCCCTAGCATGCAGCTACATCTGCCAGCTTTCCATTTTTTCCACATCCTTTTCTCTGCAAGTTTCAGGTTCTTATTTCCTGTGACTAGTAGGTTTGCACTTTGAAGCAGAACTCCTCCAGTGAAACAGAGAAGATGCTTCCTGAATCATACTGAGCAAGCATGTTAACCATCCGCATAGAGAAATACACACTGCAGCAGATGTTGTGAGGAACAGGAGCTGCCACTTATTAGTTTCCCAGACTCAGCCCTGCTTTGGTGGATGCAGCATACTTTCTCTGACCTATTTTCTAGAATTACTTTGAAGCAAAAGGCTCCCACACACTCTTTCAGAAGAAGCTGCCATTATATCTTGAGGCAGAGCCTGCTGTGGGACAGAAATGTTCATGCAGATGTGGTTTCTCTCAATGGCCAAGACTATGACATAGCATTTGAGTAGATTCTACAGCACCAGTGCAGCACTTGATAATCCTATCCCATGGGCCAGTACAGTTCATTTCACATTGAGCCAATAAATTCTTAATTTTGCAAACAGAGAAAAATTAAAAAATAACTCTGATGTGGCAAACACTGCATAACTTCACCAGAGAATACTGATTTAACAACCTTATCTGTTTTTCCCAGGAGATTTAAGTAGCAAGTTAATAATAATGTTAATTTTATTAATTTTGAAATGAAGGTTATCAAGAATGGCAATGCATTTTTGATCTTTGCAAATGTAAAAATACAAGAAGTATCTTCTTCCTTGCCTAAATTTCCATTTCAAAGCTGTATAAATGTAATTTGAATCACAGACTGTCCAAATAACATTGAATCACTACCGGAAAATTTGTACTGCTCTAGACGTCTTTGATTCTGGAAAGATTTACTTCACCTGATTGTACTTTGTTCAGATTTTTCCTTGCATTTTCAAGTAACAGAATTTGACTTGCACAAGTCCTATGTATAAGAAGTCCTAATCTTGCATACTAATACATATAGAAATTAATTGAAAAATCATTCTTCGAATCATTTATATACAATTTCCAACTGACTAAAATTACCTACTCAAAAGTAAAAGTTAATAGAATCATAGAATCACTATATTGGGAAAGACCTTTAAGATTAGCATGTCCAATCGTACTACTAAACCATATCCCTAAGCACTTCATCTACCTGTCTTTTAAATACCTTCAGGGATGGTGACTCAACCACCTCCCTGGGCAGCCTCTGCCAGTGCCTGATAACCCTTTTGGTGAAGAAAATTTTCCTGATGTCTAATCTGAATCTTCTCTGACACAACGTGAGGCCATTTGCTCTCATCCTATCACTTATCACTTGAGAGAAGAGGCCAATACTCACCTTGCTACAACCTCCTTTCAGATAGTTGTAGCGAGTGATAAGGTCTCCCCTCGACCTCCTCTTCTCAAGGCTAGGCAACCCCAGTTCCCTCCACCACTCTTCATAAGACTTGTTCTCAAGCCGCTTCACCAGCTTTGTTGCCCTTCTCTGGACACTCCACCACCTCAATATCTTTCTTGTACTGAGGGGCCCAAAAATGGACACATTATTTGAGGAGTGGCCTCACCAGTGCTGAGTACAGGAGCACAATCATTTCCCTGGTCCTGCTGGCCACGATGTTTCTGATACAAACCAAGATACCGTTGGCCTTCTTGGCCACTTGGGCACAACGCTGTCTCGTGTTCAGCCGGTTGTCTGTCAGCCAACACCCCCAGAGTCCTTCTCTGCCAGGCAGCTTTCTAGCCACTCTTCCACAGGCTTGTTAAGGCTGCATGGAATTGTTGTGTCCCAAGTGCGCAACTTGGCACTTGACCTTGTTGAACCTTATCCTATTTTCTTAGTCCATCGACCCATCCTGTTCAGATACCTCTGTAGACCCTCCCTACCCTCAAGTAGATCGACACTTCCTCCCAGCTTAGTGTCATCCTCAAAATTACTAAGGATGCACATCCAGATTGTCAATAAATATATTGAACAGAACTGGACTCAGCACTGAGCCCCTGGGAACACAACTTGTGGCCAGTCTCCAATTGGATTTAACTCCATTTACCATGGCTCTTTAGGCCTGGACATCCAGCCAGTTTTTAACCCAGCAGAGGGTGCGCCTGTCCAGGCCGGTGGTAGCCACTTTCTCAAGCAGAATACTGTGAGAAATGGTGTCAAAGGCTTTACTGAAGTCCAGCTACACCACTTGTCCAAACGCAACTCCTGAAGTCCCTGCTCTATCCTTCTGATATTCTCTGTGTGAGAAATGTTACTATGTGTAATGAACAAAAAAGAATTAATCTGTGCAAGTAATTTACGTGGCTTCTAATAGTAATCAAAATTTAATTAACAGGAATTATTAATGAAATTTTAGAAAAATGAAGAAACAGAAGAGAAATAATATTTTTATATTTCCATGTGTTCATGTGTTGGGTTTGATTTGGTGGTTTGGGTTTTTTTTTATTGTCTGCATTGTAGTACGCAGTAATTTAGTTTTTCATACAGAAGACAATTTTTTTGTCTTCCTTGACAAATAAATCTCTGCATTTTAATTTATATGATATCATGTATATTCATAGAGCATAGTACAACTTAAAATCCTTCTGGTCAGTTAAAGTATATGTTGCTAATTTAAATCTGTTTGAGTCCTGAGTTCACATGGCAGTCAGGAGATTTTTCTTGTTACATCAAAAAGTGCAAATGCTATCTTAATTTTTTTCCTTTCTTACGGGATATTTTAATGTAATGTGCAGATGGCATATAAAATGAGAGCCAGTTTTGATAGGGTAATATGTTCTATGTGAGTTGATATTGTGGCCTGGGAGACACAGATGGCCTGATGAGTTTCAGAGCCCTTGCTGAGTGGCCACTGGCAGTTGACAGTTGCCCCACCTTCTTAAGCCTACCTGGTATCTGAAGCATTATAGTAGCAAGGAGCCTGTCTGAGCAACACCTTCAAAAATGTTGAAATACTCTGCTTCCATTGGTGTGGCACTGGCAAGACTTTGAATTCCCAAGAAGTATTTGATCATCATTATAGAATATTCTGAGTCATGAGTAAAATTCCTGCTTATTCAAGCGATGTTAATCTTACAAGAAATAATAATTTATTACATGTTTTTGCTAAGTGCTTTTTAAAAAGATTGTAAAAAGCAGTTACCTGAAGAAACTTGAGATCTGCCCTCTGTTCAGGAAGATATCAACAGCGTACAGCTTTAGTGGCGGACTGTTGATGCACTACATGTGCTAGGTGGAAGGAGGTGAAGAAAAGTAAAGCTAAATTCCCAGGAGGAGGGGAATCAGATATAGCAAAAACAGGACAAAGGACAACATTTCCCGGGGAAGCAAAGGAGAGGATTGACAGGATGGGAGATTACTCTGGACTACATGTGTAAGTGGTTCTTGGGAGATGGACGAAGAACATGAAATGCTTGAGGAGAAGGTAGAGACTAGGAATCACTTGAGTGTACAGTTCATCATTTTGGTTTAGGCTAAGATCATACAGACACATGGTCCATTTCTCCTGGGAGCTAAACAGCATCACACAGTGCAATGCGCCATACTTGCTTTTAATAAATGCACCCTGCTCCTATTTTTTGTCATATTAAGTGGCTCTTTGGGTATTCCTAGTAGCCTAAGCTTTCTTTAGATTTTCCTCTATTTAAATAACATTTTCTAGAACACCCTGTACTGGTAAGCAGATATAGAAGTGCATGCACTTAATCATCACTCCTCCACTCCTGTCTGCTATTAGCTACCTACCCTGAATATAAATTTATAATCACTGCTCTTTTGTTGTCTTCCACCAGTTTCACTGTCAGGCACTCTTGAGGTTGGGTGGATGGGTGTGTGTTGCCCTGGCCAGCTTTCCTCTGAGAGCAAATAAAAAGATCGTGCTGGCAACCTAGGTTTTCTGTCTCCACCCTGGCAGCAAAAACCCTAAAGATGGGGAATTGCCTCAGCAGGCATAGTGTGAACAAGGAGGGCTTGGAAGAACAGTCCAGCAGTGACAGGGGTGTCTTTAGCAAGCAGCCTGGTAGCTAGGGCTCCTTCTGGTGAATATGGATACCATGGGGTAAGATCCTTTCTGACAGAGAAAGGCATGGGTTTCCTCACAGACTGGGAAGGTGCCCTTCTCTTATCTGACCCTTCAGTGAATCTGATTTCACTTCCTGGCTAGCTAGCTTTGAATTCACCAAAACAGCAATTAAAAACAAAAATAAATTAATTACTGAACGTATAACTAAATCACTGGGCACTATTTAAGGAGAGTAAATCTGGAGCAGCACTAAATGCCTGCACAGGGGCATAATTCTTATTTTAAATGAATCTTCTTTTTTTTAGCTGAATGTTTTTGGTATAAACAGTGAGGTTTGATGTCACTTATTTTTCTCTTCTGCAGTACTCTCAATATGACAAATTTTAGCAACTCCTGGTTTAAATTGTCTTTCCTTCTTTAAGCCATGATTTATCAGCGACACAAGCTTTCTGACAGAAATCTGTTTAAACTCTCATTGCAATATCCTCAAGTCACTCATATCATCTGCTGTGCTGACTGACAGATGATACAAGGTAGAACAGTGCACAGTATAACAGTACCTGAGCATGACAGAATTCAAGACAGCTGCGACATAGAAGTCTTCCTTGCTTTGTTTCCTTGGGATCATATTTTTTAAAAAGACCTTACTGTAATGTAGTATTCAGTGGCTAAAATTAATTTCCCTTTTAAAAGTAGCATTAAAATGTCCATTCACACATAATTTACCTGATGGATGGTGGAGAGCGAGACAATATTTTAGTGACTATATCAATAGTGTAAGATTCCTGGGACCCTAATCCCACGTTGTGTGGTGAAGTAAGAAAATAAATGTCTTTCTGGCAATATTAATTGGATTTATCCTCAAAGTGTGCAGGAATGCAATTGCATTTCCTGCCTACTCAGAGGAAGCCATTAAAGCACCAGATTTACTGAGGAGTAAGTTATAAGATAATAAATTCTAATATTCCTTTCTGAGGTGGGTAGGCGCTTCAGCAAAGGAAGCTGAAGATACACGTGTTGAATCAAAGCCCATCCTAGCTGCTGACTAATTTTATACAATTTGTGGGCTCTCCAGCCATTTTTAGGGCTTAAAAATAGCAAGTGACGTAGCAACGTGCTTTGAGATACACCCAGATCAATGGTGAAAAAGTTTGCTTCCTATCATCTGAGTACTTTTACTTTACCCATGAGAAGAAAATACTTTTCAATATTCTTCCTCCTCTTTCTGTCTTGTGGTTTGAATTGCAGTCCATAGTTTCTCCATTAAATTCTAAATGCATTGCAGAACTTCTCGTTTATAAACCCCAATTCTAAACCCTTCAGATTTTTATACTTTCTTCATGGGTCTGCAGCCCTTGGTTTTCATCAGTCTTTCCTGCTTCTCTTCTATTTCATCTCCTTTTCATTGAAATCATGCAGCGCACACTGATTTTCATCATCCCATTCTATACTTGAAGGCTTTTCATCAGTTTTGCTTCTTGGTTTTGTTCCAGTAACCTTGTCTTTTTGTTTTTGTGGTGTCAACGGTCATGCTTTGATCTGCAGCTTTTTTTCATTAGTAAAGTGTGTGCTTTTAAAAGATTATAACGAGAAGGGAAAGATACATGAAGAACCATATATCACAAATGTTCCTCATGTATAATTGTGACATGTGAGAAGGAAAGGAGAAGGAATTATTCCTAGCCTTATCATTTTCTTTTTCACGTTCATCTCATTCCGGATATGAAATCAGAATTAGACTGCTTTTCCATGTATAAATACTTAACTGAGACACAGAGACTCTCTGCGTGGCTTTAGATGTAAATCATTTTAAAGGCAGCGAGACAGATCCTTATTTGTCCAAGGATTTTCAGTTGCCTTTTGCTGTAGGATCTCCAACTCAATTCTTGACCCTTTCGTACAGAATTTATACGACCTCGGAAACTGGTTACATTATATTTATGACTATTGTACTGCAAAAAAAGCAGGCATGCCTAATACTTTTTAGGAACAGCATTAAGCAGTCAATGGCAACACTCCTTCAATAGCTGGGGAGAGCTAATTGGACAGTTTCCAACAGAGTCCAAGGAAAAATGCAGATCATATCAAGCAAACGTTAGCTGTGAGAGTATCCAAGTTTAGAGGGAGGCTCATGCTTCATTTATCAGCCAGGATTAAAGGCAGTGGAGAATGTTCATTGCAACTGTGCAAACATAAAACATATTAAAGGGCCAAGACACAGAAAATGTCAACCACTGCTGTTCTGAGCCAATCCATCACAGTAAGCCAGGAGTCATCACTGTATACCACAGTGAGTCATGAGTGAAGCAAATGTTACATAAGCTTTTTTACCCATGGGGATTTCAATTAACTTTTGAAATTGAGATGCATTGTGTTGGATGTCATGCTGATATTGAAGACCTCCACAATGTGGTCATGTCTGTAGACATTTTCAGATTATTTAATCAGCCTTGTCTGGAAGGACTAAGGCATAAGGCAGTGGGACTCTCAGATTTAAATAATTTTGCCAAAGCTGTAGCTAGCAGCTCCCATATGATGGGCAAGCCATCACAGTTAGCCTGATAGTCACTGATCGTAATCCAGTACCACGTGGTGTGGAGAATGAACACACATATTTTTGTGTTGATGATAGCTTTATACTCTCCTGAAATCAGTGTGTCCTGGCCATGAGAATGGCTATTACCAGGGCCTTATGTCACTGGCAACTTGAAATCTCACTCTATTGCATTCCCCTAAAGGCTGTATCGTTGCACACGAAGGGTTACATAGCCTGGAAGGTGTTAGTCATTCCTCTGTTATGTTCCCCTGGTTTATCAGGGGAAATAACTTGAGGAGAGCTCAAGAAGAATGTTCTTAGTTGAAAATCATGTACTGGGCATCACAGGTCTTATTGTAAGTAAACACTGAATGCAATATTGAAAGAGTTGAGGTGATAGTTTAACAAGGATGCTGATCTGTCTTCTTATAGGAAAACTCCAAGCTTAAGCCTTGACAAGAGTGGCACTTGACAGACAGGAGGAACTTCACTGATTGATGAACATATTATTTCTTTATAGAAATATAAATATAAATATTATGCAACAAAAATGAGTTGCATATCTTGATGTAACAGAGAATTCAAACTCTGCTTTGCTGAAAAAAAAATCTCCTTACACAGTTTTTTGGACTAGTGTTGTTTGTACTCTATCAAACCTTAAAGGATCTTTCTTAAAAGTACTCAGATAAAAATAGTGATGTGGTAGTACGTTTTCCTTCCAAGACCAGAAAAAGAGAGCTTTGCTCTGCAAATTCTAGATATGTGATGAGATTGATGCCCTTTGCAAACCAACTTGAGGCATACTGAAGTGAAGAAAAGAAGTAATTTTAACCCATGTCAGTCTCCATGTCAGTCACCTTCACTGTCATTAATGATCCCTGAATCATGACCTTATGTACTTTGTATGTGCTTCTTATGTCTTTTCAGTCAACTGTTGTCCCTCTCATTCCCCTGGCTTGTCCTTCAGTCAACTATCTCCTTCCTCCTTTTCTGCCAGAGGTTAGGGTATGGAAGGAATGAAGAGGCAAGATTCAGATGCAAGGGCCATAAACCAGCAGCTTTCTTGAAAGTAATAGGTAAGAAGAGTAGTAGCATTACAGAGTAACAAAGAAAAGAAGAAACAATGGGGATTTTTTTAAAATGGCAGCAAAAGAAAGGAGAGAAAAACTGGGTTAGTGGTGTTTATGCTTGTGAGCAGAAGTGTCTGCAATGCACAATGTGTTCAACTGTAGAGGTATGCAAAAAAAAGCTCCATTGGATGCAGATGCTGTAAATGAGAACTGCACAGTTATAAAGAGATTCCAAAATATCTCTTTCTACTGTCAACAACAGGAAGTACTTTTTGGTTTTGTTTTTTGTTGTTTTGGTTTTTTTTTATCTCAGTCCTTCAATTTTTTACTGGTTGATTAATTGTAAGAGTGATCGCATTGATTTTAACTTTGAAGATGAGTCTGATTTGGTCTACTCAAAATATTTCCTTATAAACTCCAGTGCCAAAAGAGTTTCAGTCTCTGAACTTTTAAGATAAAGCTGACTGTTGATTATGCAAACATATTCTCTTTTTTCTCTGCTTCTTAAAAAATAGACAACTGAAATATCACACAAAAGGTTTTTCTGGATAAATACATAGTTTAGAATGCTCAGATGTATGAGAATTTGTTGTTGAGCATTTTCTGTGTCCTCTTGTGCAAATTCCTCTACCCTTTTGTGACCATGAGGATAGACAGAAAATACACAGCCCCTACTGTGAAATAAAAACTTTTTCATTCAACATATTTTTATAATGAAATGCTTATAAGTAGAATGTTGAAATGGAGCATGAAAACAGCAATGGCTCGCAGGCATATTCTAGCACTATGCTGTAATTGATTTTGATTTGACAATGCCATTAAAGAAAAAAAAAGTCATCTTAGGATTTGCAAGGCAGTAGAAATAAATGTTATAGGCTTTTTTATTAGTTGAGAAATAGCAGTGGACAGTTTTTTTCTGTTTTAAGATCTTCTGAATAACAGTATCATAATACACTTTAGACAGGAATCTTTTTAAGTTTTTCCTCAGATTTCTCCTCGTTTTTAAATTCCAGTTGAATTTCATAGAAGTTTCAAAATGTTATATCCTCCAGTACATCAAGGTATACAGGAATTTTTGTGGGTTTGAATTCACTGTTCTATTTCCCTGATAAGAATGTCTACTGAAGGAAGGGTGGCAAGAGAATGGGCTTTGGCTTCCTAAAGAATACATTAAATTGGAACAGCTAAAGTCTGCACAGTTGCAACCAGGGTGGATTTCAAGGTTCAATAATGGTGCGTTCCATACTGATGGAACGCCAACAAATAATCAAAAAGAACAATGTATCAGACAGTAAGTCAGCAAATCTAAAGAGGAAATCAGAGCTAATCACATTGTTCTTTCCCTACAAGCCCATCATTCCGGAACAGTAGGGGGATAGGGTTTTACCCTTACAGATGGGGGTCTGTCTGCATGCAGGACTGTGCAGATCTGGACACATTTAAGATGTACAGCTGGCTTTCCATCCCAATCTTCTCTTCCACATTCTTCTGTTGTTTATGAAGTCTCCCTCCACCTGACCAAAGGCTGAATGAGGCATATGAGAAGTTTTTAACCTGGAAATCATGTAAAAATGTACATGTACAATCTTTGGAGTCTTGTGTCTCAGGAAAAGGTGTAAACTTCTTAGTGTGCCCAACAGAAATGTTCTAAAGAGTGGTGTTATACAATTACACTGTGCTGTGACACAGTCAGCAGATCTGGGGGTGTCAGCCTGGTTGCCCCAAGGGTCATCCAGCTGACCTGTCCTCCAACAGCCCTGTACTTCTTTTATCACCATTCAATGGGATGAATGCCATCCGCATGTCAGTTTATTTCAGTCTCTGTGTGAATACTGCATGGAAAGGAAGGAGAATCAGTGGATTATTCTTATCAAAACAAAAAGAGACAACATGACTCAGAAAGCTAAAGAGATAAATGAATAAACTGAAAGAGAAGAAGGGTAAAGCAGAACCATTCTGTCAACAGTCCACTTTAAAAGCAGATGTAAGGAACTCCCTTATTTTCTCTTTTACAAAATTGGGCATAGGTACAGCGCTGGTTTTGTCTTCTGTCCTTAGGCAAAATTCTGTGCTTTAACTCAAAGTAACATCAGATGAAACTCCCTGCTTACTTTTATTTCTATTCAGTATTAAAAAAAAGGCTTGTTACGAGAAACTGTTTTCAGTGGATTAAAAAGAAAAACTCTAAAACAAAAAAGACTTTCAGCATCTTCCTTCATGGTTTTACACTGTGGTTTTGTCCAGCAAATTGAAATATTAGAGTATATATCTTTTGCATTTTATGTACATATTCAACTAAAAATCAGAGGGGACATTAAAATAAAACTATTCACTCGAAATTCAGTTTTGAATTCATGTAATTGGGCTTCTTTATGTTTACCTCCTTTTCTAGGCTTTCTGTGTTTCTTTGTTCTTTATTGCATTTTTATGCTGTATATAGCACACATCTATGTACGTAGCCTCACATCTCTCCTATAGAACAGCAGCACTAAACTGATGGGGATAGAAACAGGAACCAAAAGTAAAATGAGGAATTTGAGCGGCATAGTGCTAGTGTGACCTGTGAGCTAGAGCGCCTGATCTGAATGACCCCCAGCAAACACAGGGCCTCAGGGCATCTTAGCAAAGCTGAAAGTCACTGCAGCAGGAACACAGGATGGTCCCTTCCAAACCAAACTATTCTATGATTCTATGATGGCCTGTGTCAGCCTGTTAGACAACAAATGCCTGAGTCCCCCCATTCTTCTGGTACAAGATCTTCCCTGATCTGTCATTGCCCAAAATAAAACACAAAGTCATGTAACCCTGGTATAGTGTTCGCAGACTGGTTTTTTTTTTTTTTTTTTTACCAATACTTCAAATAACAGCAGTTCTTAATTTCTTTCTTCTAAATATTTCCTTTCAAGAACCAAACAAGTGGAACTCCATTGCAATGACCCTCAGATATCTTTATGTACAACTCATCTGATTGTGTAAGTGAATTTAAACGGTAGCATGCTTTTCATGTCATTGAGATGTTGCTTCTTAATCTTAATTCAAATTTAAATAAATTATTCCAGTGATCTGTGATTATGATAAGACTTGCTAAGACAGCTATGACCTGTTTCTGAAACTGAAGTGAAGACTCAGGATTCTCTGAGTCCTTCTTCTGAGAAGGTCTGTTTAGGAAAATACCTTTTGCTTGCAAGTTCTATAACTGTAGTAGAAAACAAGAACTTCAAAGTAGAAACAAACATCCTGGGGGTGAATATTTACAATATAGCTCCACAAAGCCTCATTAATCTCTGTACTACTCATGTTTATTTCTGTTGTAACCAATGGTGTCAGTGGTTAGACTAATAGAAAACTGAATCTTGCAGTATGCGAAAAGGGGGGACTGATTATCCCTAACGGCAAGGCAATTACACCACACACTTTCTTTTGAAGGCAAAACAGCATTGGACTCTATTTCAGAGTATCTGCAGTATAGAAATAAGAGGTTTATATGACTCCTTCTATGGCAGCTACCTACATTTTCCAGCTGTATACTCAAGAACAAATCAACCAAGGATGTGAAAATATAGATATTTTGGGTTGTTCCAGAAGCCTGTGTCATCCTTGTATGATATGTGACAGTCAGACACAGGCAACATGTGTGTCCTCCCACTGTGATGGCTAGAACTCTTTGTTTAGAGATTTAAAAGATGTTACCCCTTTGCAGAATATTTTATTGAAGTGTCACTTTGAAGGATTGGGTGGAATTGCTTAAAGGAAAACAAAGTAGAGAATCCCCCTTAAAGAATTATACTCTTCCTGAACAAAAATGAAGTTGGTTGAGAGTTCTGTCTTCTCAGGACCTTTGTTTAGTAACAGCAAGAAAACTCTGTGTGGGCAAAGACTCAGAAAACAAATACTGTATATCTAGTGTCTGATCTGTCTAGGTTCCCGTAGCACATCCAGCACTGTATTATATGAGCACTGGCATGTTATTAAAAAAAAGTTAATTTTTTTCTTTGTAAAATTCTGAGGCATTGTAATAGGGCAATCAGTGAGAATTTTTTTTTTTTTGCTTTTTTTTTCAAATGCTCAAAAGAAGAAAGCTTTTTCTCATGCAGTTGAACAGAAACGTGCACAAAGCGCAGCCTGTTCATGATAGAAAGAGTGAAAATTCGACTCAAGTGAGCTCCTGCCATCTGTACACTGGGTGACTTGTTTCGCTCTGCAGTAGAGGAAAGCTGCTGTGCAAGGCAATGAGAGCTGCCTGGCTGCTTGTCTTTAAATCTGGCTGTGAGGTCAGTCAGTTACCTTTCTTGTACTGCCATAACAGCACTGCTTTTTAACATGTAGGAAATGTTTAATATCAAATGTATTTGTCCTCCATGAATAGAGGTAATAAAACCCACCGACAGAGAAGCTATCCTGCAGTCCATGCCCTTCTTTGCAAGGGTGGCCTCAGGGGCTCTTGGGACAGGATGGCTTTGGGATGGATGGGAGAGCAGGGAATGCTTCCGCAGGGGATGCCTGTGGCCTGGCTCTGCATTCGGGACAGACAGAGCAGGAAGCTGGCTTTCTTCACAGCTACTGCCATGTCTGCTTATGAGAATAATACAGACATACGTAGAGAGTCCTTTAAGAAAGCAAACACCCACACCCTCCAAAAAAAACCACAACAAAACTTTTAAAATATCTGAATATATCTTCCTCATGAAAGGAACTCTTTCTGATCTCTTTGAGTATCTAAATGACAGGATCTGCGGTCCTAGCCTAGGCAGAAAGCTGCATTGTCCTCTATATCTTGTATGTTTACCCTACTGAAAAGCTTGAAAGGCTTGGAAAGCTCAAAGCCAAAAAGCTTGAAAACTTGCAGGTCTTTCCTTTGGAAGGTTTTGACTAACCGTTTACAAAAAGCAGACAGCCTACTACACACAAATAGCTGTTTCTTTTATCAGTAGGAATGAAGCATTTGGGAAAAAAATAGTTTTAGATCCATAGACTCCATAAAGCTGTACTATCTTGTATCAATGATTTGTGCAGTTTGACTTCTCTTGACACCCCCAAGAGGACCTTCTTGAGCTATTCCTCTTTTTTCCTTATAAACCCTCTCGCCAAAGGAACATATTCAGACAGTAAACATTCCAATTATACCATTAACAAATAATGCTTGGAAATTATTATGTAGCATTTCTCTTTTCATTACAAGTATTATAACAATAAGGCTTTATACTGTAAGACTCTGAAAAGCTTCATGTCAGGTGTTCTGCAAAGCATATGAAACTCAAATCTAACTGCGCAAAAGTCTCCAGTAGCTGATGTTTAGGTCTGACCTTTCTATGTACATTAAAATCTGTTTTAGATTATGGTTAGAAATTTTTACACTTTCTTCTGACCCTATATAGTTAGATGCTTGATGTTTAAGGTTTCACAGAAAGAAACATAAACAAGTAAAATAGAATTTCCCTTCCTTCTTTTTAAAATACATCCAAATGATTTTTCCACTGCTTAAGTTAAAGATACGAGTATATACCCATGTGCTCCAAAGAAGGCACATAACATGTTTGCAAGGGACTTCACCTCCGTTTTTGTTCCTTCAATCTGTGGCAAATTTCATATAAGTGTCGGGCTCATTTATCCCATTGCACTATCATACAGTTCTCCGGTGTATGCACATACAGGCAAGCAGGTGAGTACACACATGGGTATATGCAGGGGGGTGTGTGCGTGTGTATGTGTTCGTGCACACATTTGTTTATACACCTTTAAACAGATGCATGAAAAAGCTGTGTGGATACCAAAATGACCATCTTGTTCAGCTTCAGTTGGTCATACAAAATTTATAGTGCCTGCAAGAAAAACGGCTGTTAAGTACAGTGCTGGCAAAATCTTTTTGATTTCTTTTCTCTAACTCCCAAACTTCACTTGTTGTCGTGTTCAAGCTTTGTTCTAGATTCATAGCCTATGGCAGAGAGTGGTGTGGGTGAGAATTCAAAAGAATGCAGGACTTGGCATAGTGTAGAAAATTGAGATGTCAGGGATGTGTTGGCAGCCTGTGATAAAAGGAAAATGGAACCCTCAACTGGACAACAGTTTTTATACACATCTACAGCGAAGTCCCAAGCACATGAATGCCTCGAGTGTCACCACTGATGGCCTTGTTTGCTCTCCAAAAATCCAAAGGCACCAATAAACACAAAATAATGTAAGTCATAGAGAGGTCTAAAGGATAACGTTTATTGATATTGCGGCACCTTGGGATGGAAATGAACCTTAGTGAGACAGAAAAGAGTCACTCAGACACACAACTTTTGAGTGGCATTTTATGCAATGATAATGACATGGTATGGAGGCACACAAACAGTTCCCAGTTACAACTTACCAATGCTCTTACCACAAATGCCTTCCACCCAGGTGGCACCTGCTCCTTCTCGGGGTAGGAAGAGAACTCCACTGTGTGCCAATGGCTGCATCTGTGGCACTTAGCCCTGCCGAGCCAGCAACTGTGCTGGATTGTGTGACTGTCCTGACACGAAACTCTCAAATATTTGCTGTCCACAATGTAAGGGTAGAGAAATGGCCGGAATAAGGGATGTTGGGTTTACATGAAATCTACACCAGTGCGTTCGAGGAATTTACACCAATAGTTTTACACCATCACTGTGCAGAGGGACTTAGCCCTTACCATTTAGAAAATTTGCTAATTAAAAATTGCTTTGTAGGACAATGCGAAAATGTGGTGGATGACTACAGCAAAACGCATGTAGTGCACCCTTTGATAACTGAGGCCAGCAAGAATGCTTTTATTTGTCCAAGAGCTTATTCAGCACAGTTAAGCAATGAGTAAACACTACACCTACTGTATTTGTGAAGAGAATGTTTCAATGGAACCCCTGGTGTGTCAGCAGGCTTATTCACAGAACTTAATGAGTGTAAATTGGTATTTGCTAGTGTAAAAATACTTTCCCATACACAGACAAAAAGAATGGATCTTGTAATTGATCTTTGAACTATGTTACAATTGACAGTCTTGAGATGCCAGTGTGCAAAGTTAAAGTTGTCAAAGATATTTTAAGAAGCCAAGCCAGGTTTTGTTTGAAGGTCTTTGTCATTTACAAATTTGAGAGAGGTGCTGCAAAGCAGCAGGTGATGCTTTTGTAAAGGAATGAAAGAGAAGCAGCCTTTATCTCTGTCAGGATTGTTCTTCGTTTTGAGTGAGGATCATTTTATTCAGACTCAGGGAATTTCTAGGTGATGCCAGGAATAAAAGTAGGCTTGAACTCTTAAAAAAACCAAACCAAAACTGCTAGGCAATGGAGGCAAGTGGACAAAATGGACAGAGGAATTTTGTACCATCTTCCACATTTCACATGTGTTTAGCAGAGGAAAGGCGAAAGGGAAACTAACAGAATTAAAACAAACAAAAAAAATTGTTAAAATTGCTTTTATCTCATACCTAGCTTTTTGGGGCTGGGCCCTAAATGTGCATTCCTTGAACATTTCCAACCTCTGCTTCTACTCTGTTTAGGAGAAAGGAATTTGATTGACTTTATTCAATTACTACAAATATTTGCAGAATGCCTTCCAAAGCAGTCCTAATAGTTTAAGACTACATCATTTTTTTTTCTTTCTGTGTGTGAGTGAGTGTGACTGCAAGGGTGTGCCCTGTGTGAATGACATCTTTCACTTTTTAGGAATAATTGTCAGTTTGTGGTTGAATACACTTCTCCTCCAGGGAGAGTCTCTTCTCTCTTAATGGGTACAATAACTGCTCTCTTTAGTTTTAATGTTCTCTGAAAAGATAATTTTGGCTGAATCAATGTGAAAAATACTTCTCCTTGGAAAAACAGCATAGCAAGAATAATGTGTCTATCCTGCAAATCCTTCATGTGCAGAACTCCTTCCAGCTCACAGGAGCTCACTAAAGAGTGGCTTTATGAGGTTCCTGAAGAGATGAAACATCGGCAATAATGGAAGTAATGTAATTTACTTAGGGAACTTTTTTCAGAGAAAGTAAAATGCCAGCAAAGTGTATGGAATATTGCAGAAAGCATTGTTTTGAAAGCCAGAGATGCAAGTACAGTAAAACGGCAGGATAAAAGTGGAAAATGAATGCTCTGAATAGTTGTTTTCCAGGGGTGCTAATAATAAACAAAGATTTATCTTCCCAGATTTCTCATCCAATGACCAACCTTTAGGAAGGAAGTATTTTGGGGCAAGGTTGATAGTTCCAATGACAAAAATGTGCCAGAAAGTTGGCACATGCCTGCTTGCAGAGAAAGGCTGAACTAACTATTGCAGGAAGATGCAGAAATTACAGGGAATGTATTTTGTTTTCTTGGTTAGCAAAGAGCAAACTCACCACAATAACGTGAGAGAAAAAGTTGTGGTGTTCTTTTTTACATACATTAACAGAGCTACACTTTTACATGTCAGTGAATACAAATTATGAAGGATGTTTGAAATACAACCCTTCTACAACTTACTTAGAAATTATCTTAACACCTTCAGATAACACAAGTCCCTCAAGCTCCAGGAGATCAATAAATTCATGTAGGTGGAGGCTGCTGGTGATGCACAGCAGGAGCAGTTTCCCAGCCATATCACTGATTAGCAGGAATCTCACCTTGCCAAGCCTTTAAAGCCTTGCAGAATATGCACCAATTAAGTGTTCAAATCCTTCAGCCTTAAGCCATATGTCAGGGGAAAATAATTCACTGGCACAGGGCTTTGGGTCAAGCTTCTTAGCCCAGCAGTTGATGTGATAATGCTTTAGCATTGTGCTGCTTGCCCACCCAGGAGGAAGGAGAAGGAGACCTGGCTATTGTTTCCCCGTAAAGCAGAGCTCTGAGGAATATGAATGTAAGTGTGACTCATTAATAATCTCAATTTTAAGGAAAGATGATAGAGGAGCAGGGTTTAAGTTGTTCTTGGCTCAGCAAGTATTAATTGAAAAAGTGTTGCTTTACTCTGCCTCGTAGCTCTGCCTGCAGTTCAGGGCTCTTGTTGCCACTATATGCTGCCATTTAAAACACAACCCTTCTACAACTTACTAAGAAATTATCTTAACACCTTCAGATAATACAAGTCCCTCAAACTCCAGGGGATTGACAAATTCATGCTGGTGGAGGCTGCTGGTGATGCACCAAATATGCAGTCAGTTTTGTGGGTAGATTTTGGGGAATGGGGAAAGGAATTCAGAATTACCTATGGAAAGGAAGGGTTAATTTCTTAAGGGTTAGTAGAGAGCACATAAGGATTCATTGGGGATAGCTGCGTGTTAGCTGTGGGCTAAATTAAGACAGCCACTGGAACTGCAGGACAAAATTGACCACCTCTGCCCCAAGTACTGTCTGTAGAATGAGGTCACTAAACTTCAAGAGGCAAATTAAAATCCATGAAAGGTGGCTGAGAACTCACAGTGACTAAAAGGAATTTCCTGCCTTGTCTCAAATGTATGAGAAGGGCTCCCCTCTTCTGAAGTGTAAAATCTGTTGCTTTTCTTAGCAGAGAAAGGGCAAGTGCCTTGGCACACAGTCATTGCAGTGTTGCCATCCAAAGACCCTTGTGTGTGGCCAAACATCTGGACAGTCTTGGACCTACCCTGCAGTGAGATGCCTCATCTCTAAGGTGTGAAAGAAAACCCAAAGACCTCATTAAAAAGAGAAAGCTAGAAATATTCCAGGCATCCTGCAACAGGAAGACAGTTGCTTCTTCATTATTGAGAAAAATATTGGATGTTCAAATATCACAGGCCACCTCTTCCCCATACATCCACCTGGCTCTCACAGCTCAGCTTCCCCACAGTGACATGGGTCAGGGTAGGAAGGAGTATGCAGTAGGACAGGGGAGTGAAGGTGGGAGATACCAAATTTCAAGCCTATAACCTAGTTGATGAAGTAAGCGCTTCCAAAGCTCATATTTGCCCCAGGAACAAATTTCCTCTTGAGTATGTAGCAGCTCTAGCTTCAAGCAGTGCCAAGTGTGTATGTGTGGAGGGGAAAAAAGAAAACGAGATTAATGTAAATTAGGCACAGGCACAGAATACAGAGATTATATATTCTGAACAAATACTGGACATGAGTTTGTTTTAAAGTGAGCTTCTCCACCTGCCTATAGTCTCAAATATGACCATAATACTGGGCACGGTTTAGCTTTTACAAGGTTTCTGCATAAATGTTTATGTGCTGTGAATTAAATCATTCACTTAAAGAAGGAAGAGGATGAAATGGAAAACTTACTAACCCTAATGATGGATGGATTGCTCATTACTCATACTAACGGACAGCCAGTCCAGGCAGGAAGTTTCCATCCAGTAAACGTATCTCTCTGAAAATTTGCCAGGTAAAGGTAAAGAAAAATATTACTTTGCCATTTTGAATTACTTCTTGAAGGGTTCTGGACTCTTTCTGCAGAAGGAATGAAGAAGAACCTCTGAGACTAAGAAATATTGAACAACTCGCATACTCTGAGCACAATAAACCATATCTGCCTCCTGGTCTATCTGCTAAAATAATTTTATAATATGTGTCTACCTTACTTGATTAAAACTGACATTATCAATTAGCAGCTAAGGTAAAAGCTTTATAAACCTCTCAATTGAAAATGTGAATATTGTAAAATGGCAAGTTTTCCAGTCCTCTCTGTCAATTATTCTATTTATTTCAATATTTTGGAAGATGAGCAAGAGCATTATCTTCAGCCAGCCCCTTTGTTAAGGTAACCTCAGCTCTGCTAGTTTGCTGCGTTAAAATAAAAATTTAGATTCTGGAAGTTAAACTAGTACTTCATCTGTTAAAGTGAATCTTTTGAAACATATAATTTAGATTTCTTTTTAGGAACTATGTGGATTCATCCATAAACTCTAAGTATCCTTTGGCTTTTTTTTTTCTGAAGAAACCAAAGTAATTTTCACCTCTCTTTGCATGTGTATTTACAGAGTATCTGCACATCAAGAAGTCACAAGTTTAAATAAATACACTCTTCTCTTTCTTGCATGAGCCATCTTTTTGTTATACATATTCAGGGGAAGCCTGTTCTATGAGTGGCTTTTAGGTGAGAAGTGCTAAGTAGGACCAGTCCAGGTTTCACACATCATTAAACTCCTTTAATAAATTGATAAAACTCCACTCTGCAAGAAGTTGAATTCTTTGCCCAGACTACTTCTACTGGAAGATTACGGAAGAACTAGAGCTCTCATATGTCTGTTTTTCCTCAGACATTTCCTGTTTTTCTCTCTGATTCTTTTTTTTCTGGGACAAATTTGCAGATTTCTTTTTGATGTTTTCTCAGGATTTCTGGCTGTCTGGCAGTCTGAAAAGAGTAGTGCTCACTTCTACACATTTTCAGGCATTACTACAAATCCCATGCTAGTCAACTACACAAAGCTGGTATGGCAAGTAATTTAACAATGATAAAACTAACCATCATCCTGAAACTCTGTTCATCTGAAGACCTCAAATGCTCTGCTAATACAGGACCTCTGTGTCCAGAGAAGAGCAACAAAGATCTTGAAGGGTCTGGAGAACAAGTCTTATGAGGGGCGGCCAAGAGAACTGGCAGTAATTCATAGTGATATGATTTAGTAGTGGAAAGGTAGAGTTGGTCTTGATGATCTCAAAGGTCTTTTCCAACCTAGTGATTCTATGATTCTACGATAGCTACTCTTAAAAGATATTCCATGCTGTTCTTAAAAAGTTTGAGTTGAGAGGGATGTACACTGTCATGCTTCATCTTTAGCCTTTCCTTCAAAGAATTAAATTTAAAGGATGTGTTTTCTAAATCCCTGCAAATGTCTTTGAGAACAGACCATTGCCGGAAGATCCCACACTCCTTTTCCAGTCATTAAGCATTAGCACAGGCAGTTTTCAAAACCTAAAATTTATAGTTTGCCTTTTCTGCACATCCTGCCCTATGCTGTTGGCTCGAGTACCCCCACCCACTGAGCAGGACATGTGAGTGCTACAGCATATGGAGATCCACTGCACACAGTTCCCTAGGGGAGGCCTTTTCGTGGACTTCTAGTGCTGTAGGGGAAGAACACCATCTGCCCCAGGCCATGGGGCTAAAGGGGAAGAAGTCCACCATCTAGATTGAACAGTACATGGGAAACTACAGGGATACTTTGATAAAAATGAAGGAGTTGACTCAAAAAGAAATCTTAATGAAGCATGGACATTTCCAACTGGTGGGTGAGACCTTGGGGTGGAAATGGCAGCAGCCTCTATATTATGTTTGATAAGCTACTTTGTCAATGAGATTGTGTTTGGTTTGATCTATGATTCCAATGCAAAAGCTTTAGGCAGATACAGAGACAAGCATATGCTGGTTTCTTCAGCTGATCATACACAAACTTTGTACTCCAATTAATAGTGTGCAATATACGCATGTGTATACATGCACATCTGTATGTACAGATGGGCCCCTCTCTACAAGAAGGACATTGAGGTGGTGGGGCGCGTCCAGAGGAGAGCATTGACACTGGTGAGGGAGCTGGAGAACAAGTCTTATGAGAGATGGCTGAGGGAACTGATGTTGTTTAGCCTGGAAGAAAGGAGGCTGAGGGGAAACCTTATCACTGTCTACAACAATCTGAAAGGAGGTTGTAGCAAGGGTGTTGGTCTTTTCTCCAAAGTGACAGGTGATAGGTCGAGGAGAAGTGGCCTCAAGTTGCACCAGGGGTGGTTCAGATTAGACACCAGGAAAAATTTCTTCACCGAAAGGGTTATCAGGCACTGGAAGAGGCTGCCCAGGGAGGTGGTTGAGTCACCATCCCTGGAGGTATTTAAAAGACAGGTAGATCATATGCTCAGGAATAAGGTTTAGTAGTGGACGGGTGCAGTTGGACTTGATGATCTCAAAGGTCTTTTCCAACCAAACAACTCTGTTACTCTATGATTCTGTGTAAAAAGCTACATGAGATTAGGGAAGACTCTATTACTCAATTTATACAGGGCAAAACAGTTAGGCAGCAGCAACAGCAAGATTAGAGCTAAACAGTAGTTAAAATGTGATGGAAAAAAAAGAACTAGTGTAAGATAGGAATTAGTTCCACAAGCATTACCGTTGAAACTCTTTGCACTGCTGTTATCTAGCAGTGAAATTTGGACTTGAATCAGGCCTGGGCACAGGATCACTTTCCTGTCAAATTTGACAGAGCACATGATACAGAGTTTACTCTGGCTGTTCTCTTTCCTGATAGGCTTATGCTGGCAGTGTGGTGAAAGCTGGTATCTGATTAAGCTTGAAGCCTGTTGCTGCAAAGATAACCCATCAGAAATGGCATTGGTCAAGTGAGTTTGCACCAGACCAGTGACTTGTGTCATCTGTCTTTGGTGTCAGGAGTTAGAAATCAAAGGTTGAACTTGTACATTGAACCCTGGCCTGAAGCTGGTGAGTTCTGGCATTCACCATCCTGCCTGCATGTGGGTCTGCAGCTCTAGTGAAATAGCTACTGAATCTCTACACTAGCTACAATTTCTGCTTTTCTTGGGTCAAAACTCAGTCTGTGCTTGGTGCCTTTTTGTGAAAGAGTTTGAGACTTGAAGCAAGTAGTGCTTTTAATGTAAAGGATTCTCCAGGAGGAAGTTTTCCTTTGTTTTTTAATGATGGTCACATGCTGTATTCCTCCAATGTTCAAGGAAGGGTTTTTCCAATTCTGATTTCCTTCAAAAAAGTGGTTTTTCTCAAGGTCCCAAAGGCTTCATTCTAAGCCTCAGTGTTTTGCAGCTGCAGCAGGGCTTCATATGCCAAAGGCTGTAAACTGGCATCAGGAATTACCTGGAGCTGAAAGAAGGACCCTGAGCACTGGCCTGAAGTGATTAGAGTGATCTAAGGTAGGCATGAGGCAAACGACCTCCTTCTGCTGCATCTGGAGCCTGCACATTGTCTTAACATTCAGCTTCAGAAACAAGAGGCTGTAATAACACAACCTTCAGGTAACATATGCAGAGGATATTGTGGCCTCAGCAGGAGGAAGGGATGAAACTGCCTATAAAGCTAAAGATGTGAGAAGGTATTTTTGGGATCCTGCCCAGTCATCCAGACCCAGTAAGGAGTCAGATAAGACTCCAAGGCTTCACGCAACCATAACAAAAAAAAAAAAGCTTGCAGACCTTTAATGGGAGACAGCCAGCTTCACTTCCAACAGCATCATTTCAGCCTTATGTAGTTCGGGCTGAGCTCTATATTTGATTAAATCTGGCAGGCAGGAGAAGTTTCATGTTTCGTTTTTGTAGCCAAAATTTTTGCTGTACTTTCAGAAAATCTTATGTAGTGCTAATAGAAACAATTTAGAGATTTTTTTTTTAATAAGTATTCCTTTTCATTCTAAGACATTCATTGCTGGAGGTTTCCTTTGCCATTGAACTCCATTTAATTGATGTGGAGCTTCAATGTAATTTTCCTCCTCACAATTTCATGTGCGGCCATTATGACTGTGTAGCCATAGTTGCAAAGAAGGTAGTCAGAGTGTTGCTGAGTTCATTTAATTTCTATATGCAAGAATTCTGATCCAGCCTGGTGACTACCTCATTTTCTCACATTCTTGAGGAATGTCCTATTTCATAAAAAATATAGCACTCCATATAAATTATGAGTACTGACCTGAGAGCATCATTTAGTCATGGTTTAGTGGGTGTTGATTCTGGAGTCCTACATGTTCAGAACCTTTCTCCTACTTTCTGTCTCTTTCTCTAACTCCCAGTGCTTCTAAGTGAACAGTTTGTAATCCCAACTTCAAAATGCTGTCTCGATATTAAAGTATGTATTAGGGTACATAGATTTTTTGTATGTCCATACAGAGGAATGGGTAAGTGTTTTAAGTATGATTTTTATGCCTTTAACATATTCCTTGTGATGTTAATTTCAATTGCTAAGGTATACAATTTAGTACACCCTGTTTTAAAAATTTAAATTCTTTTATCTTTTTCCTCTAACAAAGCCAGGATTAGACTTTTGCTGTCTTTGCTCTACTTCTTGTGTTCCTCAGCTCAAGTTGCTGTCAATTGACTCAGCAGCTCGTGTTCTAGGTTTCCTCTCTGTAGTTTCTTAGTCAGAGAAACACAGATCCACCGCACTTGATCAATTAAAAGCCATTTTCAGGTGTCAGAATATAAAACATTACAGAAATTTCAAAACCGGAGCTGCTCTGGCTAACTGCTGCACTATTCACAGTCTGTGCTATAGTTTCACTGTCCGTGAAAACATCTGCAGTCTCATCTCAGGATATGAGTTTGAAGTAAACACAAAACAAACCCACGAATATCACAGGAGACAGCTGACAAGGAGTTCATTCTCTTCCTTTTCTAGAGGTATAACAGGCACAAGTTCAAGCTTTGATCAAGTGTGAGCTGCGCACTGATGTCCTACTATAAAGGCAAACTGTAAAAGCAAACTTTTGCGACACAGCACAACTGTCCTCCTAACATCCTTCCTCCCCGGGACAGGGACCTCAGAGGATTCTGCTGCCCTTTAGGCAGGAAGTTATTTGCCTCTGAGCCTGGGGCCACAGTCCTTCTGACAGGAGAAGGGTCTGAAGCAAAAGCCCAGGGACACAGCCTTTAGAAAGTGGTGCTTAAAGCACAAAGTTGTGTTTCTGAAGTGGCTCATGTTTGCAGCTCCACTCTTTCCATTTCACAATTACTTTCGTAATGGCAAAGTACCAGAGCAAATACTGTGTAAATACAATCCAAAATTAATGGCTTTTAGTAAAACAGAAGATAGCAGCGTCATAGTAGTTCTTTGTTAGAAAATAAAATAAGAGGACTGAATTATAAGAAAGCACTGCTAAAAAGTATATTTCCAGCAAGTATATTTCTGTTTAGAATTCAGAAATTCTACACATAAATGGATTTATAGCCTTTTGTATTCCCTTTCACTGTGGACTATTGCACCAATTTCTCTGTTTCGTTTGTATCTGGTCTTTACTGAATAGGTAATTGTTCTGATAGATAATGAGACAACATTTGGATAACATCAGCAAATTTTTGTCAAGTCCAAAATCCTGATAACCAGAACAGTAATCTTATATTACATTTAATTTACAAGTATGGAATTTTTGCTTCAAAGAGTGGGTGACTTATGGCTTTGAATCTGTAAATGGAGCTGTTTGTGCAGACCTATAAGTATTTTGGTAGCTGCAGATGACACTACCTGGGAGGTCAATTGTCTCCTTAAAAATTGCTCTAATAACCACTTTATCAGAGTCTATATTTACTGTTTCCCACTGAATACTTACTACATTTATTCACTTCTCAGCTGAAGGATATTTTTGCCAAACTAAAAATGCCCCTAGCTCTTCTTCTGCTCTTTTTATTTCATGCATCATCACTGACAATAAAGATAACACAAGCCAAATTATACTGCTAGCTCTATCTCTGTAATATCAGCTGTGGTTAAAATATGCCTTCAGCAGCATCCGAAAAACCACAGTGGTTCACAGTGTGCCTGTCCAGCACATGAGATGGTAAGAATTGACTTGACCGCCAGGCCTTTGTGGGTTTGAAACTGAAAATTAGCTCTGTTTGCCAACTGAGCAACATATATATTGTAATTGATAAGACTTAATGAACCTGCACTCATGAATTCTGTACCCACTCAGAAAATTTTGGCAGTCAAGCCTCATTCCAAATTTGGCTTTCATACCAGATGATATTTAAAGTATGACATGCACTATGTTCAGGACTTTTTTAGTGTTGAAGGCAAATAACTTGGATTTTTTTTTTTTGTACTATTTTAATACAGGAATATAACAAAGCCTCTCTAGCAAATGCTTCCAATGTGTTTATTCTCATGTCCTCCCTTTAATTTCTCATAAAAGCTTTCTTTAAAAATTGTTGCATTTTGCTTTTTAGCTTCTTTTTATATGCCAGTCAACCAATCAATAGTTCATTTAATTGATAAGAATTCAAATTTCAGGTCAGGCAATACCAGTCACAACTGCACATTATGATTTCAAGAACACTAAAGGATTATCTTTTTGTGAGTTTCTACTTCTTTAAAAGATTTGGCAGAATGTTAAACCAAAGGTTTTCACTTTCAGTCCAACGCAGTCTTTGGATGTTATTTCAGGATTTCCTGTGTGCACTACATGGCAAGAGATCAAGTCTATACATTGCGTTCAATTAAACAGATCATCTAAATGAGATCACGAAAATAAATGTATGGCATGTATTTTTACAGCAATCACTGTAGCCAAGTCGATGAGCACTACAGATTTCACTGTTCATTTAGAGGTGAACTGACAAGAAATTAGGATCATGAAGTATTTCAGTATCCCAAAAATCTAGAAAGTACCTACCAAGAAAAAAGTAATGAGTTTGATTTCTATGAGTTTTTGTTTGCCCTCAAAGGCACAGTCCTTATCATTTACCCTGACATCTTAAGTGCAAACACGGGCAGGGTCAAGCTGAAACAATGGCAAACCTGGTCATAAAGGCTGCCCATAGCAATGTTTTCCCTTAATGTGAAAAGTGAACAATGATAAATGTGTGACTTGTAAGTTGCTTGTTAGAGCAATAACTCTTGCTGACAAACGAGCTCTGAGTTGGATGGGGAGGAAAGAAGGGGAAGTTCCCTGATCTCTTTTGTCTCAGTACAATGTGCTGGATTTAATAGAGGTTGGAAAGGCTGAGCAGAATACTGCTGGTGTTTTGAAAAAAAAAGTAATAGTTTATTTCTAGCAGGGTTGAGCCAAAATCAGATATAGAATTTCTCCTACTTTTTTTTTCTTCCAGAGCAACATTAAAAATGTGGACCACAGAGCTGGTAGCCATCACGATACAGAGTTCATGATTTTCCACCTGCACAGATGCTTTCTCTTGTGCCATCTCGTTGGAATCCTACCTTTTGTCTGCCAAGTGGAACTAAGTTAAAAATACTTTTCTGCTGATTTGGCAGGATTAAGAAATAAATTCAAGCACTCTGACTGTCTAGAAGTCTTGTTTTACCAGCTGCTTGCAAAAATCTACTAATGATTACATTTTAAGTCCTTTTAGCACTCTGGGTTCAGCAGGTTAAGCCTACTGGACCTAATGGCATGGGAGTCATGTGTCTCCTGCATCTGAGAGATCAATGTTTTATAGCAGATTGGCTTAGCAATAAACAGTGAAAAAAGAACCATCACTTTACACCTAGTTCTATTAAGCATACAGTACTACCTCGTCAATGTATCTAAAGGCTAAGTAGTCTCTCTGGAAGCCATGGTCATTTCTCGCCAAGCTGGAGCTGTCATGTGAACTCATATAAATCTGTTCCATTTGTGGAAAATGAAAAACTCAAGAACCATGAGAACATAAAATGTAATTAGGAAGTCATTTCACCATCCATAAGGGGTTATTTCATTCAATTTAAACATATCTCTGCACCCATTTTACTTAAAATCAACTTAAGGATATAATGGTTTAAAAAGGTAGTAAAGAAAACAAAGCAAATATGCTGACCAGACACTCTTGAAAATATTTTTCTCTGTTTTTTTGCCACAGATCCCATTTTGGCTGGATCATTACCTCACGTGTGAAGTGCCTGAAATGGACTGCTGTATTTGATATAGTAAAAATAGCTGGTGTTTTTTTCATCAAAATTAAAAACAAGACAGTTAATTTTACTAGAATTTGAAAAATTCAGTGGAAAAAATATTATCCACTTCTAAACAAGTTTACACGATCTTACTCAGTTGCAGCAGTCTAAACACCTTTCTCCAAGCTTAAAGTCTGTCTTGGATGACTCCATGCTCAAATTCTTTGATTCTTATGTTTAATTAGGTCTGAACAAATTACAAGTAGTTTGTGCTGGAATATCTGCTTTATTTCAAAGCATTTTTGTCAAAATCAATCAGCAATCACAGTATCTTCGCCTTTTGAAATTAACCTGACTCTGAAAAAGATATGCATGATTTCTTTGGACCTTTTAAATTTTCAGAACCAGGATCAGTTTGGATAGTTCGGCATTTGCCAAAAACATTTCCTGATGGCTTAGCCTTTCAGAATATGCTAAGCATCCCTTTAGGTTTTAAGATACCCCATGGCTTACTGAGGCCCACACTGATGATTATCAGTTGAATGGACCCTGTCAGGAGAGATTTTGACCTATGAAAACAAGGACTTCCTAGAGAATAGATAACAAAAACCAAAGGTTGATCCAGTCATCTCTGCTTCTGTAGCTTACAGTAAACAAAGAAGCAATGTGGGCTAGTTGCTTAGTACCTCTTTTCTCCCATTTTCTCCATTTAAATTACTTATGGAGAGTTGGATTGGCAGTCTGGTTGGCCACCTGTAATTAGGATGCATTTCTCTAGATCAGAAGTGAAATGTCTTAATTTGCTGTCAGGATTAAATGAGGGTCATTATTGCTGGTAACTTTCTACCAGTGCAGCAAAGGACTGTTTTAAGCAATTGATTGGCCTCAGACTTGGTGAAGCAAAGGATTACAGGATGAAAATATGCAGGGCATAAACCAGGTCATATATCACCAATAGAAATACCAATAACCCATTTTTTTTTCTTCACATTTTATACGTAGCTACATCATTGATTTAAGAACATTCCCTACAAACTACATTGCTAGCTGATTACGACTGTGGTTTTGTGTAACAACCTTCTATTGCTGCAGTCCCATACTTCAGTAGTCCAGCATACTTCAGTAATGATGGTTGCCTGGTAATACTTTCTCAAAACCTCTTTATTAATAACAGTGAACTTGGGTTTCTTGCAGATGACTTGTAAGAAACCCAATAGGTATGGTATATTAAAAGAAATCCAAACCTTTCACTGTAGATTTTAGCTCAAAAGTTTGCATATGCACAAAAGGGTTTCCTGAATCTGAACTTGGCCCGATATAAGAAGAAAAGATTATTAAACTATACAGACCTGAGTGTGTGGTTATATGTGAACACAGAGATTTAATTTTGGCCCAACTGCCAGTTCTCAAGCTTGCTGGAACTGCCCTATACATGTGTTAATAGAAGATTGTCTACTAGAAAATGAAGTAGTACCGTCTGTAACCCAGTATAAAATAAACCAGTCCCTGTATACGATGTGTTGTATTCTTCCAAATGTAAAGAAAGTTAATAGTTTCATATCCTACTACATTCAATACTTTGACTTCTTAAGAAATCTTAAATCCATTTTGCATTTTCACATAATTTCCAAATGTGTTAATCCCATGAGCTTTTTCTCCTGTAAATAGGTGACATGAACTATTTTGAATTATGCAACAGTACTGTTGGGATTTCTATAAGATTCTTTTTTAAATATGATTAAAATAAATAAAATACAGTGGTGTTGAGAAAGATATTTCCTGTAGCAGCAGGACATGCTTTTTTTTTTAAACACAAGCCCCAAGCTGGACTGAAGCCTGTGAAAATCAAAGGCATTTTTGTAAAAGATAGAAGACCATGTAGATTTGGCATGCTGACAAAATCTCACTTATGGAATCCATTCAGTGTCTCAGCCTCAAAAATTGAAGAAAAAACACCAACCAACAAGATTTTTAGTTTCCAGAATAATGTATTTCTTCCTCTCTTCTCCTGTCTCCGTATTCATTTCCTGAAAGTTGGCTCATTAAGGAGAGGAAATGTTATTTTTTTTAAGAGCAAATAATTAGCTGTTCCTGAGATTCTACCCCATGGGTTGTCCCACTGGCTTTGACTTACCTGTGGTGCCATAATTTTGGCTGAAGAGCTGATTCCATGAGTTAGATTTGCAGATGTATTTTTACAGTGTCATTTTAAAACACATATTAGGTAACTGAATCCTTTTTAAAAATCTGGATTTTTAGAGTCAGTCTAGGACTACACTAAATGATAAATAAACAGAAAGAAAGCCTCCAAATGCTTGCACATCATTACATTTTTGAGAGGTTTTATTGAGTGGATGAAAATAAACACAGAAGCATTTCAATGGTAAAAGATGAAACCAAACACCTGAAGACTCTTTATGTTCAGCATATTTTGCTCATTTACTAACTTATTTCTTTAGATTTTTTATTTATACCAGGTAGTTTCGAACAACTTGCCTCTTCTGTTTTCAGCTAAAAGCACTGGCAACTCTCTAAATATCATCAGGCATCAGCTCCATGAGTTTTGAAGCCAGAATCAAGTAAATTACACCCTTCCACTGTCCCTCCCTTGTCCCAAGCTGTCCCTGTGTGGCTTTCTCCCTTCCCTTGCTGGGGCTGGTAACATGGCTTCTTTCTGGGAAAGGACAGCCCTTGCCAGCTTCAAGGGTCTATGGGATAATGGTGTGAGCCTCTCATTCATGTTACTGCTGCTTTGTCCTAGGTGTTAAGCAAATCTATGCATGGACACAAACCTTCCACCATCTAATTTTACTTGCAGTGCAGAAGTCTGAAGGTGGGGGAAGGATATCGGTAATCAGATCTTGGAGGCAGTTGCTCCAAATCATGCCAGAAGCTTTTCTTAACCTTAACGAACATCAATTGTTCCCACTGTCAGCTTATTACTTTCCCATTGTCTGATGCATAACACTAGGTGGCTGACCAGACTAATCAAATATAAATGATTCCAAGTCGGGGTAACAAGAACCTCTGTGGGATGCAATTGTTAAATTGCACTTCAATGGCTTAAAGTTTCTTTTCAGTTGTGTAGATTTTCATCTTTACCACTTGATTTCAGAAGCTGTACCGTGGGCAATAGTACATAAAGCCAAAGGATGATGCTGTCAGGACCTGTTATTCAAAGGTGTTTGTGGTCCTCATACATCCTTGACAATGGAATTATACTGTTTTGGTCATTGTTATTGAAGGTGTGCATAGAAAATTGAGCCTATAAACAGGTAGTTTGGAGAACACTGGGACTAAAGAAGCTTGATTTCTTGTAAATTTTCATGCTAAGTTTTACAGACCTTTGTCCTCTAGTTTTTCAGGTGGTTGGAACATGTATTTAGGCTCTCTTCCATGCGGATTCTCTGGTGTCTAATGACATTTGAGCTTACATTACTCTCTTTCCCTCACTGGTGCCATTAATAAGATTTCTCCCCTCTGCCTGCCACACACTTTCAAAAAAGTGGCTAGAACTTGAGAATACGAAACCTGTGCAAGTGTGGTTGAAATTGTGCTTGCTAACACAAGGTTTGAATTTGTCCACAAACATTGAGCAGTTTTAACTGGGCAAGAGAGATGCGATTCCACTGACTAGTGAGGTTGCTGAAGTGTCCAGGAAGCAAAATTGTACATATCTCAGGATTTTAGGAAATATTCCTTCTAAGCAATAAGCAAAACCACTGAAACTGCTTCACAGAAATGAAATTCTGTAATGTTTTGTAACAAAACAGAAATATTAAAACCAAAAAAATTACCTCTGAAGCTCATAGTCATAGGAATTGGATTGACTTGGAAATCTGGAGGCTCTGAAAATCCTGGCTCCTACTCAGCTGACCAGGAAAGCTTGCAGGAGTAAGGTAGACAAGTTGGCCACAACTCCAAAGAGTTTGCATTTTTCACCAGAGAAATGCTTCACGAAAAAAATAAGTTGCTGGGTCCAGCAGCTGCTCCTAATTCACACAGTATATTTATGAGTAATATCAGATCCCAAACAATGCCAGACCTCACTGATATCTCACATGATAACTTAGCAAACAGGAAAAAAAAAAAAAGATGATAACAGAATACTAATATTAGCTTTGTAGGAGAGAAAAAAGATCTGTTGCACATTGATCTCATTAAGTAAATTATTTACTGGAATTTCCTCTTTCTTTGCAACTTACTTGAGAACATATTCAATCTCAGCTATCTAAGGCCTGGATACTTTCATATGGTTCTCTGCCAGCTACGACACAGCCGTTTAACACTGTCACTTTTCTCGGTTGCCTCTATTCAGTGTTTGTTGTTGGCTTCTGTTTCTAAAGTAACAGACAGTATTTTCCTAAGATACCAAGGATGTATCAAACAGGCAACAGGGAGGTCTCATCTGGCTCTGCTTAAAGCTGGCTAATCATTGAAAATTTGCTTCAAGATTGTAAAGGATAGAGCTAGCTTTCTGTTCATTTTTTTAAGACTTGTTTTTATATAAGTCAAGGGCTAAAAAGAATATATCTGAAGAAGTAACAGAGACTGTATTAACTATGGATAAAAAGACTTGATTAAGTTTGGTTTTCTTGTTTCATGTCTACAGCCTGGCTGGATGCAAGAAGTAAAGATCTGTTACCAGTTTCCTTAAAACTTGGAGCTGTTAGCAATAAAATGGAGTGCAAAATAAGGATGAAAAGTTTCTCAGGGAGCTGATAAAGCATGAAAAATAATTAACAGAATAATTTAATTATTAATTTTAGACTTTGCTGGTTGATACTTCACATTCTCAGGTCTAATTTCCATTAATATATAAATATGCAGTTAACACTGTTTAAGATAAGGATCACAGGTATGTGGGAAGGGACACACACATGTGGTGCATCTTTAATTTCAGTGTTGTGATTTCAGTTCAACTCCTTAATTGTTAAGATTCTGACACGGTGATATAATGAAGGCATAATCAAGATACATTAGAGTCACTTTGGATATCTGAGCACAAAGCTGCTTTAGGCAAACCTATTACTTATGCATGCTATTGTATTGGAAGTAGAAACAGACCTTATTACTGATTTGAGAATCAATAATGGTTTCTAAAATAGATGATGAAATTACTTTATTACCTGTCAAATTATCTTATTTATGACGCTGTGTAAAATTAATTGTTGATAATGGAGGCACCCCAGTAATCCAGTGGTTGTGAAGATTGCTCTGTCTGCTTTTGCTAGTTGAAAAATAAATGTATTATGTGAAATGACATTTTTATCACTAAATAGAGATTTTTACAACTTGTATGTTGGACAGAGGGCACATCTTTACTGACAAATACATTCAAACAATAAAAACACCTAATTAGGTTTTATAGTAACTATATTTGTCTAGCAGAGAGAACTGATTACAGGGAGATCGATAGGCATGTCCATTCACTATGGCAGTGCAAATATGGTTGGATTGATAGTAGTTTGGAATGAGCCAGGAATGTACCCTAGAGCCAACTCCCTTGCTGCTGGAGATTGCTGCCTCATATCCAACACCGACTGAAGATCTGTCTCTATGTATTAGCTACCCCATTATTTATTACAGACCAGCAGCTCAGAGGTAAAGCCGATATTTGAAATTATCAGTATGCAGGGTTACTCGTTATGGCACAGCTGTCGTGACGCTGCTATAATAGGAGCAAATAGGCTATGCCCATAAATGGAGGGAGATAAAGGAGTACACTGCCACCGTGGGCCCCTGAGAGCTTAGGCTTGCTTGGACCTCGGTGCCCTCCAGCATTGCTGGGGCACTGGTCAGTAGACATAGGTTAGGAAGATAATTTGATTGAGGCTGCACTTGAGAACCGGCTAGAGGCATCCTTCAAAAGGGTGCAGGGGACATCTCTTGACCCCTGCCCTCACTGCACTTTGGGTTTACCGTCAGTGTCAACAGGACTGCAGACCTCAGGTCTCTGTGCTGAAAGAGTGTGAGGTCTTTCCCTCTGGTCTTGTTTATCTTTGTAAACCAAGCATAATTTCACTCCACGTGTTGTTTCCAGAAATTAAATGCTGTAGTATGTATACTTCAAAGTAAAATAGTATTTTTAGCAGCCTTTACTGTTGCTACGTCGACTGGCTTAACCTTGGGCTGTGTAGCCCCTAGACGTGGCACTGCCTTCTTCTGTATCACTGCAGCCTAGAACATTAATGAGATCCACTTATAACTTCTTATCAGCACAGCATAAAGACAGGGAGAAAAATCACTTTTAAGAAACAGGATGCCTTTTAAAATAATCAGCTCAGACTTCTGGTTCAGATTAAGCACAATGAAGCCTGGGTTGCACCTCTACTCTGCTGGGAAAGAAAACACCACTGAGGTGTTGTTCATAAAAAGAAGTTAGACTTGTGAAGATTGGTAACTAGTGTTGTCTGGAACCTCAATTCAGATGCTTTGTTTTTTAAAAATGGGGTTCACTGGGGCAAATTTATGCCAGATGTAAGAAACATGGCCAGCAAAACTAATTATTTCTATTTTAAAATTCCACTGCTGACACAAATGCTGCTTCAGATGGTGTGGGTTCATAATTTCAGCATATGAAAGGACTCTGCAACTACTGACATCTCTGGAAACAGTTTGACCAGCAAAGCCAGGAGTCCTCCAAGGAAACAAAAGCTCTATGATTCTTTTATTAAGTGTATCATGTTTTCCTCTGTGCATAGCAAATACAGTCAGGAGCCATGAATGTGGGAGAACACCCATTGGTGAGTTCTATGCATAGCATAGAAAAGGGTATTCTTCCCATAAAAATGTAAATTACAGTGGAGATAAAGTGCTCCCTTTCTTCATAAACTTTTTCAAATGCTCCAGTTAGTTGCGCTTGTCAGCACATACACATGCATGTGTGCTCATACAGGACATGCAAGTACAGATTTATGAGGGGAAAGAAGAACTGTGGAGTTTTATGCTCTGTCTGTTAATGCTGTCTCCCGTTCCCATGCCACACAATAGTACTGTGGATAATAAAATCCCTTCTTCCCTCTCTCTCCTATTTATAACAACACTATTCCTGAGTACAGAAGAAGATAAATCCTTCCTGATTTTTGATCATGCAGTATAGAGTGTTTTAATGCATAATTATAAAATTCCATTTACAGAACTGGTATTAATATCAACTTTTCAAAGTTTGACTTAAAGTGCATTTGGAGTCTGTATGCTCTGTATTTCAGTTATTGATGGAGGTCTGGCCACGAGTTGAATTTAACAACCTAATAGATTTAGGCCCTGGGACCCATCCTAGCCCAAAAATTTAGGCTTGGTTGAAGACATTTGAACTTGTTATGGTCGGTTTAGTGCCAGTTTTTTTCTTAAACTGTTTTCTCAGCTGTATTTTGCACTGAGGTAGGGCTCCAAAACCATCAGGAACAGAAATCTGTGTGGTTTGCACTTACATACTCATTATCAAGGGTGCATAAAAGTTATGAAGAACATTAGAACTCAAGGTCCAGGGGTTGGGTTTTTTTTTTTTAAATTATTCAATGAAATCCACAGATTTTTAATACTGTAGCACAGAAAAAAAAAGTCCAAGAACCACCAGTGGACAGCTGTGTAAGCCATTTTCTTTAGGTTACCTCCCATAGTGTTTCATAAGTGAGGAGTTCTGTAACAGACATCCGCAATGGAAGAGATGCTGTATGCATGGCCAGAAAACAAATAAGAAAAATTGATTCCAGCTTATTGTCACTTCCCTATTTGGACAGTCATTAGAAAAGTTCTTATCTGATTTACAGGATGTTTCCTCTCAAATCAACACATTCATGTCACAACATTAAGAAATCCTTCTCTGATCTGCCTACAAAATTATTAATGCCCCATGAATTCTTACTCAGACCTTGAATGGAAGTTTTATTTCCATTTACTGACATTTAATTTAAAATCTTGACAGACTGATAACATTTTATCTTCATTAGGTTTCCTAAGTCAGTACATGCCTTGCTGTGAATATTGCTGTTCTGATAGGGAATGGTTTGTCACTGTCATCCTGAGAGCAACGCTGTAGGTTGTGCTGCTACATCTCCACTGGCCGCAAATCATAAACTAAGTGAAGCTGTTGGACCACCAGTGGAATGATGAATAGCTCTCAGAATGACCTCGTTGCCTCCCATCAGAAAAGATGATGAGGGACCAAGGCAAGGAGCATTTTGTTTGCGTTCTTTTCTTGACCTACCATGACCCAAATGAGACAGTTACACAAATTTCAGAAAAAGGCTGATGTTACCTGAGAACAAGTAATACTACTCAGAAATATTATGAGAAGTTCTTGAGAGGGAAAGAATACTCTGAAACATAAAGTTGCAGGTTTGAAAAATGCCTGTTTGGCATCTGAAACGCCCAAATGAAAGAGCTAATTAAGGAGTTCAGGCAACTGTAATAATTCTGGTACTTTTAGATTAGTGAGTTTGATTTTTCTGGTCATTTTTTCACAGTAAGAACTAAGATAAACTCCCTTATCCACATCCGGAGTTGAATTCAGACTTCCCCCCAAACTCAAGGATATTTGGATCTGAGATTTCAGCTCTTGTCGAGAAAAATACCAGATCTGAATGTCAATTAAAAAATCCCCAGTCATCATATGCCTCAAATAATTCCTTTCTGCCCAATCTCAGTTCTTGGAGCATATTGAACATCCTGCATTTGTGAGATTTTTATGAAACAGGGTGTCTTTGTGCATTGCACCTTAGATTTTTAAGTTTTTTCTCCCAGAGACAGGCAAATATTTTGGATACTGAATAGACAATACCTGAGAATGCATAAAGGATATCCTCCTACAACGACACTTTGACCTTCTTGGTTTGTTTTCCTTTTTACACAGATGAAGCATCACTGAAAAACTCTGGAGACTGCTGGGGGAGTATGAAAAATGGAGCTTCTCTTCTCATCCAAGTGGTTGTGCTGATGGAGAACAAGGATGTAAAAACTACCATGAGGTTGCTATTTCTGGATTAATTGTGTGATTTTGGTAAACAGTCCAATAGCAAAAGCTTTATCTCAGCATGAATAACTCAATGAAGGATTTCAGTCCATGCAAGGGTAATTAATTTGGAAAAAATTAGGAGTCATTTTAATCCAATCATATTTTAATAGGTAATGACTGAAAAAGAATGTTCTTTGTTTCTCCCTTCTTTCCATTTCAGCTCTTATTCTGCCACTGCTGATACCTGTATTCCTGAAGCATTCATATCTTTCATAGGCTGACAGACTTCTCCATCCACGGCTTTTCATGGCAACACCTAGTAATTCCACAGATACCACAGTCCAAAACTCTTCAAAGCTCTTCATATATGGAATAATGGCCTAATTAATCTTTGTTAGAATAACGGTGCAATATGATAATACTATTGAATGGACTAAAATAATCAAAACATTTTTTTAAAGCTGATTCTTAAGAGGATCTTCTGTTTCAAAGAGTAAACATTTATACCGGCACCCAACAGCAAGCACTTCTTTTGTAGGATGCTTTCAGATATCAAATATCATGCATGTTTTCTGAGAAAAGATTGAATCTAATTATTTTATCAGTTCAACTATCTTTTTCCAAGTTGAATATGTTGCTTTTGCAGTACCACCTCCAGTTAAATTAAATTAAGTCTGGAGTCTTTGTGTGGACTTCTGTATCTTGCATAGAGGGAAGCCAATGCAAGGCTGAAATCTGCACTTCTCAGATTAAAACCATGTAGGTACCTCCATCAGAAGACTGGGGAAATAACCCTTTTTAAACTCCCTTTTACAGGAATGAAGTTCTGGCCATTAACACTCTCAAACAAGCTTTATTTTTTGCTCTTATCTCAATGCACCCATCCCCCTAGATGATCCCATTCAACCCTTAGACACCTTCTATGATAATTTTTGTTTAAGCTCACTTGAGCTGCTTAGTCCAAAGTGTGGTATCTCCTAAGAAATCACGAGAAAACCTTCTGTAGTTGCAGAAGTCTAGCAAGAATTTTCCAGGCACTGACTGCAAAACCCCAGGCCAAGAAGTAGAATCTAGATAAGCACAACTTGGTGGAAGTGATCTCCAAAGACTCCCACCACTCCAGCTCAGGTGACCTGGAAACTGCTTTTAACCTGATACTCTTTTTAAACTGTGATAACTTTATAAATGCTACAGACTAGAAGTGCAAACCTTTATTTGTAAGAGCAGTGGTTCCTGAAAGAAACCAGGCAGTACCACTCTTGTTAAATTTCTAATTGGCAGATTCAGAAAGTTTGTCTAAATTGGAGAAAGTGCATTGCCTGGTTTAGTCATTAATAAATAATTCAAGACCAGATCCAAAGCCTGATAAAAATTCAGTAAGCTTTGGATAAACACCTGTGCATCTATATTTCTTCCTCAAGGCATTTTCAGTTTGAGGGCATCATATCATTGCCCTTATTGTTTTAGTGCATCATAAAATTATATCATCATCATAGGAATTTTAACAGCTGAAAGTAAGAATGGAAGAACTCTTTCATGCTGTACAGGGGCAGAAAAAGGGAAAATGATCCAGCCAAACTCACTATAAAGACCCAACAAGCTCTCTACCTACAGAATGATACTGTCAAGTTAAAATTATAACTGTTGATGGGATTTACACCAGTAGTTGACCCAGCAACAAAATTGATCATCAGCTGAAAAGGGGATGTAAACCTTTATAAGAATTGAAAGAACAAAACTGTTATGAGGAATTCCCCATGGAGCCCTTCGACAGTAGAGAGTGTTATCTTTGCAGCTGTGCGTAGGAAGAAAGCATAGATGTCAACAGTTCTCCAGGCTTCAGCATGCACACAACGGCGTATTTCAGATGAATGAGGTTTTCTGTTATGGACTACCACTAACATGGATCCATCCTTACATCTGGTGCATCTGTCCTTTTTATTTTTTATAGCTCATGGGAAGGCTATTCAGTAAGGAAGTTGTTATCTTTGAAATCTTTTTTCTTTCTTTTAAAAGAGCAGTACAGTTATGCCTTTGTACAAACACAAAGAGCAAATGCTTTGTGGGTGGTTTTCTACACTCATCTTCTGAAATTACTTTTAAATATGTTATTTCAGTGAATAGTGCCATCTAAAAGGTTTTCTCAGTTGTAGGTTTTACGTGCTTTTTTTGAGTCTTTCTCCAATATACCAACTGGTACATAAATGAATTTAAGTCTGAAAGATGATGACTAAGGTATATTAAAGAGCATCTAAAACGAGTTAGTGGGAAGAAATTGGATTCCTTTGATGAACAAGAGACTGAGAACCAGATACAGCCTGACTATTTTCCACCACTCCAGAAGCACAAAAGCCATAAACCGCGAATAACCAACCAATTCAATTGGTTTGTAGCTGTTTTGCATCATTGGAGCTGTACAAAGAAACCAAGATACATTAGTGAGTCTAACCCAAAATCTTCAAGTAGTATTTTCAGAAAAATGCTTAAAAGCTGATACCAACATGCTCTTATTAATATGCAGCTTTCCTAACGTGAGTACCAATTTTACATCATCCATAAATTTGCTATTAATTAATTTAAAGCCTGTCGAGTTAGAGGTCTGTTGACACTGTTTGACTTTGGCAATATATGAAGGTAATTTCTGTATCGTTGTTTTCCTTTTTAAAACATATATGCATTGTCTTATAGGTACAATAGAAAGGTTAATGGAATAGCTACACAGCCTGCAAGAAAAATGTGAAAGATATCAACTTGTTGGTATCCCACAGCTAAAGTCCTTGAATATCATGAATTCTCCTTTGGGCAGAACATGTCAAATCACCACTTCACTGTGGAGAAATACTACAAATTGTCTGACCTATGTGCAGAACGAATCAGAGGCATAGGAGGAAAAATATGGCTATCTTTATATGAACCCCCACTTTGACTACAACCGCTATCCAGTTATATCCTTAAGATAAATTAGAACAGTTTCAGCATTGCTTTATCTCAGAAAGTCTCTCAAGGGGCTGTTGCACTCATCAAAATTCACCAGAGCTCCAAATCCTGCTTATCTCAGTGAAGACTAGGGTGGACTGATAGGAAGGCAGCTACACCATCTTCCTGTTAACTGAAGATTTCCTCCGTCTGTTAGCACAGGAAAAAAAAGACTGAGTGGAGATGTGATAAACAGTATTTAAGGATATGAAAGGTTGTTGCAAAGAGGAAGAGAACAAGCTAATCCAAATATGCAAGACAGATAGGACAAAAAAATGATGTGTTCAAGTAGAAGCATAAAAGACTGTGGTAAGAAAGATTAATGTTTTCAATGTGGTATTTTCACTGAGGGAAGTCAAGTGTGGGAAAGGATTGCCTAAAGCAAATGGAGTCTCTTCACGGAGATCTTTGAAAACAGGTAAGTAAAACTTCTGCCTGGAGTGGGATGGGTATGCTTTACCCTGCCTCACAGTTCCTGACAGGTCTATTTTTGTTACAGTCCCTTATCGCAAGAGGAGTTGCATATATTTCCAGCTAGAGATCAATGACCCTATCTACTGGTATTTTGTTGAGTAAATCACCAGAGTTCACTTAGGTAAGCCTTGATCTTCAATTACTTTGTGGCTGCAAGAAGTTGCTCAGCTTTCTATGGACAAAAGAACATAACCTGTTAACAAATTCAGCCATTACTTGTTCTCACTTTAACAGATTCACCACATCAACAATTTAAACCGTCCTCCATGGACATCTTTAGAAAAATACTATGTAAAAAAAAATCACCATACTGATTCTATCAGGAATATAATTGTATTAGTGGAAATATTTTAATAGAGATGCTGAAAATGACTGTAAGAGCAGGCCTGGGTTCAATCTTGAGGCTCAGTTTGGAATGGTAAACCTCAAATTTGGAAGGCCGCCTCTTATAGTCCTGCCAGGCAGGTTTGGAAAACTTTCAGTACTCGATAAAACCAAATTAGTATTAAGTGAATGGGATCAGGAGAATACAGCCTATATTATTTTTCCCTCCTATGCTTATGAAGAAAAAGTTAAGAAGCCACAAGAAAACATTGAAATCGAATGGATTCCTCTTCAATACTGGCAGAAACATCAGCTGGAATGGAGACCTGGAGGTCCCATGTTTACTGGAAGGATTTTTTCTGTTTTGTTTCATAGTCAGTCAATCTTGGAGTCCATTTCTTCTCAAATAGCTGACATTTGGCTATGTGTTCTGTTAATATTCAAGTCCAAATGTGAGTAACACCTGATAATGGAAATTTGGGGGCAAATATCTGCTTTTGGTTGTGTGTACAACTGGACCCAAGTATGACACGTATTTCTTACTCATAATCTCTCAAATAAATAACAGAAGTGCAAGTAAAAAATAAGTTAAATGTATTTATTTTCTTTATTCAATGCCTCTAATTACAAAGAAAACTTAACTGTATGAAGGTAGCAGTTCAGGATAACAGAAGTGACCATAAAAATCTACATCGGGCCTCAGATATTACAGCATATCCATTCTGCAGCTAATGAAGTAACTATAGTGAGTAGCCATCATCAAGGGAATGCTCACTTCTTCAGGCAGATATTTGGGTTACTGAATAAGGCCAAGTGAGGTGGAATTTCTTCTAACTAAATACTCCATCTACACCCTCACTTTTTCCTCCTCACCACCCAGTGAGTCTTAAGCTTTCATGTCCTCCATCTGCCAGCTACCACAGCTAACCTTCCCAGAAGCTGAGTTCCTTCCTTAGCCCATAGCTGCTCTCCATCAGTGGCTTTGGTATAAGTGTTCCAAGCATTTTCCCAAATGTGGGTCCCCTGCATTGTACGTAGCATATTTTGCTACTAGCCAAGACATGGGGGTGGCCTTTTTCTGCTACCTCTTGGACTGGTGAATGCATTTCCCTGCTGCCTTCAGGAGCCTTGATAATGCTCCCCATAGGCTTTCTTGATGCTTAGCAGGAGAGCAAAACTGAACAAGAGCAGACCTCCCTGCTGCTGAACTTGGACAATAGGGCTGCTCATAATATCAGCAGATGGTTTTGCTTTTTAGGCCATACAGGGCAAATTTATTTTCCTCTCAGGAGCAAACGCAAGCATAGCTGAGACTAAGAAATTCAGAGTTAGCTCCTGGAATCCCACTATTGACTTATGCTGCAAAGCATTACTTACATTTAAGGTCCATCAGTATTGAAGATTTTCTGGTTAGCCCACTCATCTGCTGGATCAGCAACAAGTGATGTGCCCTAAGTATCTAACCTGGGCTTAGTTTCATACATGACTCTGCTTAAATGTGGTGTACCATGTAATTTCTCTGCTTTGTGTATCGTATTTGTAATGGTATAGAGCTCTCTTTGCCTTAAGGCATTAAAGTATAAAAGCTGTAGCCCTCTGAAGTCCCCAATAACATAATAGGTACCCAGTTAACCTGTATCTATTTTTTACATTTATTAAAAAAGCACTACTTTATAAAATATTTCTAGTCTTTCTCCTACTTTTTTTGTGCTCATAAAAGCTCTAAAATTAAAGCAGAAAGGGGAAAACACTTTAAACTGTTTAAAGTTTTTAGTTCACTAAAACTTTTAACTGGATTTCTGTTTAGATTGAAGGAGGCAAAACAGAGGACTTTGATGTTCTTCATGTGCCTGTTAAAAGAGAAAGAGACCCACCAATAGGAAGAAGTTGGCATGAAGCCCTCTTTGACACAGCAAGCACAATGTAAAGGATTAAAGGTCTAATCTAGAAGATATATTGCACACTAAACAGCGGAACCATTTAGGAGAACATTAAATGGCACTTAAGCTAAACAGTTGTCCTTGGGAACTGCAGTTTATATGTGACTCCTCTAATATCCATTTTAAGCTTGCAGGGCTTTGAAAACAAGATGTCATTGTTTTATAAAAACATACACATTTAATCTTCCCTTGTGAGGCCGTTCTTGAAATATCTGGCTGCTGGACTGGCAAAACATTTCAGAGGAAACAAATGGGGCTGGTGTCAAAACTAGTACTGTTGCACTTTATTTCTGAAGTTATTTGCATGTGCTCAGTTGATTTTTTTTTGATCCAAATAAGCAAACCACAAACTTTTTCAATGATAAAAGACCCATTTAATTTTTTTAACAGTATTCCCACTGTTCTATAAGCAAATAATAAAAATAATGATAGCGTTTAAGTAATATGAGAACACCAAGAAAGTGGTCAGTTCGACATTCACTTGTGTTCTGCATTCTTCATAAATTAATATTTATGGAACTATTAGGAGTTTTAAGCCAAAAATAAAGACCACCCAGAGCACGGTTTCAATTTTAGAATTCTATGCACAGGTCATTAAAAAAAAAATCTTACAAAAAAGCCTTCTTCTGCACCAAATACAGTACAGGTATTTTCACGCACATCACTCAGTAGACGTGCGAAGCATATTCCATTCCTAAAAGATTACAATGCATGCTTTTATAATTCATTTAATATTTTTCACCAGGGAGAAATCATCCTCTCCACCGTGCAGGCCAGAAATAGAACAGGAAAAAAGGCAGCAGGGAGAGGACTGTTTCCTGCAGAATTATACAGTCCAGTTTAAAATCTCCCTTTTAATTAACTGATAGTCTAGAAAATGAAATGGAGAGGAAAAAAAAAATAATAACAATTGTAAATATGTATCCAATACTTCCAGTCTTGTTACTTTACTCAATAATCATATTAATCCTTGGCATAGTGACTAATCAAGCGAGGATATGCCCTGGATCAAGTCATTATCCCTAAAAGCTATCTGAAAAAAATAGTATCATAGGATAGCTTTGGTTAAATAAGGTACTGGTTTCCAACCAGTTCCAAACATACAAGCTTGTTGCCTTGGTAACTACTCCAAAAGAGAATCCAAAAGCAAAATTAGTGAGGAGAGCAACCACCTCTGGCAGGGCTGGAGTAGCCTGAAGTTGCAGGTGGCTCTGAGCTGAGGAGCACTTACAAGGCATTGCCCGATAGACTACATGGCATCATAGCCACAGAGCAAGCAAACAGAAACCTTCTGTCTCCAAGTGTCACTGCAAGATGGTTGCAGGAGAAAAGTTAACAGTTATTTTTACAATAACCTCTCACCAGGCTTCTCTGTCTCATTATGATTAAAATCATCATTAGCATGTGAATAACTGCATGGAATATCTGTGAAACTGCTCCTCTCAGGGTGGGTAGGAGTTGACTTAACTGTTTTTTAATTAAAAGTAGCAACTGATACCTCATGGAAAGTGTTCTTTGTGAAGACATTATGGGCTCTGTCTACATTACATGTTCACCACAGTTCTCTGTCCCCATTTGATATTATTAGGTAGATTTGACCAAACAGTGTTCAGATGTGCAAAGAGCAAGAGCAGTGCTGAAGCAAGCTAAGCACTCATGCTTTGGCTTGTGCAAACCACAAACAAAATAACAGACAGGAATTATATAAAGGCTTTACTAGAAAACAGTTTCATTAAATTCTAATTTTGGATGGTTCTGGTCTGAAATTTAGCAGTATGGCAGGATGGTGTTGGTCCCAGCAGACCAAGCATTTCAGCCACCCCTTTTTCTGTCTCTTAAGAAGTTTTTGCAGGGTGGTCTATTATTTTCAGTCTTTCTAGATATACATGCCAGACATCATCCCATTCCCAATGCCGTAGCTTTGCTCCCAAGTAAAACCACTACAGAAGCATGAAGACTGCTCCGGCTGTTTCTGTCTCCATTATGCACCACCCAGGCCCGAATCTTGGGCTCCAAGAAGTCTCCTGAGATCTGCGCTGGATCCATCTACACCTCACGGAGGGAGCTCAGAGATGGAGAAAGAGCTGTGTCCCTAGAAACAAAAAGTCTTCTGCTTATATAAAAAATAGAAATATCCAAGAGCAGAAATAGTATGTTTAATTAGAACAACTAAATCCTCAGAACAAATGTCGAACTTGCAGGCAGAGAAGCAGCCTTTCTGCAGGACTGAAACAGAAACAAAATATTTCAAAACAAATAAAGACCAAGTAAATGTGATTCAGTCTGATAGCTTAACCTGTAAGACATCTAACAGAAAATGAGTCTTCTTCCTGTCTACAGCCACTTGACTGCTGCCTCTGCAGTCTTCAGCAGAGCCTTCCCTCTGCTTTGTGATGTCTGACTGAAAAGACTTGTTGTTAAACTGAGTCTCAGCACACACAGACAACTCTTACACACCCATTGTATGTAGGTCAACCAAAGTCTTCCTTTATTTTTTACCTTTTTTGCTTTTACTTTATTTTTTTTTACTTTATTTTTGTGGTTATAAAATGCCATCTCCTTGGAATTTCTGTCCCTTCATCCATGTTGCGTATCTGAATGATCTCTACCTACTGATCAATGATTGCACCAAAAGTTCTGGAGAGAACTGGAGGTCTCTGTGGGCTAAAGGGAGAGGCTGTGAATAGCGAATCTGAGGGAGGAAGAAAGGTTGGCTTAAAGAGGAAAAAAATATGACACTTAAATGCAGTTCATCTAAGCAGTGATTCATTGTTGACTACATGTTTTTGGATGTTAGAAATTAGGGAAATTGGACAATCTCAGAACTTTTCCAGATTCAGAATCTGGTAAACACCGGATATGAAATGTCTGTGGTGCACAGAAAATTCTCCCAGCTGCAGTTGGCTGGTCCCATGATGGAACAATGCATACCCACAAATAGCAAGTAAGCAAAACACTTCACTTTCCATTTCTTAATAGGCTGTCTGCTGTTAATTATTTTAGTTGCTTGCTGGGAACAATGATGGTGGATTGGAAATGATGGCTCAGGCATTAGGAGAAATAAATAAGTGACTTTTTAATGTTTTGGACTTTACTAGTATATAGCACCTCTCATTAGAATGAAAATCACTTAGAAAAAGGAAACTACTAGAATTAGTTTCAATTTACAAGGTAGTAGAGAAGGGCTAGGGAATTAGTACAGTGTTTAACTTTGAACAGGGTGCAGTGATGGCTTTTGCTACAGCTATTTATAGAGGATTTACATGACTGTAGTGTTTATTGTGTCTTTCAATAAAAAGCAGCTGCAGAAACACACAGCTGGCAAGCTTCAGTACCTGTGAGATACCAGACATTATCCAGAAAGCTGATGCACAGGTACGAGGAGATTCACATGCTCCTTGCAGCACTTTAAGTATTGTTTTTCTAACAAAAATCTGAACTAATTTTAAATGTTTATGTTGTTTATGTTCAAAATTCTCTTCCTCTGCCTGTTTAAAGCCAGATCCTCATCCTGATATAAATCATCCGACTGCATTGTTCAAGTTCTTCGGCTAGATTTTTTTCTGCAGGCTCTGGTACAGGTATTGTTCCTAGTGACTCACTCATACACAGAAATTATTTCTTCAAGGTTAGCAGTGCTATTGACTGAGATTTACTGGTGTAGCTGCGCAATTGCAGAACGGCATCATGTATTTTTATCTTGTAAGACAGCGGCTTCTGTGCTCACTCACTATCTCAAAATCTAATACTAAGATTTCATTGTGGGGCTCATCCAAAAGCCATCAGGATCACTTCCACAGTTTTCTGTGAGATTTGGATTGGACTCTGTCCACATGTATCCTATTAAAACGGTCGTTCAGACTCTTCAGATCATCTTCCCTTTATTCTCCTGCAAAAAGAGATAGGATTTCCTAGGACAATATGATACACACTCTCCATCAGCAATGCTGAGTAGTGTGTGCATAAAAAACCACCGGCACCAAATAGCTAATACATCAGATTTTGCCATAACTTCACACTGTGTTCTAGTCCTATTGAACTCAGTTCTGTGCAGTGTTTTGCCCCAGATTTTCCCACAATGGGATCCCATTCTTCTTGCATGAGAATATGTCTTGGACAAATTGCCATGTCACATGCATTCAAAGGGCTATGATAAACCTTCCATCTCTGCACAGAGCTCCCAATTACATCAAAGGAATTTCTGCATACAAAACAAGGGTAAAATATGCCTCTAATTTAAGGTTAAATTATACCGTTAAGACATGGATGAAAATAAGAGGCAGCAAGGAAGTTGAACCACATTAGGGAGCACATCCAAAGCACTGTGTCTCAGAAAAAATGCAATCCTTTATACTACAAACATTTGACACAAATGGGGAAGAATTCGTGATGTGCCTTTTCAAGGAAGCAAGCTATCTCCTTTCCTTCCTAACAGTCAGCCCCACTGGAATGCAGAGAAAGAGAAGAAATTCATGATTTAATATGCTCTTTACCTCTTTTCACACTGATTCCAGGCAAAGACTTGTGGGCCTGGTCACTGATTCCCACACTTCAGCCATCCACAAATTCTGTGAAAAAACAAGGACGCTCTTATTTTCTCTTTCCCCTTCTACTATATATGCTCTTCTGAGATGAACAGTTTAGCTTCTGGGAAAAAAATTCCAAAGCTGGTTTAGCTGATTTATGGCATCACATGGAAGAAATGTTATACATATATGTATGTTCCTTGCATATGTAAGTATGACTACAAAAGTAGAGATGAACTGTTACCTGTAAGTGTTGTTGGCAACAGCACAAGCTTCCTAACCCAGAGCAAAATTTGAAATGCAACTTTCACCCAAGAATATTAGGAGAATAAACCAAGGAGATTCTGCAGGGCCAGATATTTGCTCTTCAAAAATTGTGTGCAAAGTAAATGGAAAGGTAAGGGTGGCAGAAACGTCTCCCTGCTCTCTTTTATTTCTCTTTTCTTTCATCTTAATATACGTCCTCTGCATATCAGTAGCAAGCACTTCAAGATTTCACCTGTGGCAGCCCTGCAAGTAGCACTGTGCCAGGAGCTGCTATACTTCTATCAGGTTGCATCTTCCAAAGCAAGGGATAGGATCATTATATCCCATGAGATTTTAAAACAACTCCTTGTAACTCAGTTTGCTCATTGCTATCTAAAGCTATCAGAAATATAGTGATTTGGAAGATTTTATTTAGAAGATTCAAAATTGTGTTATGGGAGGATTTTAAGGAGTATTCGATGGATTGAAGTAATTTATGATTTCATCTGACCTTAATTAGGATATCCCAAGGTCATACGCATAAAAAGCAATGTCTTTTTCCACGACTTGGTTTTACGAAATCTCCTTGTGTAGTTCATGACAGTTTTAACTTTTCACAAGACACTCACAAATTAGAATCATCTTCCTTGTGGGCCTGTTAATGGAAATCCCCTCATACAGTTATTAGTCACTGTCTTACAATAGCTTCTTGTCTCTAAGTACTTTGATGTTGTACATAAGAGCCATGGATCAATTACATTCATTTTTCCCATTACTGGGCAAATATTTGGACATTTTCTGTTGAGTTGATTCAAGGCAGAACTAAACCAAAGGAGTTGCATACTGTGCAGACATTTCTAACCTTCAGAAGCTGAAGGTTTTGTGACCTGGGAGAATTAGTAGATGTTTATTCTAGCAGGATAAATGGAAAAAGACCATTTCTATTTTAGGGAGATAAATGAAAAGCAGGGAAGATGGGGTTTGTTATGACAAAATTATTCACAAGTGGTATGCTGAAATGAGAAAAAGCAGTTATGTATTTATATTATAACCCTCACAGAATGTTTGTCAGGAGACACTCAAGTGGCAAAACACATTTCTAATTGTCGTGTTTCCTCAGATATCTAGACAGGTATTTCCACTGAAACTAGACTTCTAAGGTTGTCTTCATTGTGAAGATTCAAAATGTACCTCTCTTCTGCAATGAAGATCCATAACTTGTTAATTAAGATATGATTTCTTCCAACAAGGAAAACACATATAGCTGTTTCTTCTTGCCTGTTTCAGACAATAGCCTGGAGTCTTCCACCACTGTGTCAGAAAAGCATTTTGAAAATATTTAACTTGCCAGGATTCTTCTGCAGAACAGAAGAAAGAAGGCAAGCCAGCTGGCGTAAGCAGCAATGGCAATCTCAAGTGCTTACCATGCTCAGGAATGTTATAAAAGCAAAAGCAAGCAGATGACATTGTCCAAACATGGTGCTGCAGTTATTCCTCAGCTGGTACTGCTCTTATAAACTTATTCAAGTTTGCTACTAACACTTGTGGCAATTTTGGCTTGAACAAGGGTTTCATTGAGAAGAGACTAGTTCTTGATTTGGTCACTGATTTCTCATTAAATCTTTTTTTTCGACAGACAAGACAGATTCCCTGAAACCACATTTTCCATAACCCAGAAAGGAATTTCTGTGACGGTGGTATAGACAAACTCTCTGTTAATTCAGCTGTATTACTGCTCTGGTACTGGGGATCAGCTGTTTGGAAAGAGAACAGCAGCTTGTATTGGTTTTGCTCTCTTCCTTCAAAGATCAGGAACAGACGAATGTTCGGTGTAGTGAATCCTTAGAATAAACCGCAAATGAGGATTCTTCCTTGGGAAGGCTGTGTGCTACTTTGTGAAGCAAAAAGTCATTTCTTTTTGTTTAAATGTTCAGCAAATTCTGATGATGTAATTATTATCGTATTATCTAAATATTTGATGGACTTAAGGCCATTCAAAAATAAATACATGAATGGATAATATATTTCTTCCTCATTGCAAAAAATATTTATTGCATTTTTTCTGATGGAGTTTTAATATTTTTATTTAAGCCTTTCTGAAATAATTTGAGCTTCATATTGAGTATTGTCATTTTCTGAAAAGCTGGCATTCAGCCAGGAAATCTTCTTTGAGAAACGACAGCTTTTCAATCAATCTGTAAATTAATATTTTGTGTTTGGAAGAGAAAATTAGTCCCATTTAACCCTGAAAATAAAAACAATTAAAAACTTACACATGTACTTGTTTTCAAGGCCTTAAAATCCATCTGTGAGCCTTGGTACAAAATCACTGTATCTGTCATTTCCAAGAGACTATCTTATGTCACAGAAGTCCACGTGTTTAAACAGGAGAAGGTGTAGTTTAACACTGTTATCTGCTGTGACTGCCAGGAAGGGCATAAATCATGGTTATCTGAAGGACTGATGCTGTTCCATTTGTGTAAATTTGAGTCAGGAGAAACACCGCTGTAATCAATGGACTGTACAACTGTACAGATAGCAGGACAAGGGTGCCCCGAACACATTGTTTTGCACATTTTATCTTTCTTTCCCCATTTTCCTGGCTTCACCTCCTTTTCTTTCTTCCTTAAAATGAAAGATTGCAAAGAGCTACAACTGGAAACAGCCTTATCATAGGCAACCGCTCTCAAATCAATGCGTCTTTCATTAGGCATTGTCTTGAAACTCCTGACCAGGACCTAAACTGAGGACAAAAGAAGTTAATGCATTATTGCATTATGCCTATTATGATTTGTAGTTTAAAATGCAATCTTTAATTTTAATCAAAAAATTGATATGCAACATATGCAATTAAAAAAATAGGATGAAATTTACTATCTCTTCCCATTTATGGCTCAAGCACTTCGTTGGAGGCCTCAAGCACTTTGTTAGAGGCATCATTATTCATCACAATGTCATCATCTCATGATGATTATTTTGCCTGCTGGATAGAGACATTTCAGTTAAAAGTGAAAGTATCAATTGTGCTAACTATAATTACGTGTTTGCAGTATATTGGAGAAAATCATTGTGGTCTGGAACCTAAGTTAAAAGCACAAATTCTGTGAGGTGCAGAGAATACCCTGCCAGATGCTGTCCAGCCTCGATTCCCATTCATGGTGACAGAAAGCCAATATGCCTTGTCCTTTTCAGGGTCAGACCACTGACAATTAAATGATTCTAGTAAATATGATCTCATACTTGCTTGTCTGGGACATTGTGAAACACAACATGAGGGAAGTTCAGATGTGGTAGAAGAACACAAAGCACTAACACATCCAGCATGGTGCTTGAAGTGTGTTCCTTTATAATCCTATATGTCCCAGTGAAATGCTTGTAAACATTGAAGTAAAATAAAACACATTTCCTTTTTATGAAAAAGTATGCCTTAAAAACCACAGGAATAACAATATCGGGAAAAGACAATCCCCTGAAGGGCCTAAATCTTGTTTCTGAAACTTGGGTTAACTGTGTCAAAGCTGAAATTTTTGATGATAAAGCATGGAAAACATTTTAAAAAAAAAAAAAGACATATAATGATCAAATATACTCTGAACAGATTCTGAAGTGATACTTCATGATTTGAACACTTTTACTGATTACAGAGAACATTACAATGGTCAGAGTGGGAAACAGGACTCAAACATCCTGGATCTGTTTTCTGGCTTGACTGCAGGTTATCCTGCATACACAAGAGCAAATCACTTTGTCTGTCCCATGTCATGGGCTTGTGACTGAAGAAAATAAATCACATTCTGCTTCTTCAAGTCAGGAGCAATTCAGGTAGGAGAATTTACCTGCCATTCCTGTCCTCACCCAAAAGCAAAGACAGATATAAATACATGCTGACATGATAAAAGCTGGTAATACTAAACCATCTACAGAGTAAAGCAAAAAACATTTTGGAAAACCTCATCATGGTCAGTTGTTTTGTTTGTAGAGTCACATTATTTTTGAAAGTAGACAGAAAATAATGAAATTCTTTAACAGGTTTTTAGTCAAAGACTGCAAAATCTCCTCCTTTAGGCATGCCTGTCATGTTTCTCCTGCCCAGGCTCTGCCCAGTCATCCAGTCAGAAAACTATCACACAGGTGAGCACCCCCAGAAATGAGAATTATATAGATAAAGAGCTAAGTTCGTGGGGTAAAAGCATAGGAAAAATAACACAGGCCCAGAACAACATTTTTTTTATGGTGTTTTATTTCTGGTAGCAGTTTAACCTTCACCCTTAGTTAAGGTAAGGTTTACCCTGCACCCTTATTCTGAATGTCTGCTTTTCAGCTGTTTCCCATCTTCCAACATTTAGCAACTTAAGTACATTTGGAGCCAGAGGCAGCATGTAAACCACCACTTATTAATACCCAACAAAGCATCTGATCTTCATTAATTTGTATAATCCAGTAATTTCAGTGGAAAAGAACTTCACCTGTTTGTCCTTTACAGCATCCATCCCACTACAAGGAGTTCCACTATTTAATGATGTGCTGAATAAAATTAAATCAGTTCCTTTTTCCTGCTCTCTAATAAGATGGACCTTAGTTCTCATACTAAAAAGTTTTGTATCTTTATAATTTTAGATATTTTCACCACATCACCCCTTCCAGTCATCACTTTTGCAAGTGGAAGGGCAATATCTTTTCAGACTCCCTTATAGAAAACTCCTCCGATTATTCTTGTTGCCGTTATCTATACTTGTCCTGTAATCCTGACACTGATGCTAATTTGATCAATCACAATGACAGCTGATTGACTGACAATTTCATATTCGTATTCTTTCAAATACTCCATGTGAATACCCTCTATTGTTACTGATTTATTGTGGTACTGATTTGTTCAAAAGTGTCTGACACTCCAACCTGGGAGTTTGCACAGGCTCATTCTGTGTAAAGAATGACCCCAGTGTGAAAGTCTCCCACCTCATTTACAGTGGGAACCAGTGCAAATAATTCATTTAGCCGTTGCATAATGTCTTTATCTTCCTCTGCTGCTTCTTCTCATCCTGCTAACTCACCAGCTGTGCTGCTTCTGATGTATACACAAAAGGCTTTACTGTTAGCTCTCATTACTTCTGCAAGTCGCTTCCATGAATATATTATGCTTGATTTGCTGTGGTTTAACATTTATTTTGCTGGGGATTATACTCTTCCTCTGTTTTCTTTCTTTGCACACAGCTTCCATATTTTGGAAGTTGTCTTTTCATTTTGAACAGAGCCTATTACACTGCTGTTTGTCAGCTGTGGCTCATTCAGAGTCCATTTTTATCAATGCTGTTGATGACTATCTTGCAGTTATCTAAGCATAGACATCAGACAACAACACAAAATCATGAAAAGGCCTAAGGAAAGCTGTCATGAAACTCTTCCTCCATCTGATTCACATACAAACTGAGAGCTTAAAGTTCTGTCAGTGTTTGTTTCATAAATTTGCACAGATCTACATCAACATCATCCATAGCATCATTGGGGCAGAGTTGGGGGGAGGGCAAACAAATATAGAAGCTAGCATTATATATTCTCATACCAGAGAGATGGGCATCCTGTAAGAACTGGAACAGAATATTTTTGGTTGTTCTTGAAGGAATAAAGGAATAGCATCTACAGAATCTAGGAGTACTTTTTTTTTCTTTTTTTTAAGGAGTACTTTTCTCAGGGATTTTGTAATAAGCCCAGTTCTGAACTCTACGAAGAAAAATGCATAGTCCACATCATTTGACCCAGAAACCACTGCTCTGATACGATCTGGGGAAAGCTGACATTGTATTCCCATATTTGTCAGAGATACTAGGGTTTGAGGTGATCAAAAATAGCTTTAAACAATGCAGCCTATTTCTGGTTTTGTTTCTCACAATAATAGTGAACTAACTTTTTGTTACTATAGAATGAGTCAAAAGGAATGAAAGAGCGAAGACAGAAAGACTTGTATGTTTAACCAGAGCCACGCTTTGTCATTTTATCATAAAAACTATGTCAGCTGGCAGCAGCATGAGTAATCTAAGCTTCAAACAATATCAGTCTGCAGATAAATCAATACATACAGACAGAAACAAGCTAAGTCTATTTTAGACAGCCTAATGATCAGTAGTTTTTTCTAATAGCTTGTCAGACTTCAACCTGTTAAGCCTGAAGATTTAGGGACGCTGATTCACTGGAGGTTTCCTGATTGCATTCCTGCTGGGCTATCTATGAATCACAATGGGAGGCTCCTAGGAAAAGGGGAGAAAATGAATCGCCTTCAGGCCTTTATTGTCATGCCTCAACTAAATCCTAATTACTCTGATTAACAATGCAAGCCTGTCACTCCTCATGCATAATAGTGAAGAAGTTTGCAGTAATGACTATGATATTCTGCCACTTCTGCTCAGACCTTCACACGTGCCTCACTGGGGCTTTGTCCACCCTGCGTGCCATTTATCCAGCTGCTGTTTCCAAAATAACGTTGCCATGGTAAGCCCCATTTGCAATTCAGACCAGACCTGGACGTACTCAGTGGGATCAACAGACTCAAGAGATGGGCTGCAGGATTTAGGGAAGTTACTGGATCTGCATATCAGATTTCTTGCTTCTTCATGTTAACTTTCCTTTCAAAATCAAAGGTCTATGATCGGTTGCTATTCAAATTTAATGTAATCTTTCTGTATACATTTTTTTTTTCAGTATCTTATCAGTCTCAGAGCTTTGTCACGGCTTAGCTGTTAAATATCACTGAGATATAGAGGAAATCATATATATCATCAGGCAGGTGTCTGCAACACCATATACATATCTACTTAGAAGGAAATGTCCAGTGGTTTAGTGAGAGGTATAGCATTGCTTCCATTTGAGAGGGGGAGGGTGGAACAAAAAACAGCTTTTAAAATAGAGGAAAGACTTTATTTCTAGGGAAAAAGTGTATTTTGAGATGCATACTCTAGGATGCTAGATTGCAGTAATGTATTATGCTTTGTTAATCATAGAATCATAGAATAGTTTGGGTTGGAAGGGACCTTAAAGATCATCCAGTTCCATCCCCCCTGCCATGGGCAGGGACACTTCCCACTATATCAGTTCACGTCCGAGAACACTTGTCCTCTAACTCTGTGGTCTAATCCTGCTGTCATTAAAACTGACTGCAAAACTCACTAACAAAGTCCTGGTAGAGCTGGAACTACTCTGCTGGAAGCAAATGTCCCTTTAGCATCCGTGACCAGGCCAGTGGACACAGGGAGGATGTGGCAGAGATGAGGGAGAAAATGTTGAGTCCTGACACAAAATTCAGTGGTGGCCAGGGCGTGAAAGCAGATCTTGGAACTCTGTTTGGATGTGCACAGTAACAATGAATGTTACTATTATTGTTTAAAGGTGGAAACATGTTCCTCCATATTTGTCCGGTAAACCCTGGCTCCTGCTAACTGTTGGTGCTCAGCATCTCGCAGGATTAGCCTATGCTGGACCCACAGTGGTGGATTACCTCTCTCCTCCACACTAATACACATAAAAAAGATAGTGTTGTCTTGTTCAGCAATGAAGCCTATGAAATTAAATCCTCAGTTATGCTTCAGTAGAAAAACAAGGTCCTTATGAAAACTCTTTGGCTTTTTTCCCCCTGTTTAAAGAACTTATCCTGGGAACTGCTGAGTACTTTTTTGCCATGTTTACCTGCTGAAAGCATACAACTCCAAAGGAAGGTAAGAGCAGAAAATACTGTCACTTATTTTGTGGATAGGTGTATAGTCTTTCCTTCTGCCTCTCAGTAAGTGCATTTCGTGGGCCTCTTGGATATGGACTTTATCAGGTGATGAACTAAAAAACAAAAGACATTTGATTCATCTTGTTTAAAACAAAATTTCAAATTAAAATGTAAGAAAACAAATGTAAGAAAACAAAACTTGGTAACTATCTTCTTGGAAAATACAGAGCTGATTCCCTGTCAGAAGCAGCATACTGATTTCATCAGTTGCCCATGGCAGGGGGGTTGGAACTAGATGATCTTTAAGGTTCCTTCCAACCCAAACTATTCTATGATTCTATGATTTATTAAATTTTCTCTGGAAACTCCCCGGGTAGCCAGGCCAGCTGGCATCCACTGCCCCTTCCCAGCGAGCTTGGTGCCCAGGTGCTGCGCATCACTGCCAGCCACACCAACAGGCAGGAAGGCCGGCACCGACGCAGACTTTCCCATTTTGTCAGGTATTTGGAAATGTTGATGTTTCATTCCAGTACAGAAGAAAATGAAATGCTGACAACTTGGAATTTCCCACAAAACAGACGTTTCCTTTTCCAGCCAGCTTTAACGCAGACACATGCACGGTCTCTTACAGAATTATTAAATGCAATGTAATGACACCTGACTATGTGCCCACTTTCACCGTGGTGTGGTATGGAGGGAATCCAGCCCTCCAGATCCTGTGTTAGAGCAGCTACCAGAGAGCCATGGAGCCTGGAAAGCTGCTAGGTGGCATAACTCCTCCTTCAAGGAGCAACTCGGAGCTTTGTGCAATGTCACAGTGTGAAATATTTGGTGCAGAGGACTCCCCATGGCAGGGGAGTTGGAACTAGATGATCTTTAAGGTCGCTTCCAAGTCAAACTGTTCTATGATTCTGTGATTCTGTACCTGGTGCAGAAACTCTACCGTGTCTGAGGAACCTACAGAGAAAGAATTAACTCAGCTCAGTCTGTTACTTACAGAATAGCAGTGACTTTTTCCCCATCCCCTGTGAGACCCTTTGTTTTTCCTTTTTTTTTTTTCCCCACAGGAGCAGTTGCAAAGTGCCAAAAACTATCGGAAAGTCTGTATTACATCAGGCTAGCTAAGTGTACTGACCCCCTGAGCCTGAGCTAGCCCACAGGGAAGAACAACAGGAGAGAGATTGGAGAGGAAGATAGGGCTGCTTAAGTAGCAATTCATTGTGAACCACTTTTCTAAGCTGTTGATAGAGGCATTAAGTGTGAGAGAGGAAGGAGACTTATCTTCTTGTCCAAGCAGAACCCTAATGACTCCATAATGACTGCTAAATAATGTTGCAAATAATCTCCATTTAATTATACAGCTTTACTATGTCCTAAAAAGGAAAGAAAACACAAAAGGCAGTCTGCAGTCCTAACAGAGCCAGTTGTCCCTTAGCTTAGTTCTGCACAATGCGTGTGGATATGTAGCATGAGTTATTGCCTGCAAGATAATTCACTTCCAATCCTTCATCTCATCTGAAAAATTTACTCATGTAAAACAAATTTGCTCCGCTCTTGTTGTAGCTTGTGAGTGTTCTTTAGACAGAAATATATGAGATTTCACAAATCTACTTTGGAAGGCTCTCCAGGAGCATTTTGTCTTTGACCAGAGGGGGCTACAAAAGTGGGGTGTTTAACGAACATGGCACCACTTCATGTGGAAGTTTGAGGAATATTTTTCAGACAGATGCCTTTTGTAAGAGCTCATGACTTACACAATGGGCTTTTTTAATGCCCGAAAATATGAATTACCTCTTTATCATTATTAATTTTTTTACAGATGCTGGCTTACAGAAAGCCTGAAAATAGGCCAGTCTTTGAAATACCAGCTTAATCATATCCTGCACATGCAACAGGCTAAGGAGAGTATTTTATTTAAGCATAAAAATCTATTTTTGGCTTAATATTCCAAAGATTTCCTAATGCTCATTTCACTAAAATACTTCTTCAGGCACAGCCCACATTCTAGCCAATGAAAACACTAGTTGCATCTGGAATATTCAGCAAGGTAATTGATAAACAACATGACATAGTAGGTGAAGGGTTTGTCATTTGCCTTCCACTAACATCTCAGGAGACATTGTTACTATAAATAATGCAAATTAGGGAAACAGAAATAACCAGATTTCCACTTTCTATGTGGAGAGAAAGACAACTTCTGGATTTTAGGATTAAACTATAACACGCCAGTCAGTGAAGCAGGAATGAAGAGCACCTCTAGAATTATATTTTGATGAAAACATAGTGATTTCAACTGACAGCTAGTGCACATTTAATTTTAGTCATGTGTGTTAAATATATTGCCTTCAAAGTTCCAGCTGATTAACTTTGTTGGTTATTATTTTTCATAAACTTACAGTCTACCTGTCCTACCCCTCATTTACTTGTGTAGAGCAGAAGAAGTAGATGTTTAGGTTTGAAAATTCACAAAGCAGAGCACTACCTAAAATTAAATGGGAATTATATTATTAAAGGAAGAAGGGGTTATGCTAAGTGGCAGTTGACAAACTGCCCTGTGCTGGCATTTCACAAACCTGATGGTAAGTATTGATTCCAAAATGAGGGAGAGATGCAGGAGGCTAGTGCAGCAGCAAACCTGTCTGCAGGGGCCACCTTTCCTGTGCTTTCAGGCTAATTACTCGCAGCCACCCCCTTCAGAAGGTTATAACAACTGTTCTAGACACTGCAACTGATTATAATACAAAACTAATAGCTTTACAGAAGCACTACTAAAGGAGGCAAAGTCACATCTGCTTATGCCATTCATTGTAAATATCACAGAAATATGATGGCAAGCTCATGCAGCGTAGAACCAGCCGCCCTGGTTCTCCGAGGGAGGTCCCCTGGAAAAGAACAGGCAGGGAAGGGGAAGGAGGCAAGCCACTTCCCAGCACCCAGTGGCTTCCTTTCTTTCCCTGTGCAAAGGATATGCCAAGAGAAGAAACTGAGTTTGGTGCTGATCAAATTCCCAAAAAGTAATGAGAAATGAGGAAAGGGTCTGTATTCCTCCAGTGGAAAATATTAGAGCATGTACACAGTCTGTAATGCCCTTATTAGACAAGCAACCATTTCTCTTTTCCTAACCTCATTTTTTTCCATTAAAAAATAAAATAAAATTGGCCAGTTGATGTGATTCAGCTCCTGAACTGGCTATTCTAGGGGTAACGCTTCCTGTCTGAGGTACAGTTTCTGGCTGGATGGATTTCCTGGCTGAGATTTTCAAAGCCACACAGGGAATCTGTGTGTTCACACGTGTACCATGAATTTAAGCAGGAACTGTCATCTGAACCCTATGAGCAGATGTGAATTATTCTTTTTTATCCCTCTCTTTTCACATGCTCTTTATTTGCTGAACCTTTCATCAGTCTCTTTGCTGTTTTACTCTTTCTTCTTCTAGTTTATCTTTCCTCTAAGACTCCTCACCTTTAACTCCCTACTACTGATTTTCTCTCTTTCTCCTTTTCTCCTATGGCTACCAGCTTCTTCTGCGTCTTTGAACTTCCTTTGTCTCCAGATTCTCTCCCTGTCCCCATTATCACTCCTTTGCATCATCAGGCTGTCCTGTCTGGCCTGTTGCCCTATACATAAAAGCTGAACCAGCTCTCCTGTTCCCATTATGAAGTATGAAATGGGAATTCATTGCAATGGTTCCTTCCCAGCAGTGAGACTGTATAGATCCTCCAAGCTCCACTCAAGGACATAAAGGTAACTGCAGAAACACTCTCTGCAATGTCCTGCAGGGCGGTGGGGCAGGGAAGGAGACAGACTGCATGAAGAGGAATTGCATGCATCTGCTTTGCTTAGTTACAAGCCGCTATTTGAATGATTTTCAAAGGGTTTTGAACATTGACCCAGCACCAGGTTGTCCCACAATGTCCCAGATTTTCCACTGGCATCTCTAGAATGCTGCAAAGGCAAACCTATGCCTTTGATTTTCAGGTTCAGACACCTGCCTGACTATTAATTCCCAGGAGTGCTCTGTATGCATCCATATGTATGCAAATGTTGGCGTTTGTACCTGCTCTGTGCCACTGATGAAGATTTTCCTCTCCTGTATTCAAATTGTTTTTGTGGTAAAATGGGAGGGTACAACCAGCCCCTGGGCCAGCTGAGCTTACTATTCTGAGAAACGGAGCCACATCTCTACTACTGTTCCTGGTCTGGAAAACAATACTAAAAATAATTAAAATCATATAGATGAATGCACATTTTCTTCATTATTCAGAGGAAAATCATGCACTCATATTGATCCGTTCAGCACATGATTATGCATTTGGCTCTATAGACACAAAACCCTATCACTAAATAAAAAAATATCTAAAAATGATAATAATTATTTTTTTAATGAGGAAAGAGGAAAATTAATGTGTCTTACCATATATCTCAGAGATTCAATACTTTAATTCTACATTTTAGCCTAACACCCAAACCACTGCACAAGTTCTAACTTTAAAGTAGTTAGGTCCTTTGAGGCCGGGGCTTCTTTTTGCAGTACACAGTTACAAATACTGGAAGAGTCTGCCAATTCTACAAAATTTATAGCAATGGGTCAAAAGACAGTTCCTAGGGGAATTTAGAAACCCTTTGTAGTAAATCAGCAGTCATGTCTTTGATAAATATCTCCTGAGTCCAGCAATAACCATTCCTCAGTGCTGAAAGATAAAACAGTGGACTCGTACGAGGCATGGAATTTAGTGAAAGTCACATAGCAGCAAGACACCAGTAAATAACTTCTGAGGAAGTTAGGGTTAACCCAATTGCTCATGAACACCAACCTTAACAGCTCCGGAAAATAAGATGGAAGCTTACCTAGATGTGTGAATTCAGGTGTGTTTCTTCATTCTTAAATGTGCAGCACCTTGAAGCATAATATTTATTTATAATAAAGCAATTGCTCTAACCCAAATGAGGGTTATAAAACTTTTTTCAGGTGTATAAAGCCCTCTCCAGACCTTCCTGTTTTGACAGCATCACGAACTTCTGCATTCAGCTTGTTACTTGAGAATTCTGTTAAAAAGTGGGCCCTGCAAGCAAAAAGCAAGGGTTCCTCCAGGATCCATTTTGATACTCCAGGGTCCAGACCTGCAGTTGTAACCGATACAAGCAACCTCTGCTTATAGGTCCACTGTTCACACAAAGTTTTTTATTGCCTTTCAAGACTAAATCTACTCTACTGACCAAAACTGCACTAGAGCAAGTGAGAATATTTTTCACAGCTATAAGCAGGTATTGATATTGAAGGCTAAAGAGGCACAGAAGGGCCACTAACTAGCCTGGGAGAAGGAAGGTGAGGTTTCTGGGTCAGTTTTCACCCAGCAGAAGCAGTGATCCCTTGGGAAGTGTCATAGCAGCCTGGCATTTCAACTCTATGAGAGCATAGGCAGTGTTGGAAGCCATGACACCCATTTTGCATCCTGGCAGTGCCTCATCATTTTAACCTCAGAGGGGGCAACAACTCATTAAGACACATATTCCCACAGATAGTTGGAGTTCTGGTATCCTGCGCCCTTGGGCAAGGTAAGATATTGATGACCAAAGTACTTTGTCACTGAAGGGCTTCATGAGTTTCCACCGCTAGAATAGTACAGAGGAGGAGCAGAAAGAAAATGAATAGGTCATATAATTCTTCCAGCTGAGATTTACGGGCCCATCTCACCAAGGCTAAATTGGTGGTGTAGACTCAAATGAAAACTAGGTGTGAGGGGAAGCTTAATTTTGCAGCATAAAAATTTGTCCCCTGCTGGCAAACAAATCTCTTTACTTTTTCTATTTTAAAAAAAAAATCAGTCTAGTTAAAAACCTGGATTAACTCCTGTCCAAGCAATCAGAAAAGTCAGTTCAGTTAAAAAGCTGGATTAACTCCCATCCAAGCCATCAGATCATCATCCAGGTACTGGAACCATGCTAGGAAAAATATTATTTCATATTCTTTTCTTCCCAACTCAGTATCTGGCTTCTTTCCACCAGGAGAGGGAAGGCCTCCCTCTGAGAGGAATGGCATGAAGCCTTCACTGACTTTTTTGCACTTTTTTGAGGATTGCTTATTATAATGCCTTTTTTTTGGTGACATCTCATGTGTCTTATATCAGGACCAAATGCCCATCTAGACAGGTTCACTAAGAATTTTCTGAAAATGCCTTGGGATTTCTGGTAATAGTAATTGGTAATACCTACCAATGAGGGAGATGTGCCTTTACAACAGGAAACAGAGCACATGACTATTTCTGAAACTATTTCATTAACCTTATAGCTAAGCAAAAATTACTTACATACAAGTGCTGGATTCTGCATAAAAGTGGCTGCATTTATGGCCAGGCATTTACACATGGAAGTTCCTCCAGAACAATAAATTATACCAGAAGAGACATAGAGGGATCATTATTTCTGGAGCAGCAACATTTAAAAGTTCCCTTCTTGGATTCACACTTAATACACATCATACAGGAGGAAGCTATTTGTGTTCTGGAAAGAAGAAGATTTAAAACACGATAAAATGCAGGACTAATGAATGACTAAGATCTGTACTGTCTCTTGCCTCCTTATATATACCATATATTACTAAATACAATAAAGTAAAACTTCATGCACAGGGACCAATGAATAAACACATAAAATGCATCATTATTATGTACGCTAAGGATATTTTAAAGTTCTTTTCGTTAATGTAAAATAGGCTACCTAGGACTAATACAGATGAATCTAAGGTCTATAGGGAAAGGATCTTGCGGTCTCCACTTCGCTGATGCTTGTGAGACAGAGACCTAACTATTAGTGTAACTTTGGATTCCTGTCCTGATGAGGGTGCTCTCAAGACTTCTGTTCTAATGCACTCTCTACTGTTATTTTTTTTCCACCAAAATTCCCATAAAACCCTGGGAGCTCTGGTTCTCCTTAGATCTCAGATGAAAGACTGAAGCCCAGCATTTCCCCTCCCTTCCTTCTCTCCTCCATTTCCAGCAACTTGTACAACCTGCACCGTCCTATCTTGTCCCAAGGGCCTCCAGCACACTCCAGTCCACTATGCCCAAAGATGTAGAGGAATCAGACTGCGTTCCTTGACTACCACCTGAGTGAAATTTCCTTGAATACTTTGGTCTCCAGTGTCCTCCTTACACATCTGCATGGGGATATCAGACAGTTTAACACTAAGTAGGAAAGATGAAACAGAATAAAAATGTATTTCAACATCTACAAAGAATAAACTAGTCAGGACTCAGGTCTCCCAGTGTCTGTTGCCACCATGCAATCTCTAAGCAATACACCCTGCTTACATGAAAATTAAATGCATTGTAATGTTACTAAATCTTCATTGTCAAGTAATTATTCCTACTTGTCAGGCTCCTAATGGACCCCTATACTAATAACTAGGTCCCCATCAAAACCAAACATGCTTAAGAAACCTAATCTAAACCACCAGGAAGTCCACTTTTATGCATGTCCTAGTAAAATAGCTGTGCTTTTTTGTTTAACCAAGTTGACAAACTCTTCACAAGACAGTGTTCTCAAGCAAAGATGCTTGGCTATGAGTACATTTCCAGAGAGTGAATTAACACAGAAACTGAGCACCTTTAGAGCCTTTTTTGTTAATATTTTAGCAGGAGGAAAAAAAAAAAAAAGAAAAAAAGACTTCAGCAGAACAAATACACACAAGGTACGACACTTTATCAGGAAACTAAGAACAGAAGTTTCACAAAGCCCTTTGTGAACCCTATTGTGCCTACCTGATTAACAACTACAGTACTCTGACACTGCTGTGCATGGAGATACTAAAAAAAGAAACTCTAAAATAGATTAAGTGTGCGGTTCAGTATCTTTGGGGAGGGAAGGAATGATAAAATGCATGTCACAGCAGGTTCTGGCTATGTTTATGCCTGTAACATCTTATTTATGCCTGTAGCAGGGTATGCAGGTAGGTGTATACCCAGCATCTTCTACAATATGGAACTATCTTGGTCACTTTTTAAATTTCCTGTCTGAAAATTGAAGTGTTTGGTAGCTGAATTTCAACCATCTAAGCCTTGAAACCTACAGAGAGGCAGCTCTAAAAAGGCAAGTGGAAGGGAGCCCCTTTCCTCACCTCCTTCCCTGCAGCGCTCCCTCAGTTGGCTGGTGCAACACAAAGCTTGTCTCCAGTCTGGGATAGAGCCTACATAAACGCATTTCTAACTTCCATAAAGCTGATCTCAGACACTGTGAAAGAATAGACGGGCAAATGAGGAATATAAGGGCAATGGGTACTTGAAATCCACAGTTTCAGAAGAAGGTTTCATGCACTCTCATTCCTCCCTTCTTGTGCCTCAATCCCTCCCCTTGCCATTTCTATCACTTTGCAATCACATTTGTCTCTCTTTTAACATACCTTTCTTTCTTTTAACATACCTTTTTTTTTTGTGGGAGCAAAAGTCTCCCACAAACCACAAGATAAATTAATTTAGGGCCAGGTTTTCTGGGTTGCTGAGTTCTCATTTAGGTCCCCAAATATCTGCCAGGTTTTCAGGAGTTTGGCTTGTTGGGTATTGAACATTTTTGCAAAATCTAACACTTATTTAAATGTTTAACTGGGATATGAGGTATTTCAAGTCTCTCTGGTTGCAGTCTGGGGTCCTGGGTTCTCTTGACTAACACCAGTGGCACACAAGGATTAGGAAAAGCAACAACATGCAAATTGTTCAGAAGTAGTCTTTCTAGTCTTTTGTGTGCAAACACAAATGTGGGGGTTTTTTCTCTTCTGGAGTCTGTTACATTCGTAACATATTTTTATGTTATTTACAACAGAAATAGGCCAGAACGAACTACCGGAATAAGTAAGAGTGGACCAGGCAGAGAAGTGATTATTGCCTCCACCTTGCTAGCACCTCCACATATTTGAATGAACTGCTCTTTGGTGTATGATTTTGCTCCTGTAGTTCACCTACAGCACTTTCTAAGTGTCTCACTAGAATATTTCATTCATGCAGAATGCTGTGAAAAGAGGAGATGGCTTTCTGTAGCTTTACCTTTCAAATTGACGTATGTCATGACAACAAGCATACCTCTCATGCTCAGAAACATGTCAGGTCTCCCAAAATCATGAGATTTTAAAACAGTTATTCACCATTGACTTCTTACTATTTGTCTCCTGCCTTTGTGTCCATTTGAGGCCACATTATCAAGTGCTTGTCCACCTGTAAGTCTAGAAATGCAACTTTACAAAAAAGAAACCTGAGATTCCCAGATAATCATGTCAGTACAGGATTTACTTATGAGACTCTTGATAAAATCCTTAGAACTGACAATATCAACAGTGTGATTTTTACTGCAGTTAATCAGTGTTTCAGGAACACTCAGAGGAGATAATAATTCCTTTGTGTGCAAAATACTTTTTCCCATAAAACTGCTATAGACTTTAGCTTTGTATGTAGCTGCCAACATGAATTAGTTAAGAACAATTTATGTCAAACAATCCTTATTTCCCCCTCTAGTAAGATTTTTGTTGGCAGAACAGCATAAGACACTATTTCTCAACTTCAGGAAGCTTTTCTGTATTGTCTCAGGTGACATTACCATAAGCAAATTAGGGAAACATTTAAATAATGAACGATCCAATTATCCAGATGTCTATACAACTCAAAATTCTTGTATAGGTTTTCCTGAAAAAACATACTCAAAAAGAAATGACCAAGGAGTCATTGTCAGGCTACAAGACTTTATAATGTGGCATTTCCTAGGCATCCCTCCTAAGCCAGTTTAATATTTTCATTAATAAAATTATTTCTTACATTTTCAACCAATGGAAAAGCTTAGAGGGACTGCAGGCAAAACTACAGAAGAAGACTAGGCTTCAGAATGACGGAGAAAGTGGTCAACTGCTCTGAAAACAGAACAGTAAGATGCCATCCTAAAAAAAAAAAAAAAAAGGCAGTTGGATGTAGTTTAATATGCTCAATGTCAGGGCTCTAAACGGTCAGGAATAACCACTTTCATGAATTGAGAAGAGGGAACGATAAATTCTGCAGAAAAGGTTTCGGAGATAAGGGTGGTTTACAAACTAGATATGATACCATGAGGTTGAAATTTTTTTTTAATAAAAGGGTGTAGAGGGAGGAAAACATTGTATTGCATTGTATAAACATTTCTGTTGGAAACAAATAACAATCCTTCTCTGACTAGTGCTGCTGAAACTGTAAGTGAAGTTCTGTTCCAAGTTTTAGGCACTGGATTTCAAGGAAGAGGTAAGCCCATAGAAAGAGAACGGAAGAGAAATTACAATAATATTCAAGTATATACAAGATAGCACAGTCTATAACAGTCTCACAAGACTAGGACAGAAAAGAATAGTGAACTAAGTAAAAATAGTGTATATTTAGGTTAGCCTTTAGCTTTAGGATGATTTCCAATAAAGAGAAGCAACTCTTATATGAACAAGAATTAAACAACATTATGAAAGAAATTACGTAATTAACTGTAGGATAAAACAACCTCATTTTGTTGTGCATCATTCCTGCTGAGTGCCAATCAAATTGATATGTTCATGTCACATCACATGCAAACTACTCCAGAAAGCTACTTATAGTGCGTTTAAGCAATGTTTGCAACTAAAAAATTGTGTGGAGGTACAAGTTAGGGAATAGATATACCTTAATATTTGTTTATAAAATGCCAAAAAAGCTGAGAATACCTAGATGATTCCATTTCCAACTATTTGTTTTCAGTTGCTGTCTCAGGTTTTCTTTATTATCACAGAATCACAGAATCACAGAATCACAAGGTTGGAAAGGACCCATTGGATCATCGAGTCCAACCATTCCTAACACTCCCTAAACCATGTCCCTAAGCACTTCATCCACCCGTTCCTTAAACACCTCCAGGGAAGGTGACTCGACCACCTCCCTGGGCAGCCTCTGCCAGTACCCAATGACTCTTACTGTGAAGAATTTTTTTCTGATATCTGATATTATGCACTGACTGAAATTAGTTGAGTGATTATTTGTGGAACCGGAATCAGGGAAAAAAATAACTAAGATAATGTAGACCAGTCCATAAGGAGAATTTAACTTTAGCTATCCTGTTAAAGATTTTTATGTTGTTTGGGGTTTTATCAATGCAAATGCCCCAAAAGATGCCTGTGCGAAATATTAGCCTATCAATTGGAGGATCTAAAAAAACTGCAAAATTCAGCGGAGATCAAATATGTTTTCCAGAAAAACACTCACAGATCAAGCTGAATATTATTTACATTTTCTTAGATAACTAACAAAGAAACAAATGTTGAATAGGTTAATAAATCAGGTCTTTTACAGAAGATATGCACAGCCCCTTTCTCCATCACACATCACCTTTTGCACATTACCTTTAGGTATATGGTAGCTAAATTTTCAACAAAACACATTATGGAGCTGAACAGGTTGCAAAAGGATCAAAATCTCACTGAATTTCAAATTGGCGGGGCCTGGTTTTGAGAAAACTAAACATTTTACAATGAAATTAAGAAGTTAATTTAATCTGCTTATTGTAGCAGCCAAAGGCAAAGAAGATGTAATGATGTTAGATAATAATGTTTCGTTTCTTTCCTGTCCCGAAAGGCGATATGTGTTAGAACTAATGCCCCTTGGCACTAGATTTTCCTGGAATGCACTGGTTTAGCATGGATCAGTGATCTTAAAGCTTTCCAAAGTGGGTGCAAATGTCACTCCACTGAGTAATGATCCCCAGGGAGGATCGTTCACTACAGGATCTGTCTAAATAAATATGAAACTACTACCTGTCAGTCTCAAAATAGGGTCAAAGGCTATTTTTTTTTCATCTGATTGCTTGTTTGTCAAGTATACAAAATAACACATAGAAAATAAGGAAATACCAGCCAGCATATGGCAGAGCTTTTTGAGACTGATCAGTGTAGAGAGCTGTTCCTGAACAGTCATGTGAAAGTCGTGAAAATTACTTTCTTTCTTTCTTTCCCAGAAAGAAAACATATTGTGACTGCATTGTGGATGTGCACTTGCAACAGTATTGGACTAAGACTGTTTTCAAAGAAATATTTTGGGAAGATTTGAAGAATGAAGTCTGTGGCTGAATGACTGCTCATTTCTCATGAATAGCAGATTATTCGATGACAAAGTGAGGGGATTTTTTTTTGTCTTGCGACCTGCAGAGCTGTAGAAGTCCATACACTACTTCTACTCTGTGAGATGTAACAAAGGAAGCAAGAAGAAATTGTCCAGAGGCTTAAATGTGGAGTCCCACACCTTTGCTAGGAAAACGTGAGAAGACAAGAAGTTGAAAATATTTGGAAACCACTGAACAAAATAGTAATTGAATAGTTTACAAAAAAATGCAGAGGTTGGGATATACTTACCAAGGAGCCAGTCCATCTCCTACTACCTTTGATGAGAGCTCAGATGGCTCCCTGGCTCAAAGCCCACTGGCATCAATGTGAGTCGTTCAGAGACTTCAATGGACCTGGCTGTGCTTGAACAAGAAAATAATTTTATAAAATATAAATTTATTCACAAGTAATTCACATATAGAAGAGAAACAAAATTCATCAAATAAATATTTTTCTGTGAATAATTTGCCCTAAGTCCAGTGCTTACCTAATTTCTCTCGAAACTTCTGTGTAATATCTGCAAACCTACACTGTAAACTAAATGGAGTAAAACTGAATTCCAGCATTCCATGGAGTTCTTTCTGAAGGTTTTATAAGCTACGTATATACTATATTCATATTTAAAACAGCTGTTTAACATATGAGGATTTTACTACTTAGTTTACTTCTACCATTTTTCCATTAATAAATTCACCATATATGCAGGCTGAGGAACAGACTAAAACAGACCCAAACATTCTAAATACACAGTCAGTTCATTTATAAATTATAATAAAGGAAACCAAAAAGTACATTTTTCCTATTCATGCTAGCTGAAAAGATACAAGAGAAACAACTAATATTATCCCATCTCACAGACCACAGGAATAAAAACATGCAAGCCTTCACTAAGAAAAAACAAGAAAAATCCTGTAATTTAAAAAAGCATAGAGAAAATTTCTGAAGAAAATAATTAGACACACATATTTTCCTGGTTCTGTTCTCTTTCTGTTCTCAGTGTCAAGTAATGCAGGTGCATTTCCTAAAATAAAAGTGTACCCTAAGATTTTCAAATATACTTAGGGATCACCTTGGCTCTAGAGAAACCAGCTGCGCAATGTCTTCATTCAAACATATAAAACCAAAGGTACCAAAAGCTACTACTCTTTTAAGAAACTCTGGGTTGTAAAAATGGCTGTTTTCGGATTCATTGTTAATATCAAGCCTAACAACTAAACTTTATACACTTCAGAGAGCCTGCAAACCTTCACTGCCAGCACAGACACGCTCACCCTTTCTACTTAGACTCAATGGCAAGCTGTGCTGCAGGTCTGCTCTGGGTGGAGATGACAAACAGATGAGTTCCCACACTTGTATGCACTTTGGTTCGTTTGGGCAATTTTAGATGAATTCAGAGGTCACTGGAAAATGAACCCTGACAGGACGGAATGCTTAAATTACAAGGAAAAAAGCAAACAAACTTGACCCCCACTCTTTGTGATGGCTCTAACAATCGTGAAATGAAATTAAAAAAAGATTGTATTACTGAAGACTTGATAGGAAAAAGCACTTTATTGTGCAGTATAGTATTATATCCCTCTGTGAAACAGGGAGATTAAAATCCACTGTATCTTTCAGTTTTCCTAATTCTCCTCCTAAAAATGTATGCACCGGGGACAAGCATGGTGCACACTAAGCATTCCAATTGCTTTTGAAAGGAGCATTTTGCTAGTGGAAAATGTGCTGTCTCTTTGATTGCAAATGTAGTTGATTGTGAGAAGAATGAAAGGATGACCTATGACATGACCTGCTAGCGCAGAAAGGTCATTTTTTTTCCCCGTCCTCACACAAAAGATAAGAGGCTGACTGCTTACAAAGTGTTCTGGCAAATGGACAAATTAGGACTGCCTGGACTCCCACTCCAGTCAGGCAAGTTATTCTAAGTGATGATAAGTGAAAGTTTGAAATGTTTTGAGGAGGAGGCAGACTGCAAGATTTCATTCCCTCCTCAAAAGGATGGATTGTGAAGGAAAAGAACTGTGCAGAAATGACTGGTGCAGGAGTTTCAGGTTTCAAACTTGAAGTTTCTGCAGCTGAGTGGTAGAGAGGAGAAGGGCTGGATGACTGTAGGGGTGCGACATCAGACAGCACTGACTCAGGACAGCAAGCCTCAGTGTGACTACCAGCTTGACCATTTGTTTTCTGTGAGGCACCACACAAGAGTAGACAGGCAGACAAAATCCTCCTCTGAGATGCTGAGACACAAGCCAGATGCTGAGTGAAATTCATGCAGGCATATTTCCATAGCACTGCACTTGAACAACACCTGTCCATTTAGGACAACCCTGGCATCAGGAAAATTCAACTTTATGGCTTTCAGATCCAAAGTTGCATTGGCCAGGCAGGTCAAGTTTCTATCTGTGTGTGCCCATATGAGCAAATATACCTTGATCTACTCTCAGACCAATATTTCAAGCTCCACATGAGTCAGGGAAAATATTTTCATACCTTGGTATTGTGTTATGAGGTAAAATTATCTGTGAGTGATAGGTGCTCAAATAGGACTGTGCTGTTCATCTGTACACCTAGCTGGAAAATTGAGATGATTTTTAGCAAAACTATGGTCAGGTTTCAGTTGAGCCCTAGGTGAGGCTGTGGTTTGGGTGAAAGTTCCATGGTTCCAACAAATAAACAGGAAAAAGCTCAGTCATTTTAGCACAGAATTGCTTTGAGGTTTAGGTTTTGAACCCTAACCTTCAGTGCAGAATTCTTGAGTATGAATTCATCCAAACCAAAGCCATAACAAAGGTTTTCATGAAACCGAGGAAGCCTGAAACACCAACTTTCTTAGCAGTGCTAAAAAGTAAGCTCCAGAAAACCACAGAAAAGCCCAAACACCACAAAAAATATAAACAGATGGAAAATTTGATTTTTTGGAAATGCTTATTTCTTCCTACGAAACTGTTGGATTCTCTAATTTCTGCTTGATCTTCTTCAGAAATATACAGTATCAATAAAGTTGCATCTAAATTTTCTTTGGCACGCACCAGGTACCAGCTGCAAATCAAGGAACTATCCCATCAAAAGCAGAATCTTAATCACCCACCATAGGGTGACAGGCCAGACATGTGTTTTCAACACATTCATGGAAAGCTATCAAATGTGGTGCTGTGCAACTTCACTTCAGAAATATTTTTGAGGGAAATGGAATATTCTTGGGAAGTTCTGGAAAACTTGCAAGATGACACATGTATCCCAGCACGGCCCTGATGAGCCAGATTTGTACCATCTGACAGAATGTCGCTGTCAATTTATTTGGGCTCTGGTCCAGAGGAATCTTCAAGCAAGTATTCAACATAAAGCATGGCAGCAGTCTTGTCTGAGGATTCATATGTTTTAAATGAAGAACTTTCTTTAGCACTTTATAGGGGCTGGAGCTATATCGAGATAAACAAGAGGTAGACCTGAAGCTCACTCTTGCATGAAGTACAAGCATATAGACCTTTTCTTTTGGGAACTTTTCTCCATAATCAAAATGAGCATATAAACAAACTTCTTAGCCCTGTCAAAATTGTATATGTGACATAGAATAAGCCACAATAGTAATTCTGCCCTCACACACTGCACACAGTTCTTATTATCTTTGGGTAGAAACTGTGGGAAAACTCAGTCCTGTCTATTTGTCAAGCCAAGTTTTCATCTGTGACCAGAACAATGAAGACAGAGAATCTGGAGATCATTTCCCTCAACACTGTCTTGGACGTGCTGATATTATCATCATGCTCTAGAGCATCGATACCTCCTATGTCATGATTATATCACAAAAATATGTGGGCATATCTGCACAGTGATTCTCCATAAGGTTAAAATGAGTAAAGTCAGATAGGAACTTTTATTGCCCCTTGGTTTCAAATATAACAGAAAATACTTGACATCTGGTCTTTTTTAATGGCATCTGGAGTTGTGTCTAAGCAGATACTGCAAATTCAGTTTCTTCAATTGCATTTGAATTTCAGTATGAGATATTTTAGCAGAGACACAAACTCTTCATTTTAGAGCTAGTTAAATTCAGAAAGCAAGAAGAAAGACGTGGCTAAAGCTCCTTTGGTTAAAATCAGTGTCTACATTTTACCCCCTTTGATCTCTGGACAACACAGAGCAACATTAACTTAGAGGCAGAATAAGAAGCAGAAGCTGGGGAAACAAATGTTCATTGAATGGGACCATCATCTGTCATTCAAGTCCAGAATGCGGCACTTCTTGCAACTTTTTCAGATTGCTTTTTGATTTCTAGCTTGCTTTTGATTTTCTTTCAGGGAGAAAAAAAACAACTAAAACAAACCAATCAGAAAAATCAACAACAACTTACTGGCAGCTTTTGCCGTGTTTCAGATGAGTCTTTCTACCATTCCATAGCCTCCACTCATCATTATCATCATTTGTAGAGTCTCCTACAGCTGGAGGGGTGCTGCTCCTGATGGACACAGAATTACATGTGTCGGAGTTCACTGGCAAAGAGACCGTACATGTTCAAGAGATCTCATGGCTAGTGCAGGGGCATGGGCTTGTAGTCTAAAATACTTCTACTCACTTCAGTGTAACTAGTTACATGAATTATGTAAGTAATTCACAGAATCTGACTCATGAAGAATACTCGAGATTTGACATGGTAGGATCCAGTATCAACTTCATCAAACTACAGTGTTTTGGCCACTTGAGGGGATAGAGATCTGTGGAGTTACCACCAATCAGCTGTACTGCAGCATCAATGCTCTCAAACTGACTAGGACAAACTTAAGACAGATATGGCCACTAACCAACCGTTACTGAAGCTCTGCTGCCAAGCAGTAACTTATTAAGCTGCTATAACTCAGCTGCCTGTCTGAACCCTAACACATTCAGTTAATGAATACTCATTAATTTTTTCTAACCATGCTGAGATTTCTATTAGAAGCATGTGATTTGGGTTTTATACACAGCTGCTGGGCTTTGGAAAGAGAGGAGGAAGTTACTTAGGTTTTTCTCATGCATAGAGAAAAATCAAAGTTTAGAGTTTCTTCTTGTTTTTCTGATTACTATCAAATGTCTCTCATGCTCACTTTCCAGAAGCCATCTATCCTCAGCTCATGGCAGATACTGTTGCTATTTAGCAATGAAAACGATGACTTCCAGGAGCACCTTAACTGTGTGTTCTAGCTGTCCAACACCTTGCTAATCTACCAAGTACAAAATAAGAGTTTTAGAGCATTTAACAGGTGGCGACAGAACTGAATATTTGCAAGTATATCAGTGCATTGAAAGAACTTCAACAACAATTGGATAAGCTGTACCTCTACTCATTGGGCCAAATTCTGCTGCCTGTTTTCAATGCAGTTACCCCAGTGAAATCAGCTGAACAACTCCAGATTTATATTCATGTAATGGAAAGCAGATTCTGATTCACCATATGGAATCCATTTGGAAAGAAGTCTAGTTGTCAGTTTTATCTAAAGCTTATTGAATTGTTCATTTTTCATATTTCTATTTTTCTTGGGTTTGTTGCAGGTTGATAAGCAATCTGAACGCCTGCTGAGGACTAAAGTTGTTATTAAACATTTGAAAGTGAAGGTACCTAGAGAAATAGATAGGCTATCCTATTTCTGAAACACCATCCAAGTTTCTTTTTGTTGTTAATACACAGAACTCTGACCCAAATAACCACCAGCCTGAAGGGAAAGAATGAGAGTATAAGTAAGTTATAAAAGAGTACTTGCCTCTTGAATAACCTAGTCAGGACCTGCTGTATGTTTATACAATCACGGTTGTTGCAGAATGAGAGGAATTCTGCTCCTCGGGCTGAATACTCCACAGCCCTCAAACAGTGGGTTCAGTGGCTCCTGAGTGCTGCAGCCTCTGCTCCCAGGGGGTTTCTGCATGCCTGGATTTCTTCCACAGCTACAGAACCAGATTAACCACAGACCTATGCCCATCACATAGGTTACAATAGACATGACAGGCTGACAAACCAGTGTGGCTCTCATCTTACTGAGGATGCTCTCAAGCATCCAAAGAGAAATCTTGTGACATTAAGCATCCGCTGGATTGCCACATCAGGAATGTCTTTATTGGAGTTCTCTGTTTTGTCAGCTTTGTGAACAGAGAACAAGACAAAGATCTGTGAAATTATGGCCAAATCAATGGGCATGATATTTGTGCTTCCTGTTCCAGTGGAAGGCCTGAGATGGAGCTCATGACAGCATTTGAGCCCTGATGGTTTTTCCAAAGAAAGAGAGAGCATGGCTGCCTGCAACCCACTTAAGATACAACCAAACATTTCATTAATTCCTTCTTAAAAAATACTGATGCAGTATTTTAATTTGGAAGGTGGAAAAGGTCCTAAAATGTAATCAGTTTTTCAGGTATAATCTTCAGGTGGGGGGGGGGGTTTGTATGAAATAAAGCAATAGATAAAGTCAGTAATACAAACCATTCCCCATAACTAAATGTTCAATAATGTTATATTTGGAGAGTGCCATCTTAGGGTTTGATACACCTATTATCATTCAATGAAAGCAAAATAGTCTTCCTTACACAAGTAAACAAGAAACATGCTAAATAGCAATTACAACAGCTGAATACTTTTTTAATTGTGCAGCCTCCTACAAGATTAAAAAGAGAAAAGTCAAGTGAACTCTCTTCAGCACAAATCTAGATTTTCAGAAAACTCCAGAAATTACTCAGAGATAGACAAATCCAATTCTATGCCAATATTTAAACATCGTGAATGAGGCACAGTAGAAGTAAGCCTGAATAATTGACATAGTACTTTACAGATAAAGATGCAAAGTAAAATTATTTAATTATGTCAACTAGTTGAAGAAAAAACCTAAATCTAATATCTTTTTCTAAAGACTGAAGCAAGAAGCAACAAGTTTGGCTGATAAAAATAATAGCGCAATATAGCATGATTTATGAAAACCGCTTTATGTTAGTACTCAGTGACATTTCGAATAAGAAATGAGCACCCTGCTAAGTTTATACAGCTTTATGAAATAGCCTGAGTCTGGACAACTGAATAGTTCTCCAAAGAGAAATGAGAAAAGTAAAATCCATTCTTAGTTCTACAGAGCTGAAATAAACTTGAGCAGTCATATACCTGACTGCTTACTTGATGAGAAATTTGAAAAGAACACAGAAAGCAAATGCTTAGAAAACCAGGTCACAGAGAGTCACCTGGACTGCTGTGTGAAAAAGTCATGGCTATAAATCTGAGTTCCAGTACTGCCAAGAGCAGGACACTCAGCTACGCAAAGTGAATGCTGCCAAGACAGCAGATTACATGTGGCAAGTTGTAGCTCTGGAAATGCTTGGGTCCTGGAGGTGTACCTAATGCTGTGCTAAGGCTAAAAGAGTCAATTTATCTGAAAGTTAGCTGAAGAAATATGATATTAATAAGCTGGACAAGGAAAATCACAAGACATTTACTTTCGGTTCCACTGTCCAGTTCTGTGCTGAGTACTGAAGGACCATGAGGAGTGCAGAACAGACTTGGAAATATGAAACAAAGGAATGAAATTTCTGCCTTATGCTGAAATACTCAGAAACTCTTAACAGATTCCTGTGACAGGGAGGACATAAAAGGGTGACTTTCTTGGCAACACAAATGTTACAATTCTTCAGAGCTACAAAAGATCAAATTATAAGAAGCTTAACTGTCCGGGCACTGGAGCTAAACAAATTCTGTACAGTGACTGATTAGCCATTGGAACATCTTAATAAGGTTACAGAGAATTCCCACCATAGGCCATTTTAAATCAGGACCAGAATGTTTTCTATATCAGATGCGTCTTTTGGAATGAGCTTCTGAAAGTTCTGTGTTTAAGTTATCCTGGAGGTCAGATTGAATGATCGTAGTCCCTCCATCTGGTTTTGTAGTTTCCAAGTAGAAGTCTCAGAATAAGCTTCCAAAGGGAAGAAGCTGGCCTTTTTACAAGTCCAGCTAGAATTTATTTGAACAGTGTTTGGTTATGACTGACAAAATGCATTTTTCAAAGTTATTCTGCAGCATATCATTTTTAAAAAACCTTACTACCAAATTCTTACAAACAGTCTTTTAGTTTTGATTGTCTTCAGCAGGAATATTTCACTTGCAAGGAAGAAGCCGTCTTCTGAGCAGCTGCTAAATTAGACAAATTCACTTATAGAAGAAATTTAGGACTGAGAGGAAGAGACTTTCTACAAGATTAGATTAACATAACTATTTACTTCCCAAAGGAAAGACCTAAAGGACAATGCCATAACATGTGTATCAAGTCACTTGTCTAAGTTCCAAAACTAATTACTATTACAAATATTGACTTTGCGCATCCTGCCAGCAATTCAACAAGATGTCTCTTACTAAATTTTCTGTTGAATCACTCCCAGCCTCAGATCTGTCTGAAACTCTTCTACTGATGTTTATATAGACCTCAGGCCAGAGTAAGTGATTAGCTCCGGCTGCTTTGACTGTGTTAGCAACAGAGGATATCTATAAGCTGGACTTAACGACTACATTTTCTGAGTTTATTTTTTGTCTCATTGGTGAATTTGCTGTAAATGAAGATGTACAGAGGCCTTTATTTTATGTTTATTTTTCAAGCTTTCAGAATTTACAAGTTTATCTTTTCTTAGCACAAATGAATGGGGAAAGCGCTGAATAAGGGAGTGTTGTTTTTCCTCTTAGCAAGTTTTCTCAGCAATGCAAGTCCTTGCTAAAAAGTTTAGCGAAGCAAAATGAATCTGTGTTAGAAGATAATTCTGCCAGGTGAACATAATCTTCTTCCCTGCCTTTTACAACCTAGGTTCCTCTGAAGAAATTAGAAATTTTATTTCTTTTGGGGAAAAAATGGGGAATTCTCTCATTTGTTCTCATCTGGTACCAGTGACAGGGCACTTTTTAGCCTCTGTCAGTATCTTGCATTTCTCCATTTTATGCATAACACTGGATGAAAACAAAATTACAGTACATAAATACACAGACTAAAAATGCATCCTAAGGAATACAAAATCTAGATCAGCTTTAGCAATGTCTCAACCAAAAAAAAATAAATAAAACAACCAGGGAAAATATCCACAAAATACTTAATAAGGACATTTCTAAAGTCACATGCTTTGGCTTTTCTTCTTAAAATTATTATTTTTTTTCAATTAAACTGACAGAAATCTTTTAAGTAGAGTAAAAAAAAATTAAATAACACCTCAGACAGGATTTCTACATGTTAAAATTTTTTGATCTCTTAACATTTTCTCTATTCTTTTTTCCTCTCATTCCTTTTTTTCATAATGCAGCTATGGAATGGAAAAATCCATTATTCACATGCAAAGTAGGAATTCCTCCACTAATTCCACACAACTGAATAGGGAATTCCACACAGCTGAATGGCGAAGATTCATGCCTTCAGTTCAGGAGAGCTTCAGTAAGAGCATGTTCCTAAAGCTGTTAGTGTTAACTGCAGAGAAAGGTAGGATGTGCTACATGGTGAAAGAGTATCAGACAAAATTCCTTCAAAACGACTGAGTTTCCCAGTTCAACTTTGAATAAACAGCTTGTCAGTGTCTAACATTACTGGATCTATTTGTCCTGATACATATTAGTTATCATCAAAAATGCTGAGGGTTTAAAAATGGTGTATCAGCATGGAGTATATGTAATATTGCATTTGAAGTACTGCTTTTCCTTGCACAACACAGAGTGTATTTAAACTATGTAAAACTACCTAATTTCAAAGGCATGAGTCTCTGTACTATGCTAACGTAGAAGTGTTTAGAAATGTCAGCCTTCTCCGGAACTCAATTGTGTAGCTACACTTTAGACACAAATGTCTGCCTTTGTTTAAACTCAGTTTGTGGAAAGTAAGTCCACAATTTGTGGAAAGTAAATTTTAGCCTAATTTATTTTGGTTCTTACTTTCTTAGATTTTTTGTGGGAGGAGCCTTCACATCTTTCCATAGGTAGCATAGGATCATCTTAATTAACCAATGTTTTTAATAAGAAAATGTTTAATCATCAATCAGCTAGAACAGCTACTGATTATTTTAGTGACAGGAATGCATTTACTGGGCTCACAAGGGTGTGTATATTTTGGGTTGACTTCATATTCTGTGGAAAATATACTTTTACTTTTTTTTTTAAATCTGCTATTAACCAGACTTTTAAAACTCCATTTAAATAAAATTACCAATGTCTATACAACATCATTGCTTACTAGTTTTCTTGAAGGATCCTACAAGAGGACAAGTCCAGTACTGTCTTCCAGGTCAAAACATCAGTTAGGAAGTGAATTATAAATTTTGTCTCAGATATCAAACCTTGTGATAAACAAGTGGGATGTTTATGCAACACTGCTTTGGACATAGAATCATAGAATCATAGAATCACAGAATCATAGAATCATTAGGTTGGAAGGGACCCACAGGATCATTGAGTCCAACCATTCCTAACACTCCCTAAACCATACCCCTCAGCACCTCGTCCACCCGTCCCTTAAACACCTCCAGGGAAGGTGACTCAACCACCTCCCTGGGCAGCCTCTGCCAGTGCCCAATGACCCTTTCCATGAAAATTTTTTTCCTGATGTCCAGCCTGAACCTCCCCTGGCGGAGCTTGAGGCCATTCCCCCTTGTCCTGTCCCCTGTCACTTGGGAGAAGAGGCCAGCTCCCTCCTCTCCACAACCTCCTTTCAGGTAGTTGTAGAGAGCAATAAGGTCTCCCCTCAACCTCCTCTTCTCCAGGCTAAACAACCCCAGCTCTCTCAGCCGCTCCTCATAAGACTTGTTCTCCAGCCCCCTCACCAGCTTCATTGCTCTTCTCTGGACACGCTCCAGAGCCTCAACATCCTTCTTGTGGTGAGGGGCCCAGAACTGAACACAGTACTCAAGATGCGGTCTCACCAGTGCTGAGTACAGAGGGAGAATCACCTCCCTGGACGTGCTAGTCACGCCGTTTCTGATACAAGCTAAGGTGCCTTTGGCCTTCTTGGCCACCTGGGCACACTGCTGGCTCATGTTCAGTCGTCTGTCAACCAACACCCCCAGGTCCTTCTCCTCCAGGCAGCTTTCTAGCCAGACTTCCCCCAGTCTGTAGCGCTGCATAGGGTTGTTTTGCCCCAAGTGCTGGACCCGGCATTTGGCCTTGTTAAACCTCATGCCATTGGCCTCAGCCCAGCGGTCCAGCCTGTTCAGATCCCTTTGCAGAGCCTCCCTACCCTCCAGCAGATCGACACTTCCTCCCAGCTTAGTGTCATCCGCAAACTTGCTGAGAGTGCACTCAATGCCTTCATCCAGGTCATTGATAAAGACATTGAACAGGGCTGGACCCAGTACCGAGCCCTGGGGAACCCCACTTGTAACTGGCCTCCAGCTGGAGTTAACTCCATTTACCACCACTCTCTGGGCCCGACCATCCAACCAGTTTTCAACCCAGGAGAGTGTGCGCCTGTCCAGGCCAGAGGCTGACAGTTTCTGAAGCAGAATGCTGTGAGAAACTGTGTTGAAGGCTTTACTGAAGTCCAAGAAGACTACATCCACAGCCTTTCCCTCATCCAGCAGTCGAGTCACTTTGTCATAGAAGGCGATCAGGTTAGTTTGGCAAGACCTGCCTTTCATGAACCCGTATTGACATGAGTTCAACAAAGAAGAAACATAGGGTTCTGCAGCACAGTCAGAGACACTGTTGATGAGGTGGTGTGACCTGTGAGAGGGTCAAACAACTCTTTTCCACGTAGTCGTGTACATCTGTTATGGGCAGAATGCAATTCTGCATTGTGTCTGAGACTCAGGAATAAGACTGAATGACACATCAGTAAAAGGCTGTCCATTTTCTTTGTATTCGCAATATAGAATTTGAACTTTACTCATCTTTTCATCGAATTAGTAGTGGAACATACAGTAGACAGTTTATCATGTTAACCGTCTTACATCTGACACCTAAAATTCACGTTGTCCAAATTCAGCACTTTATTTTGGCAAGCTGCTGTGCATTCAGCTTTTAGGTCTTTACTTCTTGGATGATTCAGAGTACAGTAATTCAGGAAGTAATATTTTAAATCATCCAGTACAAGAAATGAGGCCACTTTCTCATGTGCTATGGCAACTATTCCTTTCATGGTCTGAATGAAAGGGGAAAGGATAGAAAAATGTTTGGTGGGAACTGCCAGCAAATGCCATACATTTTGCATTTCATTTTTCAGTCTTTTTTAGTGTTCAACTGTCCCAGTTTCTAAAGCATTTAATTTAATAAGATGTTATTAATTTTAGAAACAACACCAGATCAAATCTCCTTGCCAAGCAGACAGGCCTGTTTTGATATCTTAGTAATGAATAGCACCTTCAGCCTTGACTGTTATTTACTCTTGTAACTCTAAGCTGGCATCATTGTAATGTTCGTAGGTCTTTTCTTTCCAGACAGAAAGAATGAAAGATTTTATCAAGGCATGAAGTACATTGCAGCTATATGGACAATTTCTTTATTGCTGGAAGTGTAGCTTTGAAAATCTATAGATCCTACTTATGAACAAAAAATTCTTTATACAGCTGTATTGTGTTGTTTCCACATTTGTTTAAACACAGGAGTCTGGCTAAGCAATATACAAACCATTCATAAAAACATGCCTATGTTACACATGTGTAAACCACATGGAGAGTAACGTGTGGATTTCAAACTCAGGGCATGGGTTTCTCTTTTTATAACTACCCAAAGCAAGAATATTCTAAAAAGGGGCATTTTTTCAATAATATTTTTGAAACCTTAACCTCAGAGGGTATCAGAAATGTCTCTCATGAGATACAGGGCCACAGATATTACAGACAACTGTCTGGAAAATTTAACACCCGTCTAAGAAAGCCAAAGGGGTGAAGTCTCCACAGCTCATTCCTTTCAGTAACAGAACCATACTTGAAAGACTGAGAAGGGATATCCTTCATTTACTTCCATATCTATTACTTGTGCTTTATATTCCTGATCCAAATGTAAAAGTTAGCTTATTCTGTTGATAACATATTATGTGAAGCCAAATAGGAGATAGAAATCATAGTTTACACAGTCGCTGACAGCAATGAGGGTCCCTGTCCTCACATATGGAAACACTGGGTTTGAGCCTCATTTCAATGAAAACAGTGCAGAATTTTCCACAGTCTTTGGAAAGCTTTGGATCAACCTGTCTAGCAAGGTTCTTGCATCAATGTTACATATTTGAAAAATACGGCCTTTCGGACTAGTAGTAACTGCTTGTATAGATGCTCCTAGAAGCTGTGCTAAAGCACATGGAGGACAGGGAGGTGATTAGTGGCAGCCAGCATGGCTTCACCAAGAGCAAGTCCTGTATGACCAACCTGGTGGCTACCCCTAGATGGAGTAACCACAGCAGTGGACATTGGAAAACCAATGGATGTGATCTATCTGGAATTCTGTAAAGCCTTTGACACGTTTCCCCACAACATCCTTCTCTCTAAATTGGAGAGATACGGATTTGATAAGTGGACAGTAAGGTGGATAAGAAATTGATTGGATGGTCGTATTTAGAGAGTAGTGGTCAATGACTTGACGTCCAGATAGAGATCCATGACAAGTGTTTTCCCTTAGGGATCTGTATTGGGACCAGTGCTGTTTAATATCTTCATCAATCATATAGACAGTGAGATTGAGTGCACCCTCAGCAAGTTTGCAGATGACACCAAGATCAGTGGTGCAGTTGCCACAACATAAGGATGGGATGTAATCCAGAGGGACCTGGACAAACTGGAGAAGGGGGCCTGTGAGAACCTCATGAGGTTTAACAGGGCTAAGTGCAAGGTTCTACACCTTGGTCAGGGCAATCTGTGGTTTCAATACAGGATGGGGATGATGTGATCGAGAGCAGCCCTGCGGAGGAGGACTTGAGGGTGCTGATTGATGAGAAGCTCGACGTGAGCCGGCAATGTGCGCTCACAGCCCAGAAGGCCAACCACATCCTGGGCTGCATCAAAAGAAGAGTGGCCAGCAGGTCAAGGGACATGATTCTGCTCCTCTATTCCTCTCTTGTGAGACCCCACCTGGAGTATTGTGTCCAGTTCTGGAATTCTCAACATAAGAAGGATATGGAGCTGTTGGAACGGGTCCAGAGGAGGGCTACGAGGATGATCAGAGGGCTGGAGGACCTCCCATATGAGGCCAAGCTGAGAGAGTAGGGCTTGTTCAGCCTGGAGAAGAGAAGACTCTGAGGAGACCTTATAGTGACCTTAGAGTAGCTTCCCCTATGGCTCCTGGTTTAGGACTGAGAACTGTGATAACTATTGTATTGACCCCCCAAAAAAATATTTACCTGGAGACCAATAGTTACAGCTGTGGAAAATAACCATCCTAAGACAGAGCCTCAAATCACCTGGCACTCTAGAGGCCAGGCTAGCTGAAGTGGTGGCTGATCCCATGTGCCAGAGCTGCCCTGCCCTGCATCAGCAGACAGGAGACTGTGTGATCCAGTGGAGACATCCAAAGTGCAAGCCACATATGTAACTGTTATCATGGAAAGTATATATTCCCATTGGCTCCACTGTCAGATACTATGAAGCCATGGAAAATACTACAAAAGATAAGCCATACACCTCTTTGTTCATTCCACTTGTTTAAATTGTGGTCTGCTCTGCCCTGCAGGGTCTTTATCAGAGCCTTTCATACAAAAGGCATCAGTCTGCTTCTGATAAGTATTGCTGATATTGTTACTGCTGAAGGATTGCTAGGACAATTTATTTCTGAACAATGAACAATGAAAGTTAAATTTTGAGGTCCCGTTGCCTGCTTGTATTTGTATCACAACTTTATCTGGTCATAAAAACACAACATCTTGGCACAGTGGAGCACTCTGGATTCCACTGCCTTGAACACAGAAGAGTGAAGGACTCAGCAAGGTTTAGCAAGCTGGGGAAACTGTTTTACCATCTCAGATTTGGTACCACTTGCAGTGGAGTATCAAGCAATGAGGGAAATACTGGGATCATTATTCATTTTAGCGGTACTAAAATTTTATAGCACTAAATGATGAATTAGAGCATTGTCACTGCATACCTGATAGCCGAAATGCTTTTTTGACTTGAATGCTAGCAGAGCAAATGAAAAGAATTTCCTTGGCCTCAGAGAGCAGAGAGGCGGTAGATCTGATCCTCTGTGTATCAAATGAGAATTAAGCAGAAGGTGTCTCTGCCAGTTTCTCAATAATAGACAAGCATGATTTTTATCTCAAATACACCCAAGTCACAGATGCACAGTGAGTTTCATCAAAGTCAGACTATCTGCTACCCATCCAAATGCCTTTTAAAACTGTAGGTGTTACATCATCAAGAAAAAACATTTTTTCTTTGTCTATTCTCTACTAGCTGGTATAATTTTGGAGAAAATAAATCTGAGTCAATCTGATTATTAAACAATGTGCCAACTTGGTTTCGTAGAGTTGCATTAGAAGCATCTGGCAGAAAAGGTTACTTCTTGATCTGTATTTTAAAACAAATTTCCTCCCCAACCCACTTCACTAATCTTCAGAAACATTAGTGTTATCCATAGGTCATTTAATATATTTAAAAAATAAAAGTTGAAGAGTGATCAGTGGGACATTGTTTTGTTGATAATTGCACAGCATCAATAATAACTCCGTAGCTAAAGCTGTTGTAATAAACCTAGGGCTTGGCTCTTCTCAATTATCTGGGCTAATACAGTTCATTAAGCATGTCACTTGAAACAACTCTTTGAAAATAATTTCCTAGAATTTTTTTTATAGAAGAGTTTAGGGATAAAAAGGGATTCTGAAAGTGAAAGATCCAAGATGGCAAGCATGATTACCCACTGATATTCAGGCCTTAATCTTGCACTGAACAGCTGAGGTATCACTAAGTGAAGAGATCCAGTTTTGAGCCATGACACTCTGCTTGGCTTAGTGGTAGGGCATAAAACCTTCCCACAGTGGGTGGCTCTGAGCTGAGGAGCCATAAGGAACAAGTGCAACTTGGAACTACAGCGTTTTACAGGTGTCTCAAGGTTGTCCAAGATTATTTCCCTGTAGCAGGACCAAACTTCATCTCCAGACAATACCAAAATACCCAACCCATCCTGAATACACTATGAATATTTTTGAGTTCATTGAGTTTTTAATCTGATCCATTAGATATTATGAAAATGAACCTGCTACTACCTTTGATAGCCATTTTTTTTAAAAAAAAAAGTTTTACTTCTCTGTTATTTGGCATTGCTGTTCTTACTGGCTAAGATACACTCACTGCATAAACAGGGTAAGAGCAAATAAGACCTTTAAACTGTGCCTTTCTTGTCAAGAGACTGCCTGCACTCAGAGAGGTCTGATAGAAAATAAATGTGTCGGTGTTTAACACAGCACTCCAATCTTATTATCCACAGAGCTGTATAGAACATAAAACTCACTTAAATGCATCCTCCCTTTGCAAGCGTTTGAACTTTTTTTTTTCTGATATTTAATATTTCTTTCACTGCAATTTCATGAAACAGCAGGGGTTTATACATGCCACCAATTTATCTGAATAGTAAAAAATCTTTAGTAGCAACAAAGACATTCAGGAATGTTGTAAGAACATTTCTGAATTTCACCTGTAGTTTTTGCACGAGAAACATTGAAATTTAAACACCTTCAACCAAGTGGATTTTTAGTGTGAAATTTTATTTTTGTAAGATTTTAAAAAATTAATTAGTTTATAGTTTTTTACTATTTCATTACTATTCATAAGCATTAAATGAGTCCTAGTGATTTTTACAGGCAAATGAATTTGAAATTAAAGAATTTCTGCCTAAAATCAAAGATGTGTATCTGAGTGTTTGTTTTCTGAAATCTAGGCAGTTTGAAGTAACATGGAGTTAGCAATGAATCTACAGCTATTTCTAATTATTACGTGGTGTGACAGAATGCATATGTTTATGGAATAGTCTATGCATAGCATGAAAAAGATCTTTTTACTCTTTTTGAAACAATGTTTACATCAAAGTAAAACATACGTGATAAAAGCACATAGCAGAAATCCCTGGTTGCTAATCTTATTTGAGAACTATATATAGAATATTTACAACATTTTTTGGTGTGGTAGAACTCTGTGTGTCAGGATGATTAATTAACAGACATGAAAAGTCAAAGGACCGTGAAGGGCTCAGGAAGATATCCTGTCACCTAAACTATCAGGATAGGTAGAAAGGAACACTAGGATTCAACAGTGGCTTGCCGCAAAGTTTTATTACCACTCAAAAGACACCTGGGCCCAAAATATCAAGTGGAAGCAATTTTAAAAATCAAAGGAGATAAACAATGTGAAAAAAATTATGAGTAACTGGTTTACTCAAAGTACTTGTAACAGGATCTGGAGCTTTCATCCCAGCCCAATTAACAGTGACTGAGACTAAGTCTCATCAGGAATAAATTGGGCAGATGTTCCCATCACAAAATCACCACTACAACTGACACAAATTAACTTTCTTATTGGTCATGTCAACAAAGAGCCAGTGATTAAATGCCTATGAAATATTGCCTTTCCAGAAAGGCTTTAGGATGGCTGAAGAATGGTCTAGACTGTGTCTAAACTGGGAACAGATATTACTTAGGCTTCCGTTTGAAGAACTATAATTGGCCTGATACTTTTATTGGACACAGATATTGTAAATGAGGATTGCTGATTTACAGCCACTTCCATGATGTCCATGGAAATGGTTCAACATCAAATTTGTGGATGGAAGGAGAAGGTTGGGTCACCAGGTAGAGGGAGCTCTTCATCATTTTTCTCACTCAATAAGTTGCACGTAGTGTCACCAGAGGAAGGAGATGCTTCTCTGCTGTTCATCCTTCCTATTAAAAAGCTGGTAAAGCTGCTGAGCAATGAAAGAAAAGTCTGAACAAAATACTTTGCTATCAAATGGGAAATGTTTTCCCAATGAGCCTTCCAGTTCCTTGAGACACCACAATGATGAGTATGTCTGTCTTGCTCTCTGATGACTGGGTTTTAGCCATTCAGATATAAAAAGGAATTTTTGAATGATCCTAATTTTCCTTCACTTTTTCTTTCATATTTTCCATATTTTTCATTAGTTCTATAATCAGAATAATATTTAGTTACTTGGTCTAAGTGCAACTACTGTGTCTGGAGATAATGTGAGCAAACAGCATAAAATTTATAGGTACAGAAACATAAATAATACTTTAATGAGTCCTTTCAATCTTAACATAATCAGTGGGAAACTAAAGTAGTTGGTCCCCCTGCCCCCACCGTGGAAATACAAACTCACAGCAGGACCGGTTGATCACTGAAAAACTTAATTTTGGATAAGAGCCACTTTTAAGCAAAGAGCTGTTTACTTAGCCGGGGACGTTTGGCTGTGGCAAGTAGACATCAGAATTGTTTATTATTGGAACCCAGAAGCACATTAATTATGTGATTTGAATGACTGGGTAGCATCAGCCTCGCAGGTTTTGTATGTCAAATGCCCTCATCTGACATGGCGTAAACTGACCCTTGAAGCGTGCATCTGTGCACTCGAGGTTAAAGGAGGACTCTCCTCCATCCCCACCCAGGGTTTGCCAGGGTGGCTGCTCTGCAAATTTATGTTTTGGGGAGATCAGAGCACTTTGATATACAGCGCAAGGCAGCAGCATAGCTTCAATTTCACTTACATGTTGTGATTTCCTATGAAAGATCATCTGTCATTGGGAGTTCTTCTAACACATGTGCAAATAAGGTCAAACAATTTATTCAGAAGTGAACACGGTAAGTCTAAACATGTTGTAAATATTTGAGTATGAGTTTAATGGTGTTTGAGAGGCTCACACAAAAAAACTCACAAATAAAATCTCTATATTTAAAAACAAATTAGAAACTTGCACATTATTTTAGCCTTTGGTGGGCATTCATCATCATTATGGACACTTCTGTTTATTTTGGTTTGCATTGGGGAAAAGGGAATCTCTAAAAAGGCTCAGCAAGGGCAGGCAGCCCCATCATTAGCAGCTCCCACCGCCACGCAGAGGTCCAGCCATGCCCTACCGCACAAAAACCAAGTAGGCTTATCCAAAAAATATTTTCAGAGACCAATTATGGTGTACAAGAGCACCAGCTTTGGTTTAGTGACCCTTTTGGGTGGAAAGAGCCCAGCAATGGGTGGTGAAGGGAGAGGCAGGTTCTGTGGGCAACACAAGCCTTGTGGCACTCCTTGGCTCTCCAGGTAGAGAACAGACGGTTTCTATTTGAAAAACAGCAACATCTGTGCTGCATTTCATGGAGGTGCTTCACACTCTGGGGAAGATAAAGTGAAGCTTATGTCCCCCAAAATACCTTGCTATCAGTGTTCTTAGGACTACAGAACCCCCTGATTTCCCTTGATATATTGATCAAAGCACTACCGGGTATTTCTTCTAAATCTTGCTCTGAGGAGCCATTCCCAGTCCTAGTATAACCCCTGTAGCAAAGGCTTCTTACAAAAACACTTAATGTCATAATCCATCACACTCCTGCTGAGGAAATTATTTCACAGAGGTCTTCAGGTCCTTTTCATACCACTACATTTTGATACAGCTTCTGGAGAGAAGAACAAAGAAGAGGTTTCCGAAGTATTTCCCCCAAATTTACATCCTTGACTCATCTCCAAGAAAAGCTGCATTTTAAAAGTATTAAACCTATCAATTTCTGAATCCAAAAATGTTAAAAGAAATGGCCTTGAAGTAAGTCAGAGAGTTATGGTTTTCAGATCTGCAATACCCATTTTCTAGTCATTTGCACAGGGCCCGATCATACAAACACTTCTGCATGTAAAGTGAGAAGCACCATACCTCAATGTAGACATGTGCAAACTCATTTCTTCAGCTACTAAACTTTTTGAAACTGAGAACCATGTGTATGTGGAACAGTAGCTAGAGCATCTGACATGTTTAGGGGATCTATTATAAATCATAATATTAATTGTGTAAAAATATGCAAATTGCATTATATGAAAAATTTAAAACCCCATTAATTTAAATATAAATATGTAGGTGGGACTTCTAGCATAGAAAGCAACCTCTCTGTCCATTGAAATACTATAAATGATATAGGTAAAAAATTCCAGTTCATTAATCTTCCTTTTGAAATTCTTGAGCAAGAATTCGCCCCAGGGTTTAATTTGGTCCCTCCTGAAGCCTTACTATAAATCAGAAGATGTATAGCACACAACGAACAATTATTTTGCCAAGGTGTAGGCTAAGTATTCCCCTGCCATGTTGTCATTTTTAAGACTTTTTTCTTCTGCGGCATTATAAATTGCTATGCTCGGATACATTTCATACCTGTTACAGGGTACTGTTAAGAAAAGATGGATTCTAGGTGCCAAAATAGCAGGGAGCACCAGCAGTTGCTCTGGGACATCTGCATTAGTGAGCCTGCATGTGGATAGCCCATTTCCTTCACGGCTGCAGCTGGAAGAATGAGTGCAGCACCGCCTTTCACAGCTCCTCAGGGAAGGGTGAGCTGTTGCACACACACTGACCTTCCTGACAGCCCGTGAGACACCATAAACCAAAACTGGTGGAGGATTGGACTTAAAATATTCCTTCTCAGCCAAGATCACACCCTTCTGGAGATTGCTTTGTCCCAGCACAGAAGTGTGAGCTGCTGCAGTAATTCTGCCATGAATGAGACCCTTTCTTTTGAGTCATATACTTTTGTTTCCAGTCTACGGTGTCTTGGCTTACTACTGTGCTGGGGATTATCCTTGCAAAAAGCCAGAGCCTGAAAAATGAGCCATTTTCAGCAGCTATGAAACCAGGTTTTTAAAATGTGTTTCCCTTTGTGTATATATATTAATACATACATATTTTAATACTATAATGTAATAGGAAAATATAGTACCAATAATATTGTCATTAATATCATTTCTAGCAGAAGCATAATATTTTTAAAGTTAAAGCTTCATTCTTCTGGATGCCAGTTAAATATAATGAATGAGACTGTCATTTTTCCAAGCACCAGAAGCCTCAATCTTAGGAAACTTCATGCAGATAAATCCCAAGTGAGCACAGAGTGGTCCTTGGTCAGCTTGGGGATATGGCCCAGTAACAGTTATAGCAGGACTAAGAGCCAAGAAGGTCCTAGGAAAACTGAAGAGGAAGAAAAGGTGGGAATGATTACACATGTATGAGGAGACATTTAGATCAACAGTCTGGATTAAGTTCTCTCTTCTCCTGCCTTTGAAAACCTACCAAAACCACCGCAGGCAGCAGCAGTCATATGGGTAGTTTATGGCAGAATTTGGCACACACATGTGATACTCTTTCTCCATTCCACTGAGCTGGGGTCCCTTGAAAGTCTGATCAACTAATTCACAAATACCTTGTGTAGTTATATTGCCTTGTATTAATGTAAGGGAGATAATATATTGTTATTATGTCTTAAAATCTAATACAAAGTCAACGAAAAAAATACTTGGCACTGCAGAAGCTGTGAAACTGTATACACTTAAAAGAAAATACTGTAACGCAGAGCAGCTCTGAACTGTAATGTTTTTAAAAAATTCCTCCTGTCCCATAGGGTCTCTGGAATTTCTTTCATACTGGTACACGCCAGAGCACTGCATGTCACGCACCAGAGACTAGTCTGAAATTGTGTCCTTTGCTCATCCTTATAATGCCTTACTTTTGAGCCTCCCATGGTTGTACTTTTTTCATCAGGTCCCCTAAAATAGGATTGTCAATGGCATAAAAAGTTATACCTCTGACTACATCAAATGTTATGTTTCAACTTTTCTTCCTCAGAACCACGCTTCAGGTTCTACATTAAAGCTTGAAATGCTGTGCCCCAGCTTATAGGCTTCCCGCCTCCCCACATGCCTTCTAGTAGCATTCTGAAGTGCACATCAGGCTTGGGACTCTGTAAATATTAATTTAACTTACTATTGGCTACAGAAATCCTCAAAAAGTCACATTCTGCAAGAGTATGAAGTTTAAACAGATGTATCAGTCTTAGTGGGGAAACAGGATTGAACTGTGCCAGAGAAGCAAGCAGAGTTCATGTCCATGAAGAATTTGGTTTGCTTCCATTCCCAGATTTGTTTCAAAGATATGTATACCTGGAAATGAGGCCCAGAAATGAAGAGTCAGTAGGATATGCAACTTTTAAAAAGTGAACAAAGGGATATGTATCTTCATGTAAAAGCCAAAAGGAAATAAGAAGAAAAAACAAAAAGAAAAAGACCACAGGATAGGGAGAGTGAAGCTGTAGGAAAGCCACGAGGAAGACCTGAGGCTGGAAAGATTATGGAAGCACGGAGAATGGCCACACTGTAGTAGGCACAGGACAGTCAAACTAAACTTCTGGAGGTATTGCTGCCCCAACTGTTTCCCCTGAAATGAGAGCTGGCTTAAACAATCTGGGCAGAAAAACTGCAGAAGATCAGCAGCTGAGTCACAAGCCAGTCTTTCTCAATGAAGGACACAAAGATGAAGTGACTGGTATAGTATTCATCCATCCAAATCCAATCTGATGCTCTAAGTCTGCCCAAAGTCTGGCCTGATGGCTGTACTGAGGGAGCATAAAAATTAATCTGCCTTTTTCAGGATGAAAATGAACTAAGCAGAATTAACATTCTCCTGTAAGAGGGAACCCTGCTTGCCAGAGTCACATTATTTAAAGTCTTTGATTGACCTGAGAGACTTGCTAAACTTTCTTTCCTCTGCCTCCCACTCCCTACACTATAAGAGTCTATCTTACTTTTAGATATATCACGACAATAAATTTAAAACCCCTGGATCTTTCGGCTCACTCTTCCTAGTTGGCGCCTCATATGAGTAATGGGTCATGAAGTTGACATTCCTCCAGTGATTGCTTGCTAGAGTGGCACTGACCAGGAAAGGCAGGTCACATAGTCTTCTAATTTAATCTTTTACAGCTAGAGATGAGAATGCTATAAAAAATGCAGAAGAGGATATCCATGTGATACTCTTGCTGGGGAGAGTATCCATAAAGTAGAGAGACATCAGGAGGCATGGAGAGCTATGTCTCAGGAATCTTGGCTTATTTTGGGGATGAGCCAAAGACAGAATAACAAGTGAGAGGGAAATGATGGAGAGGTTCTGGGGAATTTCACACTAGCTGATTACCTTCTGTTTAAAGGTTTGGCTCCAAATTTTCTTCAGGTGGCTTCATGCAGAATACCCTTCATAGCAGCAGAAAACTGTTACTTCTCGGAAGCTAAAGCTGAGTAAGTTAAATTGGGTTTTCTCGCTGCGAGTTTGATTAATCATGTTTCTTAAAATATGTGTTGTTTCTTCTGGGCCATTACTCCTGATGGCACAGTCCTGGAGTTCTTAGTTGTTGCAATTTATTACACTTTTTCTTAGAGTTTAGTATGTCTTCTTAACTTCATGAGAAGCTGAAGCACACACACAGAACGTAAAATTGAAAATTAAAAGAAGGTGAATTGTGTAGGAAACCACTAACACTTTGTATAGGATTATGAGGCTATGTTAACCATTTAAACAGCCAAATTCAAGGTGATATGATTCATTTTTATAAGTTTCCATTTTTCTTGATGGAGTATAGTTTGTCTGATGTGATTCAATTTGTTATACAATTTGAGTAGACATTTCCCAAATTCAATGAACAGAAAGTGCTCCCTTTCAAAACTCTGAATCCTTTCTCCCATCATTGTTTTGCCATTTTATTATTGCCCAGGCTGCATAGAAGATATGTCCTTGGTTTTTAGCTCCTTGTAGCTTTTCAGTCTTTTGATCTCTCTTTCACTGAAACACAAAGTTTTGTAAAACCATCATCAGGAAAGCCATATACCAATGTTTGTCTTGAATGAGCTTGTGCTCGTACTTGCTAAGAAATAGTGCTTTAGTTTCAGCAATCTGATTCCAGAAATGAGATTAATATCTCTGACAACTGTCACAGATGAAGGGCCATATTTCTGCTCAGTCCATAATAGTACTTTTTGTTGTTGTTTCAGCCCCACATATTGTTTATTCTCATCTATCTATTCAGGCAGAAAACCAAATGTCTATATTTCTTTTTCCCTGAAGTCATCTCATTTCAAATTTTGAGGAAGAAATTCTGGCACTGCTATTCATCATTGACACTGGAAAATTATGAGATATCATGAGAATGTATCATGGAAGAAAAATGTTTATATTTTACTTCTCATTTCTTGACCCCATGAGGTTATTTGCTTCATATTTTCAACTTTTATTCACATGCTGGAAGGCTAGCAAGTCACTATTTAATGGAAACTTAGATTCTCATGAACTTCCCTTATTCCAGCATCTTGCGCACAGGAAAAAAAAAAATATCGCAAGACTTTGTGATAAAATTGAAAAACTTGGCAGCATTCTTTCCTCCTAGTAATTAGCTCTTTACTCCATGAGTAATCTGACATAAACCAGTGGAGTAGGTCACCAGTAGATAGTATTCACTGAGAGTAAAGCTGGCAAAAATATGTCCTGCTTGAAACAAAACATGCTGAAGAAAGTTCCCAACCTGACAGTCTTGTTTATAGGATATACACTGTATAAAATGTATGCAAATATGTACACACACATACATCTGTATACACACATAAACCTCACTGTTAAAAATACTGCATTAGTTTCTGAACTAAGTAGAACTACTTGGGTTATAGTTCCAGTATGACCACATCTTTCGTAAATAAAATACAAAGTGATTATTTCTCTGTTAATCATAAATCAAGGGAACTGCAACTGTATGAAAAAAAAAGAACTTATTTATGGCTTGCCTTTTAAGTGCCAAGCTGCCACAGAAAGAGCACAACTGTGTGATCACACAGTGATATATGACGTGAATTCACACATATATACAAGTTTGGCCAAAGGAAGCCTTGCTAACATATTATAATTACAAAACCCTGGCTTTTTTGAGTATTTCCATTTCTTGGTTGCACAGATTCCTTGGTGTATAATAAATACATGTGGCAGTCTCTCCTTTAGAAAGGACACTTCGAAAATTCCTTTCTCTCTCTCTTCTACTTGATCACTGATTTTGACACTACTTGTAAGAACTTAATTGCTTTCAAACTTCAGCTGCCTCTGCCAAAGTTACTTGAAATGAGCTGGCGTTGTAAAAAAGAGTATTGTGGGGACAAAAAGTGTGACTGCAAAATACGAAAACAAAGGCATGTATTTGGCTAAAAGAAGTAATTTTGACTTATTTCTGTAACCTATCACAAATCCCCACGAGAAGCACTAGCTGGCATTTGTAGATGGTTGCTGCTGCCTATGAGGTAGCACAGTCAATCTTCATGCTACTGCAGCTGTCCACATTAGAATAATCAGTGACTGTGAGTCAACAGGTTGAAGTATGTACCATTTATTCCTATCCACATAGAAGTATCAAAATAAAAATTCACCAAGGCAGAAAAAAAGGCAGTAGCTTCTTATTTTCCATGTCATATCTGATATGAATACAGCAGTTTAATACAGGGCACCTACAAAGTCTTGCCTTACACATTCAGCTCACTTTATTGGTTTAATATATTCAGAAATAAATGAAACCCACCTAATAGAAAATATGATATTAATATCTGAGTCATTCTGAACTTTGATATCAACTGCACTCTGGAAAAATTGTTATTTATAAACTGAAATTCGGTTCCAAACCTATGAACTTTTCTATCTGTAATATGATAAATTGGAGTATGAATTCCCCAGAGCATTTATACTCCTGACCATAGGACAAGGTTCTGCTAATGGTGTTATGGAATTGGCATCACGGGTAGGATATTTAAGGATAGGATATTTACATATATATAGATTCAGAGAAGATATGTTTCTATTGAGGATTAAAAAAAAAAAAAAAAAAAAAGAAAATAAATAGATGGTAGAATCCTCACTGATCCCAAGTATTTTTCTGTTAGGAAAAGTGGAGGAATTGTTCTAAAACAGAAATGTTCCTGTGTAGATAGGAAAAGCTGAATCAATGCAAAACTTTGTTTACTCAAGTACCACAGAAGACCCATACTCAATTATTCAATTTTGAATGTTACATCCATGTTCTTGCAGTTACACATGCCAATGAATCACAAATTGATTAGAAAGATACTAGATTAAGTAGTAGTTCCTTTATTTCAAATGTCCTGAATGTATTGCATCTGAGTTCTATTAGATGACTCGTTATGTTACTGTAGAGTGGGGCAAAGAAGAAAAGAAAGGATGGCTACTCTTCTCAATGACATTATATTGTGTTTGAAATCACATTTCAGTCTCACTTAAGCCAACCATTTTCAGCTCATGGGCTGTGGATAAAGGGATTCATGGACTACTGTGTAAAAAGTCTGCAGAAGTTAACTACGAAAAAAAAGTCAATGGCTCTCATAAAAACATTTTCCCATCTCTCACGCTGAAAGAGACTGACCACACATCTGGTGAGCACATGCTTATTTTAAGTATACAAGAAACCCACAAATTTGAATGTGGGCAGTCCAAAGCTTAAGAAAGTGCATTTTGGCTGATATTTTAGCTTTGTCTTTCGGATATCAGACACTTGTAGTCAAAGTAGTCATTTGTGTGAATCTTCGTGTAACTTTGACTGATTTTATTATTCTTCTCCAGATGCTTTCTATGCATATCATGTCAATTCAAACTGAGGCATCTAAAGCTGAACTGTGGTGCAACTGGAAATGCGTTATTCATAGTTTTCTATTTAATCATTATTACAGTGATGTATTACTTCTATAAAGTATTTTTCTAATCCTTCTCTTTGTTAGTTTATTTTGGAAAGGCATATTCATTAAGCTGTAATGCTCACAATGATTCATATCAATTCCCTCAGGGAATAGTGTTAGATCATAGTCCATTACAATATTTATTATATTTTCTGACGCTTACTACCTTACATTAAAGCTGCCAGAATCCTAATAACCATGAATGCTTTGGGCAAATACAAGTATTTCTAGGAGCATCTAATGGTCTTCTTTAGAAGCTACCAGTTCAGAATAATTTAACAAACTGTACTAAACCTTTTGATCAAAAAAAAAAATCAATGTAATAAACAGCCCATCATGTTTTCACATTGCTCTTTTAATTTCAAATTGGCCATTTGCTATAAATTCCAAGCATCCTATAGGGTGGCAAAATGACTTTCTATTTATTTTATTATAATAAAATATTTATTATAATAATATAATATTTATAATAAAATAAATAGAATGTTATTTCTATGACAGTGTCCTGTCAGAAGGCTTTTGAAATTCCATGTAAATCATGTTCAAAAGATTCATTTCATCTCTTACTTTACAAACTTTTTCAAGGAATTCTTGACAAATAGAGCAGTACAATGTGCCCTTACAGAAGCTGTGTCAGTTGGTCCTTATCGTAATATGCTTATCTTAATGTGTAATCTAGTCTTGAAGTAGATTCCATTTGAGGTCTTATCTTTCTCAACTAGAGTAGATTACAGAGCAAAGTCTTTGTTCATTGAAGTGCTGTGACTTACTTGCTCTCAAATCCTTGGAATTCAGAGACAGAGCCCTGCAAGACCGCTGTCTAGCAAAAGGTTTTACGCACTTGCTTAACCCTGAGCACATTCTCACTGGGGCCAGCATCCCCCTCTCTGTTGCTTAAAATTATGTGTGTAATTAAATACCTTCTAAGCTGTATTAAGCAAGTAAAAAAACCTGAACCTCAGGTAAAGAAAAACAGCAGAATGCAACTATCTCAGACAATTAGGACTTTACTCCCCTTTCCAATATAGTTTTCATAAATCATATACAACACTTAGATCATTCAGAAGCTTTCTCTTTCAATACCCTGTTTCATTGGTTCTAACTTCCTCAAACATAGTTTCTGTCATACCTAAGGAACTAACAAGCATTTCCAAAAGAAGCATATGATGAGAAAATTTCTTGATGAGAAAAAAAATGGAAAGAAAATACATGCCAGGCTTTTCCGAAGTCTGTTAGGAGTTCTGTTTACATTTCTGTTTTCCTCACATGTACAGCTTTGAAAAGAACCCTACGCCTAAGACCAAACTGACAGAATTAGCCTTTTTGGTAATTTTCCAGTCACTAGCAGAAAGTATGCCCTCTCTATTCCACCTTCTGCTATATCTCTTACTGTGAGGTTGTTTAGTTGCACTATGTTAGCATCCAACGCAAGTAATTTTTGTTGCGTGTAACTGGGTCTTTTAACTATTGTAAACCCTTTGAAGTTTTCTCTTTCTACCAAGAGGTCAACACAGTCTTTCTTTTGCCCTTTCAAAAGAACCTTTCATTCATTCCCGTGTTTGGTCAAGTAGTTGTGGGCTCTGCTCTGGCCTGGAACCATAAGCCCTCTCTCCACAGGCAATTGCTGCTTTCGTTGCTACTGCTGTTTGTATTCCTTATTGCTTCTTTCATTTATCTTCACTGACACACCAAAGGAAAGAGGGAGCTGAAAGGGGAGAATTTGGCTGTAAGCTAAATTGATTGCATGTTATATTTCATGGAAGTCTGGCAGGAAGAGTTGAGTGATCTCAAGAGTTTCAGGAATATTTTCATTCCTATTGTGCAAATCAATCAAATTGTGGCTTAGTCTGGGCTGCCCACCACCCCCGCCCCAGCAGCCCATAGTAGAGCTTGCTGCTTTGTCAACAAAGATTTGAATAGAACAAAAGTCTCACAAGTGGGCACTACATTCACTCGATGGAGTCACATATTACCCAACATTTAATAAAACTCACATGAATTTGAAAAGGATTCCCTGATAGATCAATGCCTGGGAAAGTAGTAAATTTACTCCGTAGAAGGGATGTCCTGTAATCAAGGTGACTGGTGTTACGTACGGCAGTTACTCTTCCGTCTACATATCATATGTAGATAGAATATCATGGTTGTCTTGGGACTGTTAGAATAAATTCTTGTCAAATAAACATATCTACCACTGTCTTGTGATGCTTCCACCCACTATGGATTCATCACAGAGGAATTCATTTATGGTGGGTTGCTTTTCCCAAACTTTCATCTGCAACACCAGCTGCACAGGCTGATTTGGATCCTCTGCTGCTCTACATGCTTCTCTACAGCACAAGCGTAAACCCAGCAGAGCTAGCAGCTTCAGAAATGGTGAATCTCAAGCAATACCTAAGCAATTGCCTCTCTAAGTGTGTATCTCCAGCACATCAGACTCCCTTCATTTGTATCACAGCACTGTCTTGACCTTGTCTGAAAAACAGAACAACTGCTTCCCTGCTTCTCTCATCGTGCCTTCTGCATTTAAGCCCAGGAGTTGCTCAGGCTCTCCTGAAAGTTATAACCACTCCGTTAAGATAGACTTTCACCAGTCCCTGATAAAAAAGTGATCTTAGAAATCCAAATCATGGCTAAAGTAACAAACTCTTAAATTCTGGCACAACATGTGAGACTTCAATTTCGTGCCTGCAAACAGAGAGTGAGAAATAATGACACTGCATTCTTTCTTAATGAATGTGTGGCCTTAAGCTATATAAAAACATAGGGCCATATGATGTGTCACAGTTTAAAAATTCAAAAGGAATCCAAAGGAGTACTTTGTGCTTGTTTCCCCTCTTTATCTAGTTCACCACTAGCTTTGGCAATCACTGTCGCAAGTGAGGGCTGAGAGAACGCTGAGTCTGGAGTCATCACTCAGCTAACAAGTTAGTGCTTCTGCAAGATACACAGCAACTTGCTGGCTGCCAGCACCTTATTTTGGACACAAGTCATATCAGAAAGAGGGAAAGGATACAACTCACAAAAACCCCATGGCTCTGGGCAGACCTCCATTCTGCAAAAATCTTCATGCACCTAGCTTGGGTTTTGAAGAGCAAAGCTTGTAAATGTACTTGCCAGAACATCTTGTATTTGCGTGGGTCATATTAATCACCCCTTTCAGCAGCATGCCACAAAATATATTATTCATTTGGAGTGCTTTTTTTTTTAGTAACTGGTTTTCTCAGTACAAATATATGTCCAATTAACATATTTATGAGAGGAGGAATATGCAGGTACAATTTGAAATCAGTATAAATATGGAATATGAAGAAATTAATAATCAGAAGAAAATCCCTGAAAAGGGACGTACTTTGAATATAATAATTATTTTCATACTGTTTTCTTCTTTCTCTTTAAAGAGCAATCATTTATTAATTGTTCAGTATTAAGCTACAGTGTGCAAAATGTGCATAGGCTTTCTATTTACCCATTGTTAAGCACAGTTACTCTGTAATTTCATCTGGGCAGTTCAGAAACCCAAAATTTTACTTTATTGGAAAGGCTGAGATTTTTAGAAGACTTTGGGGATGGGATCCTGCTAAATACAGGTGACAGATTTTGTCTGGCTGCAATAATGACCTAAAAAAATAGCACCCCAAAAAGCCCATGTAACAGCTATCAGTTCAAGGATCTAGCAGTAAAATTGTATTCTTGCTGGGACTTTGCAGAGGAGTCAGAAAACTACAGTAAAGCAACATTTAAAAAGAAAACAAACCTTTGCCATCTTGGAAATTGTGCCAGGGTGCAAAATTGTGGTATGCTGATAAAAAAATGTGTGCCTAAAACTCATCTGCTGTTGAAATACCTCACGTCATAAGAGAAATACTTCTTTTGCTGTGTCTTAAACGCAATTTATGAAAGAAATATATAAATAAATTGTGAAGGAATGATTATTATAAAATATTTATGTTGTTATCAATGCATTTTAAAATATTTAAACCTGTTTCTAATTATCTTTTGTGCTTTTTATTTGGCATTTACTGCTTCTGATTATCTTCCATGCTTTACATTTTGCATGTACCAAACCCTCTTGAGTCTGACTAAAGGTGAGCTAAAATTAAATAATTTGTATTTCCACCAAATATTATTCTGATTTGCATTATTTTATTCATTGGTTAGTTCAGTAAAGGAGGTTGGTGGATATTTTTAAACCTTTTCTCACCATGAGCTGGCTCATCCCATCAGGGGCAGGAGTAGGGCCAGGGAGTGCAGGAAGTGGGGAGTGGAGGTGGAGGCAGACATGGGACGCACACCACATCCTGGAGTGCAAAACCCCACAGGAAAAATTACCTTCAGCCTCAGTCAGGGCTGTGGCAAGCCCGTAAGAGTTTGTCTGATTAAATTCACCTCTTTTCTCAATACAGGCAAGTGGATCACAACTCAGTCAACCAGATACCCTTTTCATTTTTGGCTGGAGTCACTGATAAGCTGTTTGTGTTGTGCTGCATAGAGGAGATTGGCCTAAAGGATTGATTTGGCTCTGTTTCACACTGAGAGTGTGAATGAAGAAATCCAGAAGAAATCATTCCACTTTTATGCTGAAATGTGTTTCCTCAAGTTTTCCAGTAATCCACTTTCTGCAAATATTTGAGTCAGTAAAGTCTGATCACACAAACGTTGTGGAAAGCGAACACCAAACTGCTGTGAACCAAATAAATTAATTTAAATTCCAGGCAGGACCTTTGCAGAATTCTGTCTGTACCACCATCTGAGAAAAAGAGATCTTAGTTCCCTTGCTGAATGCATGTCAATTTGTGTAATTAACTAAGAAGTTGATGGATCGAGGATTTGAGCCTCAAGCCTGGGATAAACTCTAAGGGATGAGTACTTTCTACTTAAGCTTGGGCTTAGCTTGGAATGAAGCTGTAGTCTCGCAGGGCTTTTGAGTGTAGGCACTGTGCTGAATCTAGAACTGTGCAGTCACAAAATAGCATTACACAATCACTTAAATGTGAATAACTTAAACTAGGCTTCCTACATTTGGTAGTTCCTACCCTTTTCATTCTTGGGGGCTTTTTTTAACCTGATCAATTTATTTGTCTTCTATTCAAATTCCTGAATGTAATCAGCTGGAAACCAGGCACACCAAAAACAGCATTGTGAGACTTCCAGCCAGGTCCAGCTCTGCCCTGGAAAACATTAGAGCACCTTGACGTTGCCTGGTATCAGGGGGCACTCAGCACCTACTATGACTGGCCAATGTAAATGCCTGCTAGCTAGAGACCGATACACTTGGATTAAAGGTGGTATATAATTAGTCCATATGAGTTCTGCTGATAATAATTACAGGTGACTGGCTGCATTCTGCTAATCCGAATGACTGGCACTGTGCGCTGAAGTCATATGTTATCTGGAAAGGTTTCATATTTCATTTGAAACAAGGAGTTATCCATTAATAAAACAGAAAGTGATTACGTTAATATGCTTTCTGCCAAGACTGCCTAGCAAAACACACGGGGAGCTTTTTGCCAGTGCTTCCCTGCTGAGCAGCACTGCCTCTGTGCCTTCCCTACACAGGACAGCTAGGCACAGGAGCACTCCCAGGGAAGGGTAGAAACGCTGGAGTAATTCGCCGCAGGGAAATGCAACAAGTAAATACTTGAACTGTGTTGTCCAGTGAAAAGGAAACAAGACCATCTTGCAGTGGGAGAAGGGGCATGAAAAGATGTTAATCGCATGAGTAGTAATCTCTTTGGCTGTTCAGTGTGCCACACTTGGGCTTTGTTTGCCTTGACTTATCTGGCTTATTTATCCCAATCCGTGTGATCATGGAGGTGGTGGAGGGCCTCTTTAAGTGTGCACGAGATCAGCTACTGGAGAAGGGCAATGAAATGTTAAGGAGGAAAGGTGGTATCATAAAAAAAAAAAAGCAACCTTCAAGGCCACCTATCTAGACAAAAAGGCTCAGACAGGCAATAAAAGCAGAAAATCATTGAGAGCAATGAATTATGAAGGCTATTAAAACCCACAACTGAATTTACAGAATCAGTTTCCCCTGATGTATTATAAAATTTTTCCCAGGAAGTGGAGATACCAAAATTTGTATTGCAGATTAATTACAGCTTTATCTAGAAGAACCAAGGAAGGGGAGCTCACATCAGTCAAAATAGCCTGGATATTAATAGTGTTAAACTTTCTGAATCTCAAATACTGCCTGGAAATCATTAACATTATATTTAATAATTTCAGGTACTTCTGGTTTTGAACTCCAATTTTATTATTTCTGAAATCCTGATTGCAGAAAAAACATATCCAGCACTTGTATTTAGATTCTGTTTACAAAGGAGCTCTGTGTTCTCCCTGGAATTCGCATAAGAACAGAAAAGTAGATTATGTAGTTTCTTAATAGTTCTTCACAAAGAGTCTTCTGTTTCTGACAAATGGTTTATGCAAATGTATTCTTTGTACTGCTTCAAGGATTACTCGTGGAAAAATGACATTTTGCAACAAGGAACAATGAATATTCAATGTGTCATTTCTTAGGTGTGCTAATGGACAGCTTGTATTGCATGGCGGCTGTCATTCGCTAATTTTGAAATTTTTACAGAGGGCAGGGAAGTATCAACTGGCAGTGGGAAATGAGAGACACTGGCTTTCACCTCTTTCAACAGTATTCCAAGAAAGGCAACTTGGGACTTTAAATTGCAGACTGAAAGAAAAATTTCAGTTTCTGCATAATAAACGAAAGGGCTGATTTACAAAGGGGCAGTATGGATAAAAAATGTAGCTGCACCCTTGAAGTCACAGCTACTGCAGGACTGTGGAAGGGCAAGATGGTGAAGGCTTCACAAAAGCCTCCCACAGATATTAATCCCTGGTGTGAATGGCATAAAAAAGAGGCAATTTGGAATGTATAGGCCATATCTTACAGGCCTTATTCATAGAAGCAAGCATGCTGGAAGTCAATGGCTTTGTTTGTAACAGGCCAAGACTAGCCTGAGAGCAAAGGCTGCATGAGGAGGCCTCATTTTGCAGTCCAGTTCAGAAACGATGGCTTGGCAGTGGGAATTTGACCTCTTCATGACAAAATAGACTTAAGCCATCAGTTCACATACAGCTGCTAGATATGAATGATGGTGTTACATGATAGAGCAAGAAATCAAAAGGAGTAAGAGTGGCAAATTAAAGTAGCTATAATGTGAAAGCTTTAAGCCTCCTTTGCCTCTCATGCACATCATGTGACAGCAATAAGCTTTTTGGGTTGAGTCCCACAGTGAACACAACACCAGGGAAAAAAGGCAGGCTTCACTCTCCTTTTCTCTCTTATCTACTCTCGTGCAGTTTTTCACAAACTTTTCTCGTTTGGAGCTAGGACATGAGATGTTCTCAAGGCTAAGGGAATTTCGGCTTTTCCAATTCCTTAGCTATTTGTATTTTGTTCTTACTAGCCTTCTACAGTTACGAGAAACCATATCTTTGAAACTTAGACATTTGGAGATAAAGAATCATTCATAAAATCTTCACACAGATTGAAAAGAGGATCAGATCTCTTATGTTCATTTAGAAGAAGGGTATTCAGTGTATGAAACAGACCACTACCTTTGATCACTGGACTTTTCAAGCTTGTCAATTAACTGCAATTGGAGATTGGAAAACAATTTCATGCATATTAATGTCTTCTACCAAGTACATTTGATTAACAAGTCACTTCAAAGAGAGATTTTGGATATGCTTTAAAACTTCTACTACAAACAGCAAATTTAACAAGAATATTGTAAAAAAGTGGACACATGAGATATTTAATTCCAATAAGTCATCTCAAGTTAATAATCCAAATTCAGTGTTCTGTTACCTAACCATAATTCATTAAATAGTTCAACCTATAATCCCTTCCTTCAACAATGTAATTGTGGACCCAAACTTATCGACTGAGATTAGAGATCCTGCACTATAGGATCAGATAGCACTGAATCTGCTTCAGTTTTTTTTACAAACTATGTCAAGAAAAATTAGAAACTTATTGCTTAGTCCAAAACTAATAATATATGAAATATTCCAGAACGAGTAATACATGTCAAAAAGAATGCAATATTGCACCTTTTTTAGTTTCAACAGCAGTGGTACTTCAAGAAACTTTCCGAAATAACTTTCAAGAGATGAATAATAAAACGAAAAATTCCAATCTACACCTAGCAATATCAACTGCTGCTAGAGGTTTAAATTAATCTGCAAGGATGTTGAAATGCCCTACCTTCTTTGTGGAGCTTGAAGCTTTGTTAAATATATGTTTTTAATGGCCTTGTGTGGACTGTATGTGTAATATCAAGATTCTAAGCTGAGCATTGTTTCCCCCTTCCCTTGGACTGTATTTCTGGCTGACGAACAAACAAATATTGAAAGTAATTCAGAGAGGAAAAAAATTACTGAAAACACCAACGACGTGTTCCATTTGTAGATTTAATTAAGATATCATGTCAATAGAAAAGCAGTCAGTCACAGAATAATGATTTCCTCCTGCTGTACGCACCAAGCCAAAGCTGAGGAGCTTATTTTCAAAATAGGAGATATTGGTCCTATTGGCAGCTACAGCTGCCAAGACAACTGATACCACACTCTTGTAGGTAACAACTAGAGTTGGTTTAATAATTTAACCTCATGGAAATCCTGAACTGTTGCTTGACCGAAGGAGAGTGTCAGAAGAAACATCAGGTCTGTGTTTTTTCTCTGGGGTCAGTTGCTGCCCACCGTCAGACATCGAAGCTGGGGTGACTGGCTTTTTGGTCAGATCTATCAGGGTCATTTTGGAGCAGACAAAGGTTGCCTGGGTAACAGACTCTCAGTGTGACCATCGTTTTAGACACCTTACTCCACATGGTCCTTTGAAAGCCAAAATGACCTTTCGAAAGCTAATTGCTGCTTAGTGTGGGGGAAGGTATTGGATTTTGTGTTGTCTGCCCAGTTTACTTCCCCAGCACCATTCAGTAGAAGTCCAATTTACCTCTAAATGTAATTCCTATAGTGAAGCTGGAGTAATCTCACAGTCTAACACCATGGCCAAGAAGCTGCACTGCTCACTCTGTGTCACAGCTAAGAAAGAGAAAGAAATTAGAAAGGGTGAAGTTGGTGGAACATTCCGACAAGTCCCCCAGGGGACCTACAGTCCTCTGAGAGCTGTACAAAGCCCACACAGGTAAGGAAAGTCTTTTGCAACACGTATCTAGGGCCAGAGTGCAAGAGAGATTCAGGATGATGAGTCCAATCCTGATCACTATTTCCCTCAGTGGTACGTTCAGCTTTGGCTGCACACAGCAGAGGCTAATCAATTTTTAGCAAGTAAGAGACCAGCTAGGTTATTTTCAGCAAATGAAAATGAGATGTTATTTTGATTTGCAATTTCTAGGGGCTATTCCCTTCTGAGACATAAATAAATAGGTATGTATGCATCTTAAATAGTAAATGAAAGGCTTCATTTTGCCCAGATTACTACACATCAAGCTGCAGATAAAAAGGCAATATTTTCTCATCTCTCCATCAGGCTACTTTGTCTATTATAAATAAAACCTTAATGCAGACAAAGCCAGAAAACACTGTGCCCTGATAACTTTTCCCAGACAGGTATAGATAAGTGCTATTAATCCTGCAAATCACATTTCTGACACTGAGCCTAACATGAAAAGAAAATGGCTTAAAACTTGAGCAGAATCAATACTGAGACTGTAACGGAAACCGGACTGCAAACTCAGGCTCTCATTATTGTTACCCTAAAGTTTCTCTCAAATTCCTTCTTGGAAGTCATGCTTGCCCTACTTAGAAAGATACTAAAATACTTCTTGTATAACTGCACAGGAAAAAGCTGTACATAGGGAATAAACTACTAAGCTGGCATTAATTTCATTTTACTCTAGTGTTCTGCAATAAGAAATACTTTACATCAGCTCCACTGCATAAGGCTCTTCTATCCATCAACTTAAAGAGAAAACTTTGACATTAAATTTATTTCTTGGATAATAATACTGGAAGCTTCTGAAGTCTATACTGAAGCATGAAGTGATAGAGCCTGTTGAAGCCATCAGTTCTTATTGACAAGTCTGGTTAAATTATCAGGTTGTATGTAATTTTATTTGAGTGTAGGAAAATGAAGGTTATAGCCAAGAGCTTGGTGGGGTTTTCTTTCCTGAGACGATGATTTATTCATTTTGGCTTCAATAGCTACAGTGTCAGGCATATTTTATATTTTTCCAACTTTGACACTTCAAACACTTGACTTCCTTTTGCAACTTCCAACCTAAAACATGTTTCCTATTATAGATATTCAGGTGACTGGCTTGCACACACTGACTCATGAGGCTGGTTATTATTTTCACAAAATATATAACCCTATTTGAATAAAATACAGATGGTGTCCAATACATTAAACACAGCAAATTTGCCATTCCCTCCTTCATCCCCTCTAAGTTCCATTCTCCAGATTTTCTGTGGCTGTATGAAATCTTATCAGCCTCAACAGCTCTGAGAGGACATGGAAACAGAAATCTGATTCCATTCACTTTTGGTTTGCTACAATAAATACTGTGCAATTGTTCTAATTATCAGTGTTTTTCTGTAAGATTCTGCATTTGGAGCTCTGCTTTAAAGTGAGATTCGTGTCCCTTGGAAGGTACTGAAAAGCCTACTTCATAGGGTCCTGTGTTAGACGTTAAGTTAAGGGCATTCAGTGTGGGATATGGCACTTTCCTTCCCAAGTGACAGCTGAGGCAGATTCATCACCAAACAATTCAGAAGGAACAAAACCTCAGTATTTTGGTATAGTAAATTAGCTGCATAAATTAGTAAAATCTGCTGAAATTACTTGAAGAAAAATTGTTCTGGATTTGCTATGAAAACATAATGATCATAGTGTACCCAAGCATAAAAGTTATTTGGAATGCACAAGACCTAGGTTTTTGAAAAAAGATTCTATCAGCATCACTAGATGGCATTGAAGGGTGCTTTATCTCACCATATAAGAAAGCTAGCTTTTGTCAGGAGTCTGTAGTCATTTTTATTAGGAATATTAGTAGTTAAGGAATCAATTCCAAGCAAGCTGAAGGCATGTTCCATGCAACTTTGATGACAGAACTGCAACAGGAAGCAATAATCAAGGCTGGCTGAGCAGTCAATGTGTTGCTGCAGTTTCCACCTGTCACATACAAGGAGATCACCATCCCTGAGCTAGAATTGGAAGATCAAAATTCACACAGAAATAAATTGCAGAGGGTACCAAAGAAACTGAGAATTGATATTACATGGGCTGGTGACTTCAGAGAGGTAAGCATTAATCTGTTCCTGTGATTTAGGGTAGAATTTTTGGTACTGCATATTTGTTTTTCTTCCACAGCATATTATACAAGTATTTATTATATAAATGGTATCTCTGTTTCTCTTACACTTTTTTTACTAGGTAGTTCTCATGTCCCTTTCCTGTTACTTTTAGAATGAGATATGTTCACCTTCCTCTGATATTTTTTGTTTAGCAACAATATGCACTTTGGAATTACTCCTGATTTTAGTCACCTACTCTTGTCCATTGATTGTTACTGCAAAGAAGCTGTGCAGAATCAGTTGCACCACAATTACAGTGGTTTCTGAATTGCAAGATTATTATTACACTGACAGAGTCCTCTTCTATTTATACTCTTTAGTAGCTGGTAAAAAGAAGCAGAGAGGCATTTGTTTCCATATAAACACAGTTGTAGAACTGTATATCAGAATAATTATAGGTCATGGAACATATGTTGCAATATAAGGCAACAAAATGGTGATTTCTTTTCACTTATCCCACCTTGACCCACAATCTAGGTTATGAAACTTTTCGATTCTCCAGGTAGGCCGTTCAGAATCTGTTTGCAGATTCATTGCCTGTACAACAAAATGAGGATTACTTTTTGCCTCTCTAGTATTCTCTTTGCTTAAGAGCTCTAAATTCTCTAATGAATCAGAAACCAAGGCTGTATAGAGATGAACACCTCACATTTAATTGAAGTGTTTTCATTCTTCAAACAAGCTTTAGGTTTGTCCTAAAAGACGCTTAGTCCCACTCTTGGGACTAAAAGCCATGATGGTACACCATGTAGAAATGGTAGTGTCCATGCTAAATAACAGCTTGAGTCCAAGAATGAGTAAGTTATATAAGGTTTTCAATAGGTCATGGAGCCACACAAAGCCAAGGTCTTGTATAAAATGTTAAGTATATACCCACTTCTAAAAGTGCCACTGTGACCCTGGTCATCTATTTGTCTGACTGGCTGCTCCACATTCCTTCTAGTGTATTTATAGAAAGCAGCAAATAATAAACAACAATACATGCCAGGTATTTGTAATACTGAAAACTGGAGATTGTTCTTGGGGCACACTTTAAATTAGCACAAGGATGATAAATAAGAACATCATTATACCTGTTAAAGTGACTGTATATTATAGAACTCTGCTTCCTTTCCCAAGATTATTTATTAAATAGCATATCTTTATTTTATTGTCTCTTGCTAAAGTTTCCATCTTAAAGTAAGGCAACTCTTCATGTTGTCATTGTTTAACTCTCACAAGAACCTACACGAGTGCTCACACAGATGTGTATGTATGGGAAAATCAGTGGGGGTTTTCCTCATTTATATATTTAGGTACAAGAGGCAGGTTTTATTTAGCTCCTACTCTATAGATAGTTTAAAGCGTAACAGTCTAATTCCATTTCACGTGAACATAAAACAAGGATTAACTGAATTACTCTGGTGGAATCAAGCTAAGCAATATCAGACTCTGGCTTTATCATTTCAAGTAGCCACTGGATAGTTTAGTCTTTCTTCTCAGCCTCACAGTGATTTGCTGAAAAACTGTGGTTAGCAGGGATTTTTTGTTTACAAGCCACAATTTCTAATGAATGTGTTGTTTGCCTTCTGGCACCACATCAAAGACAGTTTCATGATGAGGGTGTCTCTTCCTGAATTATATTTCCCCTCAGCTTATATAGGGAAGTGGGGCACCTATTACATTAAGGGAGCTTTTGACTGCTTGCATCTACAAAGGGAAGAGATACAATGTATTGCTTCCTTTATGTTTTTAAAAAGCAGCTCTGAAAAGCATCCATGTCAACTTGAAAAAAACCAAAACCCCTTGTACTTACTTGCAAGCAATTTACTCATTAGAGTTAAAATGCCAAGGTCCATGTCTGTGCTGAAGGATGTATATGAACCCTATCTGCTCTGAGAGCTCTCAGAAACAGTCGGCCTGAGTGAGGCCAATATATCTCGTTCTTGGGTTAAAACTCAGTGAGAGAAAAAAATTTCTTTTTTTTTAAAGAAAAAAGGATCAAATGATCACATCTCAAAAACCATCAAGCACGACTGCAAAATCTTTATATATTGCCTGCTTTTCACAAATCTCCCTCTTCTTCTCTGAGCCCTACTTTCTTCTTTCTGCAGTTGATTGATGAAAACCTCACTTGAGTCTTCTCAACCCGAATCTGTTTAACTTCTTTCAACAATGTTTCACATTTTGACCAAAAGCCTAGGGATATGTTTTCCTGGAAAAGACTTGTGAACAGTCATGCTACTCAATTTTTCCTTTATTTCTTTTTCCCCCTGGTACTAGGTTTCAGTTAGTCTTCCAAGAATGTAGTGCTACTGAACACAAGATGAGGTGCTCTCTATCAAATTTTGAACATCCCTCTCTTCACATATTTCTTCCTGACAGGCAGCATATCGTGATCTCTGGATGTTTGCTGTCACGTTCCATATGCTTTGAATTACAAGTCCTCTAAATAATTTGCTTAATCTAAATTATTCTCAACAAGAGTGTCTTGCTCTAAATAGCATGAAGCTATTATAGTTGGGTCTTATAAAGACTAATAGGGTCAGCACCCCACATGCACCAGTAGAAATGGAATAACAATTCTCTCTGCAAATGTAACACATGCCTGCTGCAGGTTACAGCCAGTTGTTAGAGGAGTAGTCATACTTACACTAAACTCCTTTATATCACGATGGAAGAACATCTCTCCGATATTCTTCACCAGTGCCTCACTGCCCATCCAAACCTCTTCACACTATACCAACTGACCTGAGCTCCTCAGCTGACAACAGGGCCCACTTGTTTTCTCTCAAAGTGATGAACACACTTGGTGACCTTACTAATTTCACCACAGATTTCTCTTAGATGTGATACAAGTTCTAACAACCTGTTTATGGAGTTGAATACATGAGACCTCAGCTTTCTACTTAAAAAGATGCACTGAAGTTGGGGACAAACTCTGAAAAATGACCAGAATGAAAACAGTAGAGTCAGACAAGATACAGAAAAACAGAAACATATTTTTATTTTGGTCTAAGCAAAGACTAAAGCTCTTGGCATGTCTCCATATAACAACTCCCAGGATGTCAGGCCAGAGACGATGCCAAGCAGTGCATGCTTTGCTGCCTGGTATTTATTCCCAGTGGTGGGGCTAGGGTCCTCCACCAAACCATCCTGGAGATGGTGGGCAGCTCCTGGAGGCATTGTGAGCCGCAGCCTAGCCAGAGGAATGGAGCTCTAGACTGGACTGAATACTCAGCACAGTCCCTTGCAGAGTTACAGCACCCACTGCTCCGTGCAGCTCTCACTTCTCCAGATGAACTCAACATCCTGTTTAGCACTTCATTTTGTTCACAGCCAATCGGTTTTTCACTGAGGAAATAAGCTCTCCCTGTTCAGTGTGACACGTACATAAATACGTATACACATGCACACACGTGCATGCACGCATGCAGACGTCAGTTGTTTAAAGCCCTGTGGGTGTCATCTTTCACGTTCCTACTTTGTGGCTTGAGAAAGCCAGAAAATGTAAAAAGCAGTCGAGATGTTAGGGGAAAAAAAAAAACCCAAACACATAGAAAAGCCTTTTCCATAGAAAACACGGAGCAGCTCCCAGGCTGACTGGTCCAAATCTGCCAGCTCACTTTGTGCCTTTCTTCCTCTTTCTCCTCCTTTTCTGTGGCTTCTCATGAGTTTCCATGCCACAAGCGCCAGGCAGGCACTTTGCTGAATCTGACCCACTTCTGCCAAAGACACTTCCTCCCCATAAATTCAGACTTTTGCCAGCACTTATTAGAGCTATAAAATTAACTTATTGTAGTATCACACCTCTCTTATTAAGATTTTAATCAGTATTTCCATTGGAAAGCTTTACTCTTTCAGAGAGTTATAAAACTGCCTGTATAAAGTTGATTACTGCTCAAATTTAGAATTCAGCTTCTTGGCTTACAGCTACAGTTCTTTCTTGTTTACTTGATTTCTGTTGGCAAAAGCTGATGTAAATTGGTTTGGCAAGTTTGTTTAATTCCAGGGATAAACAATTCCTGACTTAAGAGGCATTTTTTTTTTCCAGTGCGCGGAAAGTGATGGAATGAAATTACCCTAAGCTACCTGCCCACAGCATTTATAGAATTAATTTTTTTAAATGTTGACATTTTTTACCTAGGAATGCAACTGAAGAATTTAATCGTTTACATTGTTTTTAAATGCTGAGTTTTTTTTGCAGCAGTGTACAGTCCTTAATAGTAAGGCAATCATGGGAGGTTAAAGACTTTCAAAATACATACCAGTACCTCAGTGCCAAGAACCCATATCACCTCAATGAACTGTGCAGTATGTGTTGGCATGATTTATGTAGCAATTTTAAAAGAATCTGTAGTGTTTACTTATTACCACAGCATGATTGATGGGTGCCTAAGTGCATGGTGACACAATCAGCTGAGCTATTACAACTGGGAGTTTGATAATTTGTGAGTTACAGCCATTGCAGCTTGTCATTTCAGTCAGTTGCCAGAAGTTGTCAGGGTATTGGTGACCTCAGAGAAATCACAGTAAGAGATATGCTGCCAATGGTGTCATAATCTCTCTTGCATAGTCACACAGGCAATGAACACTTCTGCCCAGCTTCTCTGGCTCTCTTGCTCTCCTTCTCAGACCCTCCTTGATAAAGTCCAGCAAGAAAACCCACTTTACCTCGATGAGTAATTCCTTCAGGATCTGGTCCCACTCTCATCCCTTCCAAATATTAAAAGACTGGTCCTGATGCGACTCAAACTACAAAGAAAAAAAAGCTGCCTTGTCTTCTAATGGTCACTTGCTTTGTGATAGGCAACCACAAGAGCCACCATATACCCCCAGAAATGCACACCTCACTGGGAGCCAGTGGAACAACCTCAGTTCCTTCCCAGAAAAAACATTCCAGGCTTAAATATTCTATTTATGTCTAAATCTTCACTGGATGGAGGCATTTACTTGCAACACAAAAAAAGTCACGTATGAAAGAAATTGTATTTATCTTTTATTATTTTTTTTTACAAAAATAAACTTTTTAAGAAACAAAAGCACATTTTTTTTCTGACTGTACAAACTACAAAACAGTATGACATTGGTCACTTTAGCATTTACTTAATTGCTTTCACTGAAAGCAGATTCTCTAGACACACCATGCCTGTAAAATGCATTTTATGTAGAATTAAGGCTAGCATTCATTTGTCATTATTAAAGTAATTTACTTCATTCATTCTAAGAATTAGCAAGCAGTGCCTTAGAAAACCAAGGTTTGGATGATAAAAAATACAAATAACTCCAAGATAGTCATTAAACTAGTACTGTTCCACAAGCTGGATTGCTAGTCTGTCAAAGATGTGGCTTCCTGAACAATTCAAACTCAATTCAACAAAAGACTTAAGCACAGGCTTAATTGTAAGCATATGCTTAGGCTTATCCCTACTGAGCAAAGCACTGAGTACTTGGGTAAGTCCCTACCCTTTCAGTGGGACTATTCATATAATTATGTGATTTGCTAGACCTACAAAATGGCTCTTTTAAATTAAAACTCAAACTTTATGACAACATTGGAAGCAAAAATGAAAATTAGCTACAGTCTTGCAATTCTAAACATAACCAGTTCCTTCCTTTTCACAAATACAATGGCATTGCATATTTGATAACTTTTACACAAACGCTGATTGTCTTTAGAAACATTTGCTATTCAGCATACAAAATTATATGCTTCAGTTACTCTGTTGTGATTGTACGTGCCCAAATAAATACTAGCGTGGAGGATACAGACTTCCCATAGAAATTATCAACTTTCATCCCTGCACACACATGCACAGGTCAGAAACGTTATGCTAACTTTGGACAGAAAACCCAGAGCTGCCAGCTGATTTTTAACCAAAATTATACCCTAACAGTGTATCATTTCTTGTATTTTGCTTCATCTAAAAAAAAAAAAAATCACATTTTCAAAATATTGTTTTATTGCACATTCATCCTGGTCATGCAGGTTATTTCTTTAAAGTTTTGTTTAGCACTCTGTAGATTAGAATGAGTAATAGTGCAATTATCTCCCTGGCCACAGCCGCCTTATACCTAACAGCTGCCTATATTTATACACAAACAGCTCTTGTCACTCATGCCAGACTGAGCCACTTTAGGTGTCAGTCTGTCACCTTCACATATGTTATCTTGTCAGGATCAGGCACAATATGATTTGAGGCCATCTTGAAGAAGACAAGCTGCCGACCTGTAACAAATACAAAAAGGAGGGGGAGCAAAAAAAAAGTATTTAGAATTGATGAGCAAAAGTTGCAAACTTCAAAATACTGATATTTCAAATTCTTCTTCAACCTACGCATTCTTTGAGCAACCCAAGAGTGAACTTATTCTTAATTTTGCCTGGAATAAAATTGAAATGCTTTCATCTAAAATGACATTAAATCTCCCCTGCCTCCAGTAGGTTTACTTTTATCTAATCATGGTCAAGATATGGCTGCGCACAGCTAACACAGTGAATGAAGAAAGGTCTGAAGATTTTAAGGCAAATTTCACATGACCTTTACAAAATTTATTTGAAGACTCCTACACTAATAAAACCAAGCTTGGATTCAGGCTACTCATTTGATTGTACAAAAGTAGAATCATCTTTGCATGCTTGAACTTTTGCAAAACCAATCAATGCAATGTGACTTCTCTGAAATAGCTCTTGCTGATCCCTTCATAGCTCTGGGTTTTAAACAAGCTCAAACAAGGTTTCTATTCCTCACACAAGAAAACACCAGGTAGTGCTAACCGCCTGGGCAGTGTAAAGCATCTGCCACATACACGTCTGAGGCCAGTGGGCGCTGAGTTTGGTGAGGTTTCACACAGTGGTGTTTGTGTTCTCCTATTTACCCACGCTTACTGACCTGGCCTCTGATTCACATCCCTGCCTCTCAATGAGTACCTGCCATCCCACGGACCTGCACTGTCATTGCCTTTCTTTGGAGCAGAAACTGGATACTCCACAGCTATTCAACCTCTGCCTTCCCTTTCTCTAAATATCAGAAAATCAAATGCTCTTTACTCCCAGCCTGCTTCTCTAGGGGGCTCTCATAACACTACTTTCTTAAAAAGTATCACACGACAAACTGCTGAGAAAACTTCCGTGCTGCAGATTTTAGGGACTCAAGTGCTCAGGCATCAGGAATAGCATGGTAAAGGGAATGATAAATAAACTAGAAACACTGCTAGTATGTCTCATTTGCTTTTCATATTACAAGCTGAGACATAAGCTGCTCTAAAATTCCTATGAATATCCCTGTGCCATAATAGTTACTTTTTTAGTATATTAATCAACTTAAATAGTCTGACATGATGACCTAGTAGTCACCAGTTGGCCACAGCCAAGGTTACATAAATCAGTTTTTTCTAGGTTCTATGGAAGTCTGTGTTCAAATCTCTCAGAAGCACAAAAAAGTGCAGAAAGCCATAGCAGCACACTGCCTAAACTATTCTGAAATGTATAAACTGTCTAAATTCTGTACTCACTTGTGATGCTTCCAGAGCTAGGGACAGGCTAGGCAAGTATATAAGCCTGGCTTTGGTGTGTATTTATGTTGCTCAACTAAGCACAACCAACACACCTAATTGCACACAGGATAAATTTTGACTTTAAGTCATATTGTATCCACAGATGTACAGACAGAGAGTTGAGCCTCTGGGACCAAATAACATAATAAAGTCTATGGCCGAGCAAGGACTTCAGTCATTTGGCAAGCATCAGCCACCATTCCTTTCAAAGACAGGAGCAGGGGAGCTGACGCAGCCCTAGCAGAAAATGGCAATTGCAGGAAGGGAAATAGCCCTGCATGTGTGGCAGTAACTCAAAGAAGAAAAACTCACCCTGACCTCAGTGGGGTCTTTATCTCAGGGGAAGATCAGAAAAGAATACGGATTTGGTCCACTGCACGTTATAGGCACAAACATGTCTTTTTTCGTTACCCTTCAAGGAGTGCAGGGTGCTCAGGGGAACACTCAAGCTGAGTTGGCCCAGGCTGGCCACAGGGCCATGCAGCTCTCCTGGGCATGCACGGAAGGGCTGCATAGTTGAGACCTAGCTACAGCATACAGTTTTTTGAACCCCTCAGCCAGTCAGAGCTATGGCTACAGGAAATTTTTAGCAGAGATTTGTAATAGTTTTATTTCTTGGATTGCTCTGGAGCTGCCTGAAATAGACACAATCCTGGTGCAGAAGCAGTAAGCAAGAGCAAATTCTCCACTTGATGTCAGTCACACAAACCGCCTACCTTCAGGGGAACAACAGAGATACTGTCAGGCCCAAAAACATTTTGGCAAATGTATTTCTCTTTTCAACAAGTGTATTCTTGTAGACAAGCAATTGAGTTGTGGTAGCAAATGGGATTTTCCCTGGAAGTTCTATTTCTACTTGGTTTTAAACCCTCCCTTCTTGCTATTCTTTAGCCAAAGCCCTACCGCTAGAAGCACAGTATTCCTATCAGCGGCAGGGCATCTCTGACAGCAGCCAAGAGTCCCAGGTAGATGCATGGGAGAATCTGTCTGGTTCTGTGTCGAAGCGCAACAACCATATGTATTGAAAAGATTTATTTAAATACAGATGTTGGACCATGCTCTGCACATTTAACTGCTGAAACAGATCACAGGCTTTTGTTGTTGTTTATGCTGCTGTGTTTTAAAACGGAATTCTGGATCTTGCAGTTTGGAGACCTCTAGTCCACATGACACAGCCCTCTGATGCCAGCTCATTTTGAGTCCACCCACAGGTTCCTGCTCCCCTGATGGCTGCAAAGAGAAGACTCACCAAAATCCAAACCACCTAAGTTTGAGCTTCAGAAATTACCCCACTTCTAGCTGCTGCTGGTGGATCCCGCAGCCCGGCGCAGTATACACCCAAAACTGAATTAAAACAGTTAATGCAGCCAGAATATATGACTCCGCTGCAGCTTTTGCTCCACAGCATCTGTGACCTACCTGTCCAAGTTGTCTGGTTAGTTAGGACAAAAGCTTTGCATTGGGAGTAGCTGTCACAGATCTCAATGGCTTCATTGACATCAAACACGGAGAGGAGGCAGCCCTTATGATGGTAAGATGGCCAGCATCTATAGTTCTCATCAGGAATAAAAGCTTCAGGCACCCGTCTGTACTCTGCAAATAACCAGAGTAAAGCAATTGTTTTGAATGCTCTAGAAAACTGCTTATTTCTAACAGGCAAGGTTTATTACAACAGCTTAGGAGCAGGATATGTGACAAAAAAGGTGACGGGCTAGACTGTACCAGCCCTGGTTTACTCCCTAACGTGTTTATAGCTCTGCACCTTGCTTTCCTTTTCCTTTCCTCCTTTCTTCTTCTCACCTTTTTTTCCAGAAAGCTTCTGTAAATAAACAGTCTGTGCACAAACCCCTTTTCCCTTCCCCACTGCATAGGCGAGGCTTTGGTTTTATTAGGAGTTTTACAGGAAGAATGTCCCATTGAATAAACAGCATCCACTTGAATGAACTGACTCACTGTCCTACTTCTTAACAGTGAGCAGGATTGTTGGGTTGAGACCCGACCAGGCATTCCCAGCCCTCCCTCTCCCTCAGAAGAGTACGCTATTTTCCTCTGGCCCCTTTAGAGAAGGAAGAAAAGACAGGCTTTTAATTAAGCAAACTTCTTTTGCTTGCTCAGATTAGCACAAAAGGGGAGTCGCTGGATGGGCCTCTGAAGAGAAGGAAAAAAAAAGTAGAGGGAGCATGTCAGCGTGGTCCTTGCCCAGCGCCTCCGCACTGCCCTGCCGATTACTCTTCTCCGTTGGCTGCCGTTCAGTCTCACTTGCCTTTATGAGCTGCCTCTTGTTCTCTGTTCACAACTCCTCTTGCTTTCCCAGCCTCTGATGGTGGTTTCTCTAATGAATGCATCAGCAAACTCAACTAATTATTCATAAACATTTGTATTTAGCATCCAGACACACAAATTGATGGTTCTCTCCTGCATCTCCCCTGTCCCTATCCCATTAAAAAAAAAATACATCCTATAGTTCTTTAATTGTATCTGTTATGGAAACCAGAGCTGCCTGCCCTGACTCACAGCCTATTCTTAAGTCACTTTGGTTCACGCATTTTCTGCCTGACATTGCATAGTCAGCCTGCTAGTATTTCAGACAGCATAATGTATGAACACCACTGAGTCAAAGGCGAATGTGACTACTGCTCTAAACTGCCAGTATTTCAACTGTGAAAAGAAGTACACATCCACAGGTGCTCATTCATACCACACACCCTGAAATAGTTGGAAACAGAAGCAGTAAATGCATTCTATTTTAAGCTTAGCTTATTAGAATGATCACAAAAACATTCCCAAACAAAAAGCAAAATCAGAGCTGATCATATACTGCTTAAATCAAAGGCAGCAACATTTTCATTAATTCAGAAAATGCAGACTCAGGCACACAAAGAGACAAAATAAAAATGTAGTTTCACATACAAATGGTCATTTCTCCATCAAAAATATTTCTTCTGAAGACAAGTAAATAAAATACTACTTCCCAGATAGGTAAAGTACCTTCTTTCCAACTTCTGTGTCGACTATACAATGCAACAACAATTGAATGTAATTCTCTTATGTCTGTATGGTAACTGCAGACTATTGATTTGCACCTCACAGCCAAGGTCAGTAAAATTATGTGCACAAATTAAATGCAGAAAAATCATCTCACCGTTACCAGCACCATACACAATTCTTTCTATCAGCGTACATGCCATGTTGACTATATATAAAAAGTGACTATCCACAACTTTTCAGTTACATAAGTGCCACCTAAAGCTGCCCTATGCCAAATCCTATGCTACAGAGGACATACACACAAGGATGGCCCGTGCTGCAGCAGCAAAAGATGAAGTATCTGCCTGATTCTCCACATCAGCAGAGAGCACACCCTCGCCATTCCCACAGGTGCTCTAAGAGCCTGTTGGGCTCCGGGCCAGGACTGGGATGGAGCTGCAGTATCCCTTGGCACACCATCAGGTCACTAAGCAGAGCAGCTGCACATCACATCATATATTTTTTCTATGCCAGGCAGGAGCTTGTCTGAAAGAGCCTTATTTTGAATCATCGTTCAATTTTTAAACCCTTCTATGCAAAGACATGCCTTTTAATATGCCATAATTTCTTTCTTCTCAACACTGCTCCTATTACAGCTGTCAGAGGGTCGGCTCTCAGCTGACAAACAGATTTCAAAAGAGCAGCAGTGATTTACATGACCCAAGACTCTGTCAGAGGTAGGAGATAAAGTTCTCCATTTCCACAGACTTTCAAGGTGACCAAGCCCAGTAAATCCTTTGGGCAGCCTGGACACAAAAATCAACAGAGTTGGGCTAGCAATAACTGCAATGGTGAGATTCTGGCTTGCCAGTGGCAGAGAGGATCGAAACCTTCAGGCTGGTACTTCAAGTGGGCTCACCATGCAGCAGAGCCCAGTAGCTGCCTCTACTCTCCTTGGTGCTCCCCAGCAGTTCCTGCGTGAGGGAAGTCACCACCATCCGCAGCAGCTCATGGGAACAGGCAAGCATACAAGGTACACAGCAGCACAACCCATACACAGCAGCACAACCCATACACAGCATTCTCCTTGGCTGGGAGATCACTAAACGCCAGACAGCTGAAAATGCTGCCACTGGAGTCTAAGTGAAAGCACAGAGGCACATAGGGTCTGCAAAGGCAGCTTCTGGCACCTCCCCTGCACTGGCACAGACTGCTGAACGCAGGCAGTCTGGTGATCTGACCCTCCTGCCTATGCTGGCTGTGGAGAGGGGAGTGGGATGCAGTGAGGTGGAAAGGCAGGAAGGCAGCCCCTCTCCCCGCTTGCATGGCAGGTAGCAGAGATGGGTACCCAGGAGCACCCTTCCCAGGGAACATCCCGATGGGAAGGTAGCCATGAGAAGCAGAGAGCAGTACACGCCATGACCCCACACCTTGGCTTGCACTCCCAAAACCGCCGGGTACTCCTGCCACTCTGGGAAGCCAATACAATAGCTCCTCTTAAACTATTAGTGTCAAAATAATCAGAAACTCATTGCAATGCCAACCAAGTGCTGGTCTGAGGAAACCACAATTCTCTCCAAAATTCACTTTATCTTGAGTGAAGCAAGGTAACCGCATTCCTCATCTGCACAGCAAAGGCAAATGTCCCTGGAATCTTGTTTACATGGTGACAAATTAGGGAGCTGACCCCTCAACCCTTATTTGTACAAGCTGTGCAGAAATGCACTCCTCTCACATGAAGTAGAAGGCTCCTGAAGGATTCCCCTCCATAAAGACGTGCCCTGGCCTCCTGCTCCTCCTTGAACCCCATTAGCCCAGCCAGCAGGAGAGCTCAGCTTCCCCTACACTTTTAAAAGATCATCCTGGTCACTACAGTGCAGTTACTTGCTCAATTAAGCAATACTCCACTGGTTTAAAGAAAGCTCCAGCTCAGGTTTTTATCCCACCAAGACCTGAAACTTGCTTAAATGGAGTCCATGGAATTTGAAGGCTCATGGCAGTAAATCACATCATAAAAAGGTCAAAGTTCTGGTCGATTTCCAGACTAATGGTGTTTAAAACCAATAAATACTTGCCTAATACTATAAATGTAGCCATAAATTTACACTTTTGCATACATACATGTAGCTTGACACAGAGTACATAACGTCTACCAAGTTAAGGACAAGGAACAGATCAGAGAAGTGCAAGACACTCCTGCCAGTATCAAAACATCCTTTCCTCTATCTACTGATTTTGCAAGGATTTAAGCAAATAAATATAATGCAGTAAGCCTGATTTTGATATTACTTATGACAGATTTACTCCAGCTTAACATATGAGCTGCTTTGCTGTTCACAGCTATACAAATAAATCCTGCTAGGAAACATCTGTCCTGTCCCGTAAACATTTTGAAACTTGAAAATATCTTGCTACACTGAATCTGGGTAATCCTCAAAAGTTTTGTTTTGCGATGGTTTTATAAGTTTGAAAATGTTTTTACAGGTCTGCTCTGGTCAATCAAAATTTGCTGGTTTAATCAGGCCAAAATCTTCTCAGAAGTTTCACAGCCAGTCCCCACAGCAGCCACAGTAGTTTTCCAAATGAGCACCTTCTTGTGACAGGCAACAGACACATCTTCAAAAGCAATATCAGCCAATCAGGGCAAGAGCTACAAAAGATAATCAATGCTTTAAAATCTGTTCTAAATTTTTTCCATCAAAAATCACCTGTGTCATCCCAAAGCCGACTACAATCCATAAACATACTAATTTTCACTGTACTAGACTGAATCATATAAATAACTCTACAAGTATATAATAAACTATGTGAAACCACTCGTGGTTCCACCTTTTAGCTTGTTTGAATCACCCTCAATCTGACTTTAATCAGTCCTAATGACCATTTATTTCAGCCACAGCAGCCAGATCACATTTTTACTACCAACTACAGCTACTCGTTGGAAATTTGCCCAGTTCACTTTTCTAGTTATCACCTGCCAATACACCATGGCTCAATTACAGATGCAGTAATGTTCATCCCTCAAAAAGAAGTGATGTTGCTCCTTTTCCTCCCTCCTCTTTTCCTCCACTCTCAAGAGGAACACTGGCAGTTGACTCTGGATTTGCTTTTAATTGCTTTGCTTACAAGTAAGCAGAAAGAACCTGATCTTGCCAATCATAGCAAAAAGTGGTACTGAGCAGTGTTTTGCTCTACAAAGTCCCCACCAATTCCCAGGGAGCTTAGGAAGAACAGAATTGGATCCTAAATAGACAATAATACATTTGTGTTTGTAGTGTGCTTCATCACGTTTTTTATTATGTTTCAATACTTCACATTCAAACATGCTTCTGACAATGAGGCTGTATGCACAGTTAAGCTACAGAAAGCTTTTTTTTTTTCTTTTGGTACGTCTAAGAAAACAAAATCACAGAATCATAGAATAGTTGGGTTGGAAGGGACCCTAAAGATCATCTAGCTCCAACCCCCCTGCCATGGGTAGGGACACAGCAGATCAGTGGGATGCTAGGTGTATCCCTCATGTTTCTGCTTTCAATCATTTCTGATGAATCCCAACTGTTTGGAAGGACAAACAGGCCTGGCAAGATATGGGTTTGCTGTCAGACCAGGAGATAGCCTTGCCACACCCACAGCCACCTCTGCGGTGCATATCGATTTACTGGAGACAACTACCCCAAACTAGTACCACAGATACCTGTAAGCCACTTCCAGCCCACTCACTCATAAAAACAATGATGCTGATGACAGACAAGCCAGAAGATGTACAGAGTCATGTGTATGCAGTATTTAAGCTGAAAGACAGATGCCTACAGCGCCTGTAAAAGACACGCAGTGACTTCTTTAAATGGTCTTCAGAGGAGAGGAGGACACATCTGCAGAAAGCATTTTGCTGTACACTGCCAAGTTGAACTTGGAGAAGTTTAGCAAGAGGTTAACACAATGCTCAGTGAATAGGGCATACGGTTTGCACCATGGTGGAGATAATGTGTGAGAAATAACCAAGGAGTCACTATACAGCTCAGAGGCAGGAAGCACACGTGCTCCTCCAACATATTTCCAGTGCCATGTGGGTGCAAAGCAACCTGCTCCTGTATTCCTCTGTGAGCTGGGACTGCCCAGCTGCTGATGTGAAAGCCCTCTGAGCATGGCAAGGTGCAGAGGGAGACTTTCTGCCTGTGCTTGCAGCCCACTGCACCTTCCCCCCTCAGCTGCCACAAAGCAGCCTTGACATGTCTGGGAAAGAAAGACCAAAAGCATAAGTACCAGATAAAGCAGGAATCTGGGCTGCAGTGTGCTCCCAACTGAGCCTTCAAGCACCTTCAGCATTGTGGCCTGCCATGGGATATACAAACTGCCTCAAACAATATTCCAGCAACCTTGTAAAATTTCTCTCTTACACATATAAATGTGCACAAACACACACACACAGACTCCTCCCTCGATTTCAATAACCTTGGGTGGATTTACAATTTCCTAAACAGGTCGCTATAGTGACCCTGCAGAGTATTTTTTTAAAACATTGTTGTAGTGTAAATGTTTACATACAGCATAATCCTGCCAGATTGTCTTAAAACAAAGGAAAACATGAAGTGTCTTTGCTTTATGTCCAGCCCTCCAGCTTTTTTAGCATTGAGAATGTACTTTCAACTAACAGCAACAGCTAATTATGCCTTTTTGTGGGCTTGCACACCCTCAGGCCCAATAATGGGTCATCTATTAGCTTTAATGAATAACAAAGCTATTGGATTTACTAGTGTTAGCTGATTTCACGCATTTCTGAGTAAATTCTGAGTTAACTGCAGGGCTGGGGCTTAACTTGAGGGACAGACACCCAGTCGGTACCAACCAGTGTCACTTAATAGAAGTAACAAAAATACTGGGATGGGACTTCACTGATGAATATCAGTAGATCTTTACTATGGTCTTTTTAATCTGGATAATTAATGGAATGGTTTGACCATTTTTAGATAACATATGTAAAAAAAATACGATTGCTGATTTAATTCATGTTCTTTTGGATTTCAGCAAGACAGATCAACAGTCAATGGAATATAAAAGTATTTGCTCATGGTGTCGTTTTAAACACTGTGATATTCCTATATCAATATTAACAGCAGTGTGATTTATGATTACAGAACACATACATCGCTATCAAATGTCTCCTGTGCCTCTGCTCTGTTTCTAAGACACTAAAGCAAAGTCCAGAGCATAATATAATTTACAGCACTATAAAATCTTTTACAGCTGAAGCACTGTGAAAGCTTAATATCCAAAACCTTCTGTAATATGACTATGTCATCTTGTTAAACTTTATTTATGGGAACACTAGGGTTGACAAGAACTTTATTCAGGTTGCTTCCCTACTGGTTATCGATATCACCTTTCTCTCTTCATGGTGTTCATAGCAGGAGGTCTTCCTTTCAAAAACATAGGTTTAGGTGGATAATAGACTGCTTCCGCAAAGTTTTTGTTTTAAGTTACACCCTTAGATTATTTGCCCAAGATCAAGATCTCTTCTTTCCTAGTACTAACTTATAATGCTCTGTCCAAGACAATGGATAATTCAAAGCATTTAGATGTAAGACACATTCTGAAGCACCATTACCTGAACCTTTTGTGGTTTCTTTTCCAAAAAAAACCCCAAAACAGTAAGTCTGGCAATTCTTGGATCTGAATTCTCCTCCAGTTCTGCTTTTCAGATTTCAAAGTACATAAGACAGCAGAGAGGCTTTATTTTGCTGCAACTTTTTAGATGCCAGAGGAGACTGACTTCATTAATTCTTGTCATTTCTACTGTTTGAGTGAGCAAAAATCTTGGGAGCCAGTCACCTTATAAGATTTCCATCATCTGTAGAAAAACTGATGCAAATTTGTACCTACTAAATCTTGGCACACCAGCATGTGAATGCAGAATTCTGATTAACTCCAGTCTGCCCTGAGAACCAAATAATCATCTCTAAATTTGTCTTAACCTAGCACTAGATTGGAAAATATCCTCCTTGAACTTTTTTTTATGCTGCAGCACAAGCCAGAAAAGATTTGAAAAAATTCTACAATCTTAAAGTATTTTTGCTTTGCTTTTACAGAACAACACTGTTGTCCTCCTCCTAGACTCAAAAACATTGATTGAGGAAGGGAAGTGGTCAGAGTAAAAGTGATATGCCTGAGAAGGCAGGTGTATTTTCACTCCCACAATATAACTTCTTCATATTTTTCTGGCAAGTAAAGGGAGCCTTACAATACAAATAAATTACAACCCATTTTCTGTTTGGTTAAAGTAGCCTTAGAACAAAAAAGAAACAGACCTGCACATCCTAAAGGGACGGCAGCTAAGTCTGAAAACATATCTCATCTAGGTGTGATTTCCACTAAGGTATCCTATTTCTTAGGCTTGCCATTGGTTGAGAACATTTTCCTATCAAGGAATTCAATATTACACTCATGGTCTCTGATGTGCACTGGCCAAATATGTTACACAAAGCATCTACGAATTTTCAACACCTTTGTTCATGCTGTACAGTGCCTAAGTCCATGAGTAGCATCCTACAAATGAAAAGGGCTCCTTGCACAGAAGGGTGTTAGCAACCATGAACACAAGTAGTGGATTCTGCATTATATTACCCAGGACTCCACAGAATTAAACTAACACAAAAATGTGTAATTATCACAGTACCCAAGTATACATGGAGTTCTGCTCCATATTACTAGAAACCTGTTACATTTACTACTGTTGTCCTAAGCTTCTCTCCCTGAGATTCTTTACAAACATGACAGTCCTCTAAAACTCAAAACTTCATCTTGTCCTGATACAGCAGTTAAATCAGGAATCAAACGGCATCACAGAAAAATTTCAGCCCTCCTGGCACTTCTTCAACAAAGAATGTGTTTGTATTATTGATTGTACTGCTGAAAATAATTTTGCTGTGTTGACAGGCATCACTCAGCACAGATTGTGATGAAAAGCTGAAAATTAGAAAGTTAAATGAACACCTGCAACAATTTTCCTGACAATTTTACAACAAAATAAATATTGAATTATTTTTGATAAGTGGGTCAAATTCATCCCTGGTGTCACAGCCCTTTGAGGCTTACAGCACTACAATGGGAATAAATTTGGCTCCTGTGTCTCTCTCAAAGTGCAAATGCTTCAATAAGTTTTGAGCCCCCCACGCCAACATTCATCTTCATCTAGAACTCATGTTTCCCTCCTTACTGCGCTTCTGCAGCAAAGCCACAATTTTCCTATCAACTTACAGTCAACTGTGTTGGCAGTTTGACATTAATATTGTACAAACACAAAAATAATTTGCAAAACAGCTTTTTCAATTGTTAGACTTAACAGTCATTTCCATTACACATAATCTTTGATGTGTATAATTCTCTACAAGCTGTCCTTCTGGGAAGAATGCATTTTTCCGTGTCATAGCTGCTAGAATTGCATGTTACATACCTGAGGTGTCACAGAGATTTTATAAAAAGATACTATTATGGAGCTTCATTTTCATCCTATCCTGTCTTTTTTTTCCTTTCTCATTCTATTGCTAGCAGACAGCCGAGGGACACCTTATTTTTCTCTTGCAAAGCAAGCAAAAGTTTTATTCTTCCAACTTAAAAGTGCTTTTGCAGTAAGATATTCCCCTAAGTCCCAGGAAATCCACAGAGGGTTACAGCACTTTGACTACATTGCCTCATGTTTGAGGAGGTTCTCATGCTCCAACAGCAGAGAAGTGTTTGGGTGTGATGAAAAACATTTTCCATAAATCTGCTATGGAAAGCAATGCTCCATTGGATTTCCTTATCCCTATTACAGCCAGCACCTATGGATGTTCAGCTACCTTATATAGTGAGGAGGGTTTCAGAAGACACCCAGGAAAGCAAAAAGCAGAAAACAGATTATTATAGGCATGACTTCAAGGGCTATTGAGCCCTGTTTTCTGCACATTTGCCCTTTCAAATCTCAAAATAAAGACAAAGCCTCCAATTTTAGTTTTGAGAAAGACTACTTTACCAGCTTTCGGCGTCCGGGTCGTGTTCTGCAGGTACTCTCCACTTTTATATAGATTTAAAACTCTCTCTAGCTGAGCAGCCGTCTCATCTATTCCCCACTGAAGTTCTCCTTTGAAGGTACAGAAAAAAAGTGAGTTAGGTAAGGAGTAGGACAAAATGATGTTGTATTTGAATAAAGCCTAAGCATCAGAGCCCAGAAGTGCCCTGTTCTACAACAGCACTGTCATATGCACATCAAGTCCATGAGTTACTACAAATTGGGTTTCATACCTGACATGAGACAGGCATGTCAAAGGCTGGCTTGTCCAGCAGGGAACCCCAGAAATACAGGCAGAAAACAGTGAAGTGAGCTTCCCACAAGGAACGACTTCACCTAATTTAGACAACTCCAAAGTCTTTGCTTGTTAATTAGTTAAAGCCCAGCACCATTAAAGTCCCCATACACAGCACCAAGGTATAAAACCCCTAGAACAACGCACCAAAACCCCTCAAATCAGATTTACTGGTACATGCAGTTACTCCTGTCCCAAAGGCACTACCTTGGCAATTAGTAAAGATATATGGTAATGTCCCTTGCCTCTGGCTAATAAGGTATGAAAGCACCACTGGTACCACTGGCAATGGGGAAGTATCCTGCCTTTTTTAATAAAACTCCCCTGCCAGAGACAGCGGTCCATCCAGATCACACAAGGACTGCATTCTGATGAAGTTAACCCCAGCAAATTATTGCAGTGAACCTAAAGCGGTATCCCTCACATCCCAAATGCAAGAGTCAAACTGAAAAAGGGAACAGTTGGCATAACCACGTCTATTGCAGTTACCTGTTGCATTGACTATCTTATCCAGTAATGGTCTCAGTGATGATGGAGCACTGTGTGGAAGAAGATACGTAAAAAAAAACCTGCAATAGAAAAATAGCCCATATTGAATACATTTTATAAACAGTTTACAAATATCTGGTAACTACAGAACAACATAAGGAATAAAATTCCTATTGCTTATAAGCCACAGACCTATTCAGGAAGTATAAGCATATTCTATAGTCAGATAAATATATAGCTGGGACTATTCACACAGCTGTCTGGCTTACCTAGACTACACCGTTATACACAAGGCTGCCTTGTAACTACATATAAATGTTCCATTAATACAGAAATTTGCTGTGAAGCCCCATGGATTGTGACTATTTGCAAAGCTGTCTGTACTTTGACAAACTGAAAGGATGCCATCAACCCCAGAGGTCTTGAGGATTTTTTCAAACCTTGAAAGTGCATAAATCAAATTTTTGCTCAGTTCAAATAATTGATTGTTATTTTCTTTTCTATGGTTTTCTTAGACTTCCAAATGAATTGCCACTGGAAAGTCACCTTCTATCATTTTAATGCCACTGCAAATCAGAACGTCTTCTCTGTTCTCATAATTTATCTAAATTCAAGATGCATTCATGTAGATATTCACCGATGGATGTATAGTCTCCATTTTACAATATTTAATTACAAAATAAAAAGTAATATGCTTTTACCACCACTTGAAGTACACTTAATTTTCACATTGTTCCTTTTGAATTTCTATTACTCTGCGAACATTAATACCTATTGCAAACTCGGTGTCATGGCAGTCTAAGATGGAAATGGACAGTTCAGGATCTGACAATATAAACAGAACTATCAGACCATCTTAGGTAATGAGCAGAACAGGAACATAATTGGGAAATTGCCCTACTTTTCATTTAGCCTGCAAAGGAAATGCTTTTTCATACACAGAGACCACACTGTCAAACAGAAACCTCCAGAGACTAGCAGACATCTTATATAAGTATAAATTTAAAAAATACATTACTGATGGCAAAGATTGAGCATAGACGCAGGTATTATGGAGCTGACATATTCCACTTACACAATTAATGTCTCCTTGAGATTTTACCTCCCTTTCACATTCTGTACAAAAATTGGATTTTAGAAAATTTATGTTTTTCCCAAGCAGGAACAACCCCAGGTAAGTTTTCTTAGTGATGACTATGAAACATTCAGGATAAACCTAGAACTCCAAAGAGCAGCATAAAGCTTGTAATGAATAATTTATCTGTTAAATTTTACCTTACTTTTTTTTGCTTAGGATTATCCATAAAGCAGAGTCTGACTGATGGTGAGTAGTTCTTTGCTAAAATCAGTAGCTGCCATTTACTTTGCTAAATGCTTTATGGATACAGGCCATGGAGGTTATTGTTTTTCCATGACTACAGAAATTTGCTCTAATGCAAACACCCACGCGAAATTCTGACATGTGGACACACTGACTTCTACACAACTTAATTGCAGGCACATTTGTTATTCACTGATTGCAGGGCCAATGGCATCCCTCGACATCTGCATAATATGGATTGTTAGATCCTTTTACATTTGTTCCTATAGCATGTTTCCTTTTTTCTTTTTGAGAACTACCTGATCTTGATTTAAGAATCATAAATGATGGAGAATTCATCTTAGCCATTGGTTAATAGTCCAAAATATTAATTATATTTACTTTTAAAACAATTCCATGTTTTGAAAAGTGTTTCTCCAAACATTTGGAGGAAAACCCATAGAGATACATTTGTGACAGAAGATAACCATCTGAAAATTAAGATGACCCAGTTCTTGCATAGTAGAGCATTTTTTTCTAAAATGTTTTCTCTCCTTTAATTATTTACCTCATAAAGAAACCAGCTAGAGGATAGCCCAATTACACTTTCAAGGCTAGGGCCTGCTGTATTTTATGGGTTTATGCACTATTTGATATATTGCTGCTTCTTACTTCTACCTAGAAGCACCAGCAACTCTTTCTCAAGAGTAAACTCTCACCCTACAGCACCAGAGCGCATCCATGAAAACAGGAAAATCAATAGCTTATAACTGAAGATTTAGCCTTCCAAGGCAAGTGCAGAGTTCATTGCTAATGCCTAGCATGGGTGGTTGCAGCCTACTATTGCATGAATCCGCTGTTGAACAAAACCCCACTGTCTCTATCAAATTAAGCAAAAGTGGGGGCTGAAAACACTGGGGCACTGTTCGTGTGCACACTGGCGTACAGTTCAAAGGCAATATTATGAAGTGTAATAGAAAAAGACTGCTTCCTCTAGCGAGACCAGCAACCTGTTACAAGCCCACCACACCACAGACGTATCCCCCACTTCTGACCAAGATGGATGGGTGCCTATTAAAGGTTTCTTAGCCAGGCCAGTAAAACACTCTTAAGCAAAAACTAGCAAGCTAAGCAAGATCTTTAAACCAAGCAAATGGAAACGGAAAATTTTGCAGGACGCATTAAGCACTGTGCTGCACTACTGCAGATGGCTGTCATGTGGTGCAGCCCATTTCAGTGTGGTCAGCTAATGCAACACACATGCTGGTGAGCGCCCTGAGACCAAAGCAGAAGATTCACTTTGGAGCAGCCTCTCCTCATTGTGGTCTGACAGGCAGTGAATGGCATCATACTTGTAAGGGAAGTCTAAGAAATGAGCACACCATTATGGCATTGCTTTAAGATCCTCCATTCTCTTATCTGGATCAGACAAGGCAGCTGTCTGCTCTGGCAGAAGTGGCAGGAGGAGCATTGAGGAGCATCAGCTACTGTCTCCCTGGAAAGCAGTGACATGGCTCCTGAGCAGCCCAGCCCAGTCCTCCAAGGAGAGAGAGAGGACTAACATGGGAGAGCCAAGACTACAAACACAGAGCCACTGAAAATTTGGAAAAAACTTTAAAATCAAATTTAGAAGACATGCATCAGCTGAATGTTTTCCTCAACTGGTCTGGCATGACCCATCGCTTATGTGTTCCTTGTCAGAGGCACAGTGGGTGGAGGGGAGAGGGACAAAAGTGACTACCTCTTGCTTTCAAAGGTTTGGGATTATGCCCCAGATCATCAGCAACCAAGGTTGTCACCCTGTGGCTGCAGCAAGGTCACCTTACTAAGGCAGGCTCTGTGAAGGTGGGGGAGCATCAAGCCACAGTGCAGGACGAGTGCTTCAACTCTAACTCTGTCTCTGACGCCAGCCTTTTCCTCAGCTACCAGTAAAAAACATAACCCTTCTTAACTCACACTGAAGAAAAGCTGCATGAATCATCTCACCACAGAGCTAAAGGGCCCCCATCTCCACAGGCACCTCTGTTTCGCTCCTATGAAAGTCCCTACTTGTGTGAAGAACTCAGTGGGATTCAACCAACATGAAATTAGCCTAAGTGGTGAATCACACTCGAAGTATGCAAAACATTTCCAAAGTTATAAATGCTCCGTGCTTGCACAAATGAAACAATTATTCATGGCTTCACTTACTCTTTGGTAATGGTTCTGAGACAACATGTACTTGTTGGTGTGAGTAACTGTAAAGGATACTGGAGACTTTTTGCCCACTCAAATCTTTTAACTTATATGATCACGTACCTGTAGGCATTGTAGAGATTCCTCTTTTCATTCATACTCTGACACCGTCCCTCAACTGAACAGGGCAGGGTGAAGTTCCTCGCAGGGAATTCCATAAAGCAGTCACTGTTACTAGAGCAAGAGCTCTCCTCAATGCTGGCATCATCCAGATCCGTCACCTTCAGTTCCCCATCCACAATCACAAACTGCCGAGGGCGAAAATCCAGTAATGTCACGGAGCCGAGAGGAGAGTGAGCCAAATAATGCAGAAGCCGAACTAAGCTGAGACATATCTGAAATGCAAAAACCTCAAGTTAGTTTCTCAGTACAAAGTAAATTAATGAAACCACGTTAGCTGAAGATATATTCATAAATATATGGCTTAATACAGGCATTATAACTTATCCTCAAAACTGAATGTTGCAACTAAGGTATTTTTTCAAAGGATTTACACAGTTGATTGTAAAACCCTTAGAGATTCGGAACAAAAATAATCTTCTTTACCATCACTTTCCCACACTGTTCTTGAAACAAGGCTCATTGTTGCTATTCTAACTTTTAATAGAAATAAAAGCATTAACTTTTAATAACACATTACGCACAGGCCTTTACTATGCAGTCTGATTCTGCTCTTTTACAAACTCCAGGCCTGGAAGTTTTGGCTGGACTGCCCTGTGCCCATGACTGGAGCTCAAGCTGCAGACGGTGTCTGTATTGTTGCTGTACTGATCCCATCTGTTGACAGCTTTTAGAACTTATTTACACTGGTTCCTCTTACATTTGCCTTTTTCCAGGGCAGAAGGTAGCAAATTCCCAGAAAGAACTCCACAAGACCTCCATAACTCTTATTGTGCCTCAGGGTAAGTGTACATGTCTGTCTACATTGGTGGATCTACCATAGTGGACCCTCATGCGCCACTTTGAGGGTGAGGTAGAAGCTCTGCACTGATGCTGCGCTTTTCAATTGCAGGTTAGAAACTTGAGTAATTATTACCATTCAGCAAACCCAATGAATGTTGAACTCAGTCCCCTTACCAAAGTACTGTTTCTAATTTAGGCATTCTTTTAGAGTCCAGTATGTAACATATTAATGCAAACATAACATTAATATGAACACAGTTAAATACTGGAATTTTTTATTCTATGTATTAAATTAATAACAGGTCTTATTCAGTCTAGCAAGCTTTTTATTATTTATATATACTTTGTTTCCTTTTAAAATACACTGTTAAAAACACGTGCATTGAAGTAGTCAAATCCAAATCCAATCTTGAGGCATAAATGGCATTCTCAGGGGAGCACCCGAATGCATCCCTCATAAGAAAGCTAAACATATCTGAAGTTATCTCTCACAGACCTTTAACCCATAGGACATTAGGACTACCTCACCATTATATAATCTGACTGACCAGACTAGAACATTTTTATCCTACTTACAGGATACCACAGATCACCTGGAGGTGCAGATGAACACAGGCCCGTGTTTGACCCCAACTTCCTCCCTCTGGAAGGACATAGGATTTATGAATGTGCCACCCTGCAACACACTGTATATAATAGGCACATCCTATCAAAACTAACCTATAACGTATTTTCATCTGAAGTTACTGCCTTTCCTCAAACACCAAAAAGCCCATGCCCCTGCACGGGCAATCTCTGTGACCAACCCCTGCAGGCTGCTGCCCCGTATACCTGCTGTCAGGCTGGGACTGCAAATGTCCTTATACGACAAGCTTTAGTCACACAGATAAAGGCTTTGCTCTGTATCATGCAACTCTGCTGAGTGCAGAGACGCTGAGCTGAGGAGCAATTTTACTGCCAAGTCCTTTGACTCAAGAGAATTATAGTTGCAGGAATAGGCTGTAATGATTGTCTCTACTGCTTATTTAGACCATGCTTCTTCCAGGAAAAGGGAGATGAAGCTTAACGCAGCAAACACATTTGTTCCATCTATATTACTAAAATAAACTCTGCCGGGGAACATTCCTGGGCACAAAAACTTGACCCTACACGCACACTTGCTGGCACGGTCTCCGGCCCATGTCTGACCAGGACCAAGGCTGCCCTCCTGCACAGTGCCCAGATGTGATCCACAAGACAGCACAGACCAGAGACCACTTCCAAGGGGCGTCCTGCATGTAGCCATCAGCCTTCAGAGTACAAGAATTCAACAGTACAGATGTGGGCTGCACCTTACTGGTTCATCTCCAAAATCAGTCAGGCACACTTTTAATTTTCTGGTACAGATGTAGCCACACAATCCAAAGTGTTTTCGTTGAATATCTTAGGGAGTAAACCTCAGCTGACAACACAGCCCAATATATATTGAGAAAGACAGCGCTGTCTTGATCAAAGCATTGCTGCAGTCTGGCTTCATTGTGGACAAATTAGGTGTGACCTTCCCGCTCCTGGTAAATTGCCAACGTGGTGGACAACCCAGGGTTGAGTTTTGTATATGCTTACTTTGCTCTTCCCCCAGTAAAAGACAAACAGAGCAGGAAGCAGTATAAAACAATTCCAAAACTAACCTATGATAAGGATCAGGAGAGAAATGTAACATCCTTCTATTGTTTAAATCCCAGTTGCAGAGCACAATGTTCAATGCCAAAAATCCTGGGCCGCGAGGTTTTAGCAAGTAAGAAATGTTTGGAGATATCGTGTAAAAAGCATATAACCGGCTACAATTAGATAACACCGACAGACAGAATTGCATAATATCTTAAAACGCTGCAGAAAGGGAGTGCTAAATGCTGTTTCTAAACTCAGATGTAATCATCTGCAAAGCAACCATTTACTAAATGTGAATTGCACTGTGTAATACAGAACTCCTGCTTCATGCTTGATGTTACTTTGTATTCCTCAGTCTTTTGAAAATAATTTTAAAACAGTTGTTACTCACTCGAAATCTGTCTTCCCAGGAAGTCTGTAAAAGCTGAATCATCTCTAAAGGTGAGCCTAGTTCAGTGATGGTCGTCAGTGTATCTGGGATGTCATTGCTATCTTGGTAACAATAGCCATAGAGCTGAAAAAAAAATCACAAGCAGCAAATATCAGTGTAAAGTATCTCAGCATGCTCTTATATTTTTTTTAGGGATGAGGAGCAAAGTAAGCATTTCTTACAAGGCTCTGACCTCTACACGCTGTATTGCCTTGAAGTCACCACCAATAGCTTTTGTGTCCTCTCATTTGAGGACTATTCCTCCCTTGAGACTCCCAAAGTAGTCAGCAGAGTCCCTGTGTGCAGCATATAGCACATTGCCAGTGAAGTGCCCCCTGCGTATCCCCTGCACAGGATTTTATCTCAACGAATGATTAAGAAAAATAAAATAAAATAAAATAAAATAAAATAAAATAAAATAAAATAAAATAAAATATCCACGAATGCAGAAAGGTAATTCTATCTGAGAAACATGTTTATTCTATGAAAGACCTGGCTATATGAGACTGCATTTCTACTTAGAAGACATTGCAAAAATAGCTTTTAATAGCATTTCCCAAGGGATTACTGTTTATACATTGAGTGACAATGCATATTTCAATGACACAGTAGCTTGAAAAGGAATAGTAATACCAAAACTTATCTTTTCCCAGCCAGAAATTGTCTCTCATTGTACTTGATTGACTTTTGAGTGCAGTATTATTAAAGAAGGGCAAAAACTCCAAAATATTATCTGCCAGTAGCATCTTCAATTTAAAAGCATTTGAATGGCAATTTTGGCCATGCACCAGCTTCTTGTATTTGCTTTCCAAGGTCATTTGAATGATGAATTTTCACTAGCACAAATAGTTGCACAAGGCAAATATTTAAAAGCTATGGAGAAGAGATGTCTTGCTTTATATGGAGTGGGATGATGTCTGACAGGGCTAGGGGACAGGATTTTACAAACTCCCTGCCATGCTCCAGCAGAGAGGCAGTTAAATAAGCCTGATAAGGATCTGATTGCAACTTTCCAGCCAGAACAGCATGAACATGAAATAAAATTAAATATAATCTCTGCCCCCAGTCAAATAAACCATACAGTAAAAGGGTCTGTGTGAAAACACAGCTTGAGAAAAATTCACTGCTGTTATTCCTCTGCTGCCTTGCTCTGCGTAATTTGGTTTTTCAAATCTCTCTTAGTTTTAAAATGCTCAGGGAAGCCAATAAGGGTCTTCTCTTTATTAAATGTGATATGGCCCTGCAGAAGAAGCCAGGCTGATCCAGAGTGCAATGGGACTGGCCCTAATTCACCAGGAGAGCTGAGCATCAGACTAGCAAATGCCATTCATGGAGGGAGTGGGGTGAGGCTGCACACAACTGCCACAAGCAGATCCAAGTACCAAGCACATACATACAGCTTGTGAACTTCCCTGACAGAAGAGTAAAGACCACGGTAAAGCCAGCAAATAAGGGATTTGTTACGAACTGTTCTGCTAGCTCTAACTGCAGCTGTCTACATTTAAAGGAAAAAAGGATGCCAAAAAAATGTAGAAGAAGTAAATGATTTTTCTTTTTGGTGTAAAAACAGCTCTGCATCTCAAAATAGCTATATGGACATTAACCTAAACAAACAAACAAACAAAAACAAGTAGCTAGAAGATTTTATTTTAAAACATACCAAAAAGATTTTGTCGTTGATGCATGAAAGAGAATTTGTGATAGATGCCAATATGAACATTTGAAATAGGAAAATGGACCTCTCTCTTTATTGCCACAATCATGACAAAGATTAAAACAGCAATTATATCTTAACCTACAGCCATTTAGATCAGGCTCAGGCTTGTTGTTTATCATCTGCAACACCACTTCTGTGCAGCTTCTTTACAGGAGGTAGACCTTTATGTGCTGCAAACCGTCTTAGAGGATCACATCAGCCCAATTCTGTTTAAGCCTTCTCAACTAACAAAAAATGAAATTCAAGTGTTTAATACACTATATATCTTTTCTTAGAGTCAACTGGATTCTGCAATTCATACTAGGTATTTCACATCTCTCATGTGAGGGCAGACTAAGAAAGCAGGATGAAATTCGGTAGGTTTGAAAACCCTCAGTTCTGAGAGACAGATCTGTTTCTGTACCATCTGCAGAATTCAGCGCTTGTCTTCAGCACAGTAACACTATCCACTGGGGGGAAAGAAGCCATAAAGGAGATTAGCAAGGAATACAGACTGGGAAAGCAAAGTATCACAATAACTGGTCGTTCAGGGTAACAATATATACAAAAAAAGATATCAGTCTTCATTAGACATCCTAAACATTTATGCAAAGCATTCCAGGAATAGAAGTATAGAAGACAAACAGTTATATATTCATTTGATTATAAAAGAAATACATATAAATCTGTACACACAAAATATTGATAAATTAAGTCTTATCTATGTACGTATGAGCATTTAATTAGAAATTACAATACCTATTTCTATCTATTTTATCTCAACCCATGAATGCCAGTAGTGTCAATATTGATTTAGATTTGTTCTCAGAGAGCTAGAACATTGCTCATAAGTACTTCTTTCATTTTAGTATCCAATTAGTACTTTGGTAGAAGTCTTCATGCCTGAGTATCTGAGTAGTTGGTGTATCTATTATTATATCAATGCCCATTTAATCACTTTAGTCATTGCGGAAGCTTAAATGACCTGATTCGGTTTTGGTTGCATATTAAATTGCTATTTATTCTCACATGAAAACTTTCTCGCATGAGTCCTGCTGAACTTAATCAATCTTACAAGCTCAAAAACACAGTACTGAGCAAGTTAGTGTAAGTCTAACTCAAAAAGTATATAATATAACCTGGGTTCTTTATTGCTTTTAAGTGAAACTTCTCCAGATGCAGTGTTATTACATAATTATATAGAGTTATAAAGGCACAGAAGGCTGAGACATAAATGATTTATTGGGCCACATTCATATTTTTCTGTACAAATTCCTGAAACTAAATGCAAAAATGCATGTATAATTACATAGCCCTATTTGTATGTGCAATTACGATGATTACAAACCGGGCAAGTCCTAACAGCCAGTTAAGCATCTAAAATGGTTACATTCATCCCCTCCTGATGAACCACCACCCAGCATACAGTTGTTATAATAAACAGAATATATAGACACAAAATATTCCAAGACAGTAATTCTTAGGCCTTTTCATTTAAGAAGCTGATTTAATAAGACACAGAAGCAAGTACAGAGGTACTACTCAAAATACTTTTTTTTCCCCTTCCTTTTTGGTTTTGTCCAATTCATTTTAAGGTCTGAAATGAGACAAAATGTTTTGTATTCCCAGACAGTGAAGTAAGAAACAGATAGCCAGATGCATACAATAACAAGAAAAATAACCACACGGGGAAACTGAATATAGCTGGAAGCAAAGGATGAGCCAAAATACGTCCTCTATCTGAAATTCTATTAGGTTGGACATCATTCTCATTGTCACAAAGCTACTCTTTGGATATATTCAAGAGTGATGGTTTTCATACGTCTTTTCAGCATGGTTCCAATTAAATGAATGGAAAGAAATACAATCCCACATCTTTTTTGCTATATCTCAACTCACTGCATTTAAATGCCACCCCAACAGATTTTTCTGTAGAACCTAATAGCAAACAGTCACAATATTGGGATGCCTTTCTGTCTGTTTAGAAAAATGTATGCCAGATATGAAATGTTGACCTGTTCTCACATCATTTGCTGTAATTCATTTCAAGTATGCCCTAGTTCCCGAATCCTTCCCTCAGTGTTTGGACTTCCTCAGCCATAAAAGCTCAGTCCTGCATTAGTGTTTATGCACCCAAAACTCCCACTGACTTTGAGAGGTTTTAAGCACATTGGGCATACAGGGTCAGCCCCTGCAAAAGTTATATTGCTTTGTAGGAGTCCATGTCCCTACAGCCGGTCAGTTCACCTCCCTCGATAATTCCCTTTTAGTACAAATTATGGGGACAGAGGTGCCCCTTTCAGAGGAGCTGAGGTGGGGGAGGGGTGGGTGGGTGTGAAAACAGAGGTCAGCCCCTAACACAAAAGCTGACAAGCTTACTGAATGAAAACACAAAATAAAGGAGCTTATTAAGCTGTCATCAGCAGGCTAAGTCTGTGCAAACAACACTAATGCACTACTACAGTGCCCCGCACTAATGCAGGCACCTTAGCTGGATTTTCAGAAAATTAAATGTCAAGCCAGAAGCTCCAAAGTGTTACATTTCACTTGTAGAGATTGCTTAGTTGGGGAGAGCAGGAACAGCCACCTTCCCCAAGCCGGACTGGACCAGCTGGGCTCTGCCCCGCTGCAGAGCTGTGACACAATCACTGCTGCAGCTACTGGAGGGCAAAATCCCCCTGTACAGATCATGCAATCTCCCTAAAAATTTTGTTGACATCTTTCCTTTGCCTTGCTAGGTTTTACCCTTAATGTTCACGATTCTTAGATTTTTTTTTCCTTGTCAACTATAAAAGCTGGAAAATTTCCTCTCTTTTCTTTTTCCTTTAACAAACATAAGATTTCCTTAACTCTAGGAAAAAGAACTTTAATAACTTTTATTACAGCTGGTAATAGTGTAACAGGTTCAACTGCATCCCACCAAAGTAACATCTAGAAATCTAATTCTCTCCTCTTTTACACTGGACTTGCCTAAACTTACTAAGTTTAAGTAAGTAAGTAAATAAGGCCTAGCTGCTGCCCACAGTAAAAAAAGTACAAATTAAAAAAAAAAATCCCACTCTCATGAGTAGAAACAGTAGTCAACACGTCACAGTCTTTAATTTCAGAAATACATGGATACGGGGGTAACCTAATCAAACTTGGTTCTGTCAAGGTGGTATTTTTTAGCAACGTGGTACCCCAGGAAATAAAAAGCTCCCACTGCCACTGGTAGTAGTTTGATGAGCTATTTGTTTGAGCTCCTGCATATCAAAACCAGAACAGCACATTTCAGAAGCTCTCGCTACTTTATTGCTAACATTTTTTTATTCAACCAGTCGTTGGATTCACCTTTCATTCCTGGAGCACTGGGACAGTCCCTGCAAAAGCGGGAACATCCAGCCCTGCCTGATACAGCTATGATTTACCAATACATGATTCGAGACATTTATTTGATTCTTCAGATCTAGTAATTTCTTGGCTTTTAAATATTTCCCTTCATTGCTGATGGCATATACATGCATAAACATACACACATATACACATATGCAAATATATTTGTATATATATGACACGTTATATACGTATGCATATGTTTCTATATATAATATACATGTGAAATTTGTACCTATATTTTTATGTTTTAGATATAAATATACATTCATTTTTTATATTGCCACATCTATTCAGCTCAAAACCACCTGCAAACCTGTAACATGCACCTCCCTGGAAAAAAACAATGAGTTCCCTGCAAGACCTTAAAGATCAATCCGATGTCAACCTTTTTTGTTACAGGATATATAGAGATTGTACATGAGAAGTGAATTTATTTTCTTCACTGAAATCTAGCATTCAAGCCCTGCTAATTACTGAACCTCACTGGAAAAACACTGCCATGCATGTGCCCAGCACCAACGCAGAACCTTTTAAGAGCAGGACAAAAACTGTATGCTGAAAACTGGGAGGCAGGATTTCTTCCGCTGCTGGATACTGGAATCGAGGGCAAGCAGTGGCTAATTCAGATATTAAACTCTAAATTCACAGGTCAGTCTAGGCTTTTCTCTTTAACCGTATTACTACAACTAACACTAAACTCCAGAAGAGCTAGAAGGTACAAGAATCTCACACCTGACACTGTTTTTAAACATGGAAGTTCATTAATAGAAAAATGGAAATGTATTGCTTAGAAACACACATGTATGTATATCTAATCATATCTGTCAGTATATTCAGAGGTCCACAGATATCTCTATATATTTTATATGTATACATGTGTATACATATACATACATACCTGCTGTTCTGACATATATTACATTAGCTATAATCTTATGATTTAGTAACGTTATCTCCCTTTTAGTCTCCCTGCTTGCCTTACACTCTGAAGTGGAAAATTTTTCTACTAAAACATTTACAGCACTTTGAATTTGCATTGCACTGCACAAGCTCAAGGCCCAACCCTGCAAATATTTAGTCATGTAAGTAGCCTACTCTTGTAAAGCCTTCCAGTGAAGGCAAATCGATCACTCATACAACCATGATTTCAGTGGAAACAGGCCGATACCCCTGGAGGCTCAGTTCATTATCTCATAAACAGCCAGACCAGAAGCTCTCCTGACCTCCATCCACAGCCACTGCATTCAACTCTACTGCACCACGAGATTAATCCTTCATTATGATGCAATTTTGCACTAAAAATTAACAAATACCTTCTGTGCACTGCATGTTTAGAACAGCTCGGCTTGGATTCAATATAATCACATGCATAATTCTCCCTTCCTATGTATCTGAGCCATACCGCTGTGTACTTTATCACAAAGAGCTTCAAAATAAGCTTGAAGTCCGTCTGCAGCTATGTAGTCCAAGAAAAAAAGCAACTCTTTCCAAACTAAGTTGTTCCAAAAATTGGACCAAACAATATAAAACATCCATGTTTCGTGTCTACTGCCTAAACTGAGTGGTTCAGCTGAGTGTGACAAGAAATAACAACTCCTTTAAAATTAGTCCAGAGTCAATATTAGTATTAGCATAGTGCCTGTGAGAACTAGTTGTTGTCAAGGTTTTCACGGTCATCACAGAAATGAAAAATTGCAACGGGAGTTACATACCACAAGGCATCAACCTAAACCATCAGATGGCTGTGTTGGCACAAAAACCCATTAAAAAGACCTTAAAAAAACCCTCAGCCTGTGTATTTGACACAGATGCTTCATAAAGCAGGACTGCAACACTTCCAAGTGTGGCCTCAGCTCATGCTTGACTCCACCAACTCTCTGTGTCTGTGCAGCGAACAGAGGTCCAGAGCTCTGTCAGCCCTGGTATGCCTTTCCAGGGGTTCTCTCCTGCTCCCAGGCTAACTACTACCAGCCCTTCCCAAAATATGGCTGCAACAAGAAGACAGAGCATGTACGAAATGGCCCCAATCAGAACAGACCAATTTCATTTGGAAGTGACCTACAATAGTCACCTAGTCTAACTACCCGACTACTTCAGGGCTCATCAAAAGTTAAAGCACTTTATTAAAGGCATTGACCAAATGCCTCTTAAACAATGACAGGCTTGAGGCATTGACTGCATCTTTAAAAAGCCTGTTCCAGTGTTTGACCACCCTTTTGGTACAGAAATGTCTCCTAATGTCCAGCTCAAACATCCCCTAGCCAGCTTTAAACCATTCCCACATGTCCTATCACTAGATATCAGAGAGAAGAGGTTTACCTAGCTACCCCACATTTCAGGACCAGGGGTGGGGGCGGGGGTGATGGAGGGTGGTGCTGGTGTGAAAAGGGAAGCTCCGGATACCACATGCTTTTCCCTTACAATTCTGCCCTGGTCAGAATTCATTTCCAAGCCAGGATATTCAATGAGTGGCCTTGTCCACTCATTGTTAGTCCTCTGAAAAAGGCAAACAGCAAGGGAGAACTCAATCATACCCACAGCATCCCATGGTGACCAATGATCTCCCTGAGCCACTGTGCAGAAGAAGCAACACTAGGCTCCCCTGAAGGAAACTGCATGAGGTTGCAAGTCATCAGCTCCCATAAAGGAGGCAGAAATTCAAACCAGAATCTTCTGGAATGATTTACATGGCATATAAAACTAAGAAGTAATCATAGAAAACATTCAACAAATTATTGGGATTAGTTTTATGAATGCCGCTTTCAGAAGGGCAGACGGATGTAGCCCTTTTAACTTGTGTGATGGCACGTGTCTATGGAAATCCATTCTTGCCAACAGCTTCACAAGCTGAACACCCTCTGCCTTCCCATGCAATTCCATGGGAAAAAACGTTATTTGGCCATTTCAGCTTCATGACGTACAGCTTGCTTTGCAGTGACATGAATGGTTAGAGTTGGTTTGCAATTGTATTAGCTCTGCACTTCCAGCAGCTCTGGAGTTCTTGTTAACAGATCCTTTCTTCACTCTTAAAAGTGCAGGATAACATCTGGGCCTTTTGGGAAGCAGTCTTGCAAAAAAGAAGCACTTTGTGTAATTCTTCTTTCCTCGCCAAACCGCATCTGTCTGCTCCCTCTGCCCTTCTCCACTCCACCCTGAGCTCCTTGGGGCTGTGGGGACATCTGTTAGTAGCAGCGAGTTGTCTCCACCGAGCCATCAGTAGGTGGCACTGCCTGCTTTCTCTCTCCACCCACGTAAAAGTCCATTGCTGACACCCTGTATCGACCTACCACTAAGGATCTCAAAGGATGCCCAAGTGGCTAAGATGCCTCATCTCCTACTAGGCGCATCTACAAGACCATCAAGCAGGAAAGCTGAGTGGCCCAGAAAAAGATGTAGTTCCATCTCTGCTTTCCAGGTAGTGGTGGTGGCAGCTTCACCAGAGGAACGACACAGAGAGCAAGCAGTAAGAACCTCTCCTGCTACCTCACCAGGATTTGGCAGGCTCATCTGCCTGGGATCCAAGTTCCTCTGATCCTAACACCAGTTAAACAGATGTTGTCAGCCTAGTCTTGCACCATATGTGGTGGCGTCACTCATGTTTAGCCAACCTGTCCTAAAAGCACCTCACCTGCGTTACTTTAGAATAAAGCACTAGAAATAATTGCCAGTCTAAAAGGATCCTCCCACTTGCAGCAATCCCCTATGGATGACTGCATATGGAGTGCATGTTCAAACCCCCCAGCCAGCCCCAGTCCCAGCCGGTTAACTGTCATTAGGCATTTCATTTTGAAAGGTTTGCTCCCAAGACCTATGAATCTCTGCTACACCATCCAAAATTCAGAAAGACAAATTCTCCATGCAATCACCCACCAGCTGGCATCAGCAATCACAGCACTTTTCTCAGGCCAGCAATTCCCGAAGTTGTCACGGTCAAACTCCAGCCAGCTACAGATTAAGGCTTGTTGCTGGGAATCCTGCACTACTGCCGCTACAAAAGCGATTCAGTGCCCACCAGCTGGCAACAGGGAAGAGGTCCCTGAGTAGCTGTTTCCGCTACAACTTGATCTCCCCTTCCCCCCTCCTTTCTGTGAAAACAACAGTGGATTTATGCAAGAGTGATGGGGAAGAACCCATCTTCGAAAGTCCATACCCTCCCTTATGCAAAGGTATTTGCACTGGAAATCAATTGTATATCGACTTACTTCAGACTTAGAAAGACTGTCTACTTCCACTTCTAATAAGAAAACCCCTAAACAAAGCTTTATTATTTTAATTCTCACATTAAAATCAAAACTGCCCTCTTCTGTTGGCTGTGCATGTGTATAGGGAAGCCATCAAGGTAAAGCGTCTGTTAATTATCACAAGTAAAGAAAAGAAAATCTTGTTTAGAAATACGCATTTAAAAATATCGTGACCGGCTAGCACCTCTTAAGTCTCTGAACTTGTCACCCACAAGTCATGTATTATTTTCAGTACTATTACAGTCAATTAATTTTTTAAGCGATAAATATTCGCATTGTAATTGTAACTATGTAAAACAAATCAATTAATAAAAACCCAAACATGCTAGTGGTGACTGAACCAATTAGTATGGAAACCGCTTTGACATCATAAGTTGAATAGTGACTTTTATAGTGTTGATGCCATCCTAGAATTTCATCTGGGTGTTTTAACTTTACACTAAAGCTAAATAAGCCAAATGAAACGGCCCTGTCTGAGCAGTTAGCATACCCCTGGCTCTGTTAGTAGCTGGTGCCTTCCATTGGTTTCAGACAAAGACAACTCTTTTCCTTGAGCTTTTGAGTTTATTTTTAAGAAAGTAGCAGCTCCTTCTTAAATGAAATATTGTGAACGCAGACTAGAAGAGCCAATAAATGGCCATCACAGAAATAAGCTTGGACTTTTCAAAACGTCTGCAGTTTCAAACCTCCCTTCTCTTCAGCTTCAGCAATGTTAAGGGAAAAAGAATTCCTCCAAAGAGCTGCTTATGCCCATGAATGGCAACACCCTTAATTCTGATACTCCAGGGCTGTAATTACATTATTACAGTATATCAAACATTGCCTTTGTATCTTTACAATCGCGCTCATTGTTTGAAATTAACTGCAAATGGTTTGATTTTCTTGTCTTCCTCAAATACGGACAGGGAGAAATTAAAGCACACTAAATCGTCTTCCCCACTAAAATGCACGGAAAGCCAGGATTCAGACAGCAGAATTTGAACTTTGCAAGAAAAGAAACCGCAGCACGGAGGCAAAGCAAAAAAATCAGACACCGCATTTGACACAGCGCGACGGCAAAGCAATTAGCGGGCTGCCAAATCCTCTGTTACAATAAATCAGTGACCCAGTTCCCCCTCTTCTCTAGCGCCCTTCATTAGAAAATCGACTTTAATGAACTACCTCTCTTCCCCAGTCCAAAGCAAACACATTTTCCCTGCCATCTGCACCTGCCCTTCCCAGCGGCCGCCGCTCCTGGGAGCCGGGGGGGCGATGGCCCAGCGCTGGCACTCTGGCCGGCACACAGCCGCTTTTACCGATGAGACAGAGCACGTACGCAAAAATAGGAAGGCGAGCTGCCCTCCCCTCAGCGTTTGGATGATGCAAAACCACCCTCCCTCTTGCCGGTTTTCCACGGTTTTTTTTGGTAGACTTGATTCGCCACATCTGCCTGAGCTGACACATCTGGCTCCTTCCCCAGGCAACAACAGGGCATGGTGGATATGTCAACATGTTGTCTGAAGGCAGCGGTACTTTTGGGAGTGAGCTCCTTTCCCCTCTATCATCTATTGTACAATAATCGAGTCTTTTAGAAGGATGGCTAACAAAAAAGAAAAAAAAAAGCAAAAGCTGATTTTGACAAGAGACAGGCCAGAATGAGAACTGCTGAGACAGTAAAGAACAAGCCTGTTATCTTACAAACTACACTTCAGGCTGTCAGCTGCCAGAGATTTACAGGAAAAAAGAAAAAAAAAAATCCCTTTCCTAGGACTGAACCTACACGAAACTTTCATTTCCAGCAAAAGGAACTCATGAACGCGTTCACCCCGAATAGCCCCTGACCGGGGCCGCGCCGGAGGAAGAGAAGGAAGCCCAGAGGGAGAGAGGAGGGGATAACGGGGAGAGACGGGGGCGAAAGGCAGCCGGCAAGGGAGGACGACGAGGTAGCCCGGAGAGGGGAGCGGCTGCTGGTAGGAGGGGCAGGAGGACGAAGCCCCCCACCAGCTTGCCTCAAACCAGCCCCGGTTGGGGTCCAAAACCCCGGGGACCCCGCCGGGGCGGTGCTCGCAGGTGGCAGCGCAGGAGGGTGCCGGCTCCCTCCTTCCAGCTCCGAAGCGGGGCTGCTGCGGGCTGCCCTCCCCCAGCACGGCGCGGTGGCAGGAGGGTGGCACGTCCTTCGGGCTATTTATAGCAACCGGCTCGGATTTTGGTGTGCCGGGGGATGGGGGCGGGGAAGAGTGGGAGGTAAGGAGCAAAAGAGAAAGAAAGGCAGAAAAGCCCCCGGCCTTTGCTAGCCCAGCAGATGTTGTTTGGTGCCTGCGGCATCTGTAGGCAGTATGGATACTACTGCTCCAATGGAAGCTGTCAAAATCCAGAGGAGAGGGGAGGAGATTTTTAACTGATGTCCTCTCCCTCGGTCGCAAACCCTGGACAGTGATTTCTAAGCCCTGGGCTGGCTTCTGCTGAAAACAAGTTAGAAATCAGTCTTGAAGTGAGTAGGTCCTGTTCTGAGATTTTAACTGAGACAATCTATACATTTCACGTTGCTCGCTGGTGCCCATCTTCTGCCCCGGCTTGACGACTCCAGAGTGACACCAGAGACCTACTCCTGGCCCAGGCAGCTGCCCCAACCGTGCCTAGATAAAGCCTGTCAGGTCGATTTTTATCGTCTCCTTTCAAGGTAATGTCTTATCAAAAGCTTAGCCCTCACTCCTGCCGCAGTAACCTCGCCCCGTGAGTCTCTAGAATGAAATATGTTAAACAAAAAAGTGGGTGATTTACGGGGGCTCAGAGCTCTTCTTCTGATCTCAGCCAGGCAGCTTTGCTCCAAGCTGATGGAGACGGAGGGCAGACAAAAGAAAACGCCGTAGCAAAACTCGAACGACACTGAAAACATGTTTCTGATTTAAGTGTAATCTATTTTTAAATTGGGTGGCATGTAAATATGAAGCCCCAATTAACACGCGGGATTTTTGCCCGTAAGAGCATTTTCCCAGCTGAAGGCTGGGTGCGTTTCTCCTCCCCACGATTGTGGAAGCGCCTGTTCATCCTTCAGCTGCTCCAGCCAAGGGACACCCCACATCTCACCTTCGCTTCCCCCTCCAGAGTTCACCTGACATCACGAAACGGAGGAGTGAATTACTGCGGCTCCTCCACGGTTTGTTGCGGGGGGAGCGGTGCTTCCAGGCAGCTTTAGCAGCGCAGCCCTCGCTGCCAGCCCGCTGCCGGGGGCCCTGCTGCCCACACACGCAGAAACACCACGGTGGACCCTTCAGACAACGCAGCCCCCTTCCAATTTGTGAGGAGGAGGAGCTGCTTACGAATTAATCTTTCCAGAGCTGAAAACTACACGCGAGTAACACGGAGAAGAAACACCAGTGCCTACCAAGATGACCCGTAACTTTAAAAACACATGCTTCAAGTTCGACCTGGCCAGCTTGCTTCCACCGAGCAAGAAAAACAATCTTGGGAAAAAAAAAAATACCCTCCGCCTTTACAACTGCAGGGTGTATTTCCTGCTGTCAACTCAATCAGTAACGATGGCTGCACCCAAGCACGGGTTTCCCAGCAAGAATTCATCACAGCAACAGAGGAACAAGTAACATCCTTACTAGGAGTACAGCTTTTTTTAGCTCGTTAGATGTTCTTCTCCTTAGTTATTATAGTTAGACCTGGCACCACAGAGGAAAGAATATGGAAATAGGAAGCTAGGAAGGGCGGAAGGGATTTTAATATCTATATTCCTGTCGTGGATAAATCATGACTATGCTTTCTTTGATCAGTATATGAAACTCGAGAGCTTTGATGGCTGGGATCTGAAGTTCTCGTGGGGGAGCTGGTACTCCTGCTGCCGCTAGTGAAGAAACACAAAACTCCTTTACTCGATCCAGTTCAAAAAACACCTACTGTGAGACCGTCTGGTCTAACGTTCATTTTTTTTTTTTTTTTTTTATTCTACTGCAACGCTTAAGCTATGCGAAACGCAATAGGAATTTCCATACCAGCATTTACATCCAAATGGACCCGTTGAGATTCCTGCTGATGTGTAACAGTCCTACTATGCAGCCCTTCTGGCAAGTGCGGCGGTGCTGAGGAACAGGACTAACACTTGGCCCGCCCCAGCGGGTTTCTCCGCTGGCTGATCCGTCTGCCAAGGCTGCGGGTACTCAGCACGGCGCCGTCTCCCACTCGCTGTGAGCATCCTGGAGAGAAGGCGGCGAAGGGGCGCTCCGGTAGCATTGCGGTGGCTCCCGAGGTGCCCTTCTGATGCCTTCTCTCCAGGGGTGCCCGCAGCTACATTCAACCTACATTTCCTTTAATTTCCTACATTTGGGGAGCGCTCTTTAATCTCCGTGTCTTTCCTAAGCCCTCGCCCTCTTCCTCACTTCGGTGTTGTTTCCGAGGAAGAGCGACCAGAAAACAAGCCGAAGCCGGGAGGATGCCGGTGAGGTTAACCCTGCAGCGGGCGGCGGCGGGAAGATGCCGCATCCCGCACCTCCCTTCAGCTTTGTCCCCTTAGACCCCGCGGGGCGAATCACTTGTCGGTGGGGGAATTAGCACCGCCGCTGGTGCGCGGCTGCCAGCGGAAAGTGCCAGTCGATGCGCCTTCCCCACCAACCCGGGATGGGGAGCAGAGATGAGGAGCGGCAGAGACCTCTGAGTCGACACCGCCGGCCTACACCCGCGCCTCTGGTTCCCGGAGCGAGAGGATACAAGCCCCAGAAAGGCTGGACAAGCCGGCGGCGAAGTGGCGACGAGGCGCAGGGGTTACGCCTGAGAAACAGGACTAACACACATCCCGTCCCAGTGGGTTTCCCCGCGGGTTGATCCGTGTCTGCCAAGGCTGCGTGTACCCAGCACGGCACTAGCGATGCGGCTCCCCAAGAGAGAGTAAACTCCGATCTTGCCACCGACAAGGCCCCCCGCGGCGGGGGCCAAGAAAACGGTGGGGGAAAAAACCTCCCCCGCCCCGTCGTGGCTCCGCGGCCACTCGCGCAGGACCCGCGTACCTGCAGGACGTTGTCGTGGCGCAGCCGCTGCAGCAGGATCATCTCCTTGACGATCTTGTAGGCGGCCAGGCGGTAGCACTCCCCCAGGTCCGAGAACTGCCGCACGCAGTTGGCGATGTCGTGCCCGCCGAAATCCACCGCCTTGAGCGCCACGGCCAGCGTCCGGTTGAGGACCGCCTTGTAGACCGCCTTGGTGTACCCCGAGCCTAAGTACTGCACGCCGCTGACATCGCGGATGTCGCGGCAGCCCAGCAGCGGCGGCTCCAGCGACAGCTCCGCCGCGGCGCCGTCCCGCGGCCCCGCCGCCCGGCCCCGCGGCTGCTCCGCCGAGGTGCGCGGCGGCGGCGCCAGGTCCATCAGCCGCCGCTCCCGCGGCCGCAGCGGCCGCCGCCCCGCAGCCCGGTGCTGCCGGTAGCGCAGCACCTCCTCGTAACGCTCACGGATCTGCCGCTCCAGCGCTGCCCGGCCGCCGCCGCCCTCCTCCTCCAGCGGGAAGAGGGGGGCGCCGGGCGGGGAGGGGGGCGCCCCGTCGCGGGGCGGCGGCGGGGGGTGCTCGGAGCCGGGGATGAAGAGGAGGTTCAGCAGGGTGCCCAGGAGGAAGGCGAGGCAGCAGCCGGCCGCCACCGCCGCCTTCCTGCGCCTCATCGCCGCCGGCTTGGCCAGCCTTTGAGGCTCGTCTCTTCTCGCCCCTTCCCCGGGAACCAGCTCCGAGGCTTTTTTTTTTTATCTTTCCCCCCCCACCCTCTTTTTTTTCCCCCCCTCCGGGCTGTGCCCGCGGCAGAGCGCTCAGCCGGAGCTCAGCCCCTTACGGAGCGCCCGCATGACACTTGCCTCCCTGCTTTTAAGCCTCTGAAGCACTTATTATTAGCGGGACGCGGAGGAGGGCGGGGGGGGGGGGGGGAGATCCCCGGCTCGCTGCCCCCCTCCGACGCGCTCTGATTGACAGCCCAGCCCTTCCCGCGACCAGCAGGGGGGCCTGGGAAACGTAGTCCCCCTCGGAAAACCCGCCGGCCTCCGGCGAGCCCGGGAGCCAGGACTACATCTCCCAGGCTCAGCCGAGCCCCCCCGGCGGGGAAGGCTCGGGGCGGAGCGGGGCGGAGCGGCTCCAGCCCCCGCCGCGGGCTTGGGGGCTCTGGCAGTTGTGTGGCTGTGGTCCTTTCCACGCGTGTCCGGGGTGAAAAGCGAGCGGCAGCGGTTTGGGAAGGGATGCCCTATCTCCGGCAGCAACGAGGACACGCACACACACAAAAATTAGGGGTTTTCCCATGCCTTTTTCCCGGTACAACGCGAGCGCGGAGAGATGGATGCCTCGGGGTGCGTGTCACCCACACGAGGCTACAGCCACAAATCACGGTCTCGGCATGGGGTAGCCCCTGCCTCGTTGGAAATGTGAATTGCAGGGGTTGAGTGCTAATGACGCGGTTATCCATCAAGCCCACATTACGATGCTGTTAGCAACTAATTAACAAACACAATCGGCCCGCGAAACTGCCACAAAGGAAAGCCCATCAACAAGAGAAAAGCCGTAAAGAGTCAGGCGAGGCAAAGTTCACCACAATAGAAGTGGGAAACCATTTCCAACAAGGGAAAGGGACGAGCCATTTAGGTAATACACATTGGACAAGCCGGAAAAAAAAAAAAAAAAGAAAAAGAAAAAGAAAGGAAAGGAAAAAAAAAAAAAGCGGGAGGGAGGTAGGTGGGAAGGAAAAATAAGTCGGCGGCGGCGGCGGCTCTCCAGGACCCAGCGTGCTGTGATCGCCAGTGTTTCCTCCGGAGCCGACAGAAAGCGGAGCTCCAGGGAAGCGCTCTGGAGTCGGAGTAGCGGCAGCCTTTGGGGGCGAGGTGGATGATCCACCGTCTCTCCCAGCAACCTCGCCGTTCAGTCAGTGCCTCCCGAGAGCCTTCATCAGTCCCCGGCGGCACCGGGCGGTCAGAGGAGCCGGCAGCTGCCCGCCAGCAGCATCGGGCGCCCCTTCCCAGCGGGATTCCCGGAGCCCGGCACTAACCACCACATAAAAATAACGGGAGCACGCATAATCACCAATTAAAGTAAAAATAACACCGGGAAGGGGGGGCGGGGAATAGGGAGGCTATGCCCAGTGCCGCGGTACTGCCCTCCCCGCGCCTGCAGGAGGAATTCGGTGGGGGTGTTGAAGAGCAGGGCCTTTATGCCTGCTGTATCCCGGGGGATGGTGTGGGGTTTGGCTTTTTTGTGGTTTGGGGTTTGTTTGGTTTTTGTTTGGTTTGTTGTTTGGAGGGCTTTTTTGTTGTTTCATGGAGAATTTGGGGTCTTTTCCCACTCTTCCCCGATCGTTTCTGTTCTTATCTAGCGGGAGCAGCAGATTTGCTACCTTCCAGCCATGCCAGGGCAGCTTGGTTGCAGATTTCCCGAGCCAGACCCTGTTCCTGGCATAGGTTGTCCAGGGAAGTTGTGGATGTCCCATCCCTGGAGGTGTTCAAGGCCAGGTTGGATGGGGCCTTGGGCAGCCTGGTCTGGTGGGAGGTGTCTCTGCCCGTGGCAGGGGAACTGGGTGATCATTAAGGTCCCTTCCAACCCAAACTATTCTATGGTTCTATGATTCCTGCTGCAGACAGTGGGATTGCTTGGGTTGCAGGCCAAGATAACTTTTTTGCAACATAAGCAGGTTCATAACGATATGAAATGCATTTCCAAAGCTGTTGGGACACCTGCAGCCCTCCCTGTTTTGAGTGGGATGTGCCTCACCCCCGCAGGCGGCAGGAGGCTCGATTGCTTTCCCTCTGTAGGTTCGGGAGATCTGAATGTACCAGACCTCCTCCCTGGCAAGGCAGAGGGTTCCCGAGGAGACACTGTGCAATATTATCCAGCCGGTGACCTTAAATCACACATTGCAGATCAGGTCACTGCAAAGGGGTTTTCCGAGGCGCCCTTCCCGAGCCCAGTGCAGCCTCCTCCAGGGAAATCACGGTGATTTGACCATGGGTACTTGAAACGTCCACTCTCCGCTGGATTTATGGCTCAGTTGATGTGAGCCAACACTTTCTATTACTGCACAGATAGAGTCAGAACGAAGCCGGATCAGTTGTGCAAGCTGAGAAAGGAGGAGGCTCTGGAAACATTACCAGCAAGAGGAGTGATCTCAGCGAAATATTTCAGGCCAAACCGGGGGTGACACAAGGCCAAGAACCTCATGGAGGGGGAGGCAGCTCCCGCGAGGGTCCGTGCCAGCCACGAAAGCAAATGGAACCCAGAGGGGTGCAGGCAGCCCTGGGATAGCGGCTGAGGGCCAGCTCAGAGAGGAGAAATCTTGCATTGGCAAGTACCTTGCATGGCACCTGCGTTTCTGGATGCTTTGGAGGACTGGGGTGTTGGAAGGAGTGGGGGCACATCTCCGCGAGGTGGAGGCGGTGCACGGTCTTCTCGCAGGATGGGAAAGAGAAGGTGTGAAGCGAAATGGGTGGCTCGGGCCTTGCGTGTCACCATGAGGAAGCAATGACTTGAGGAGAGCAGCCCTCTTCCTGTCTTCCCTTTTGCTTCTCCCTTAAACAAGGTGTTTTGGGCTTTGCACAGTTTACAGGAACACAACCAGACTGCAAAGCAGCTGCTTCACAACCCATTAAAGTGGGCCACCTGTTTTTCACATCATGCCCCATCTCAAAGCCAGTTTTCTTCATTTATATCTGTCCCGACAGATACCATGAAATACATCACTCATTTAGATATGGGAGCTGACGTCTGGAGGACAACTTGCGTGGAGCACTTTGATGTTGAGAGACAAATTTCAAAAGACAGAAAAGCCCCTTCCATGTTTCTAATTACCCCGCTCCCAGGGCCTGCCACTGATTAGGGCGACCCGGCTCGGCTCTCCCTTGCCTGGCTGGGTGAGGAGAGGCTGCCAGCCTCCACAAACCACCCTGCCAGGAAAACTAACACGGGTGCGTAAACAGAGCTACTGACTAAAGTCAACAGCGAGCTGCAGCCAACAGCAAACAGCCAGTGCAGGCATGAAAATGGGGCAAAAGCCTTTTCTGCATCCCCACATGCACCCCCAGTCTCCACGTCACTGAAGGAGGCTTGGGAGTAGACGATATCTGCTCCAGCAACCAAGGCTCTTTTGGAAGACGGTGCACGGAAAGCATTACAGACCTTGCTAACACTTCTGCTCACATGCAAGCCTTTTATCTCGGCAGCACAGTTGGAAAAGCTGAATCACCACCGAGAGAGTGAGGACTGAAGGGTATTTTTTCATAAGCAACAGGCTGCTCTTTATTTGATCTTCATGGTCCCTATTTCTATCAATATTCCTAAAGCTGAGGGATCAAGCGTGGAAAAATTAAAACCATGCTACCATGCTAAAGAAGATTAGGATTGTGGCAATATACTGACTGCTCCTTGGGGAAATCATTTTGTGGCTGCAAGAGCTACAGCAATCCTGGAGGCTAAAATAGTGTTTCAGGAACAGGCAACAGGAAAGTAAGGTTTGGGAGTCTGCATCCAAACCCAGCCAAGGGCAATCTCAAGCACCTGTGCTCCCACTCTGTGCTCCCAGCCAGGCTTCACAGGCATCACTGGTCTACAGAATCAATGAACTTTGCCAAGCTAAACTCAACTGTGTTTTTACACCCACAAGCAGGCATCTTCAAGCAAGTCTTACTGTTAGTCTCAAGGGACTTTGACTCTAGGCCCCAAAAAAGAAATCTCACATTTTCAAGCACGGGTGACTTCAAGATCTCACTTGAAAAACACAACTGGAAATGTGTTTGTGGGAACTGAAATTCCTCAGAGCTTCTGCTGGGGAAGTGTTCTTGCAGGTGGGCTCTGCACTCACATGGCTCGCCTTTGACACTCTGGAGATAATTTGTTTTTTTGAAAGGACTTTGTAAACTTTTGAATTCCTGGCCACCTCTTTGGGCTGCTTATGTAGAAGAGAAGATTATTTTGGAACGCCCAGCCTCAGTCAGGAGGCCAGAAATCCCTTGAAAACGTGAGTACATGTCCTGCATGCCTTTTTGGTGAGGGTTCCTCATCTAACCTCTACCATCATTCCCTGCTTTGCCAAGGTCTCATCTGCTGTCAGGGCAGGGTGGAAAGCCTCTCCTTCCTCAGGGCTGTGGGGCCAGAGGTGGGCCTTGCAGATGTATATTTTGTAGCCTTTTGTAGGTTTTCTTACATGGCAAAGTCTTTGTAGTGCTTTTTACTTTAAATAAGATCTCTTTTTTTTTTTTTTTTTAATGTTTCTTCCCCTTCTCAAAGGAAACCCGTTCCCTTCTACATTTAAAGCAAGCTGAGATGCAGCCAATTGTATTAGTTTTGGCTGGAGCAAAAATGCATAATGAAACACTGGATGTGTAGTGTGAAATAAATGGTCAATAGCAGAGCCAGCGAAAACCTGCAAGTGCAGAACAGTCTGCAAGAAAGAGAAAATCTTGAACTCTACCTGGGGTGCTCTGCATTTTTCCAAAGGAAAAAATGAACTTGGGGTTTAGAGAGCCGGGAAAGAGATGATGGGGCACTGTGCCTTTTTGATTACATTTGTGAATTGTGATGATCTTTGCATTTTTTGTGGATACAGCATCTGTAAGTGGGAGGTGGTGTTTTATCTCCTAACTTGTGTTTTCAAAGCACAGCAGTTTGGTTTTTATGTGCCAGATGTCAGTATGCCCTGGTTCTTCGGGCAGTTGGGATTAAAGCCTCTCTATATCAGAGAGGTGTTACAAGGATAACTCCATTAATGCACGTGGAAATCTGTTACTGCAGTGATAAAGACCCTGTAAATATTTACACAGACGGGCAAACTCCTGGAAATTTCACATTGTTAGCTTAACTTCATTACAAGGACGTGTTGAGAAACTCAGTGGTATATTACATTCGCTTTTATTTTTAATTAAACATTGACAACATACCTGGTGCTGCTTCAAGCCACAAGATTCAGGGAGTCGCTGCTCTAAATATTTTATAGTCTGCAGGGAAATATCACATCTCAAGCAAAAGAAAAAAGTAACATAGCAGCTATAAGTATAAATCTTGCTAGTCAGACCTCTTACACTTCTAAAAGTTAATAAAATAGTGGGTAAAGAACAACCAGAGGATATAATTTATTTGGACATTCAAAAGCCTTTTGATAAACACCCATACAAGAAACTGTTAAGGAAACTTTGTAACCACAAGGTGAGAGGTAAAGTCCTGTCATGGATTAAAATCTGGTTATAAAGAGGTATGGAATAAATGGCCGATTCTGGTAGGGAAAGAGATTAATAATGAGGTGCCCTGGAGAGCAGGACTCAGACTAATATTGTTTAATGCTTTATTAATAACCTGGGGGTGAACAGTGAAGTGGCAAAAGTTGATGTCAATAGAAAAGTACTTGGCTTAGGTCAGGAGCAAATTCAGAAGAATTTAATGAAATGGCAGGACCACGTGCAGAAGTATAAGAGCAGCTTGGAAGATGACTTCAAAACCTACAGCAGCATTCCCACTCCTCCTGGCATGCTGGGACTGGCAAAGGGACAGCACCTGCCCCATGTCTCTACAAAGATGAAAGCAGGTAAGCTGAGGACAAGCTGATGTTTCGAAGCAGCTCATGTACTTCTTCACTCCTCCTGGTTGCTGCCCAGCTCACCTAGTTCATTATGCCAGGAGGGAAGATTGAGCTCCTGTGTGGCAGGCCCCTCTACTAGTCTGTGAATAATATCCCTGCGAACTCCTTCAGTAATTGTTTAAAAAACCTGATGTTAGTTCTCATGGCTGATCCTTTCCTAAGGGCATGCCAAAGGCTCTAGATTACCTCTCACAGGCATCTCAAAAATTACGTGTTTGGTCTGATGAGAGTGACATGGCAGCAAGCCTCATGTCCGCTTAGTCTGAGAACATAAGCTCCTAGGTGCTGTCTGGCACCTGGCAAAACAAAATCTGCCAGCACAGCTGGGGTGCAAATATCTGTATGCAAATAGTATTCACATCATCTAGTACATACCAAGGTAAAGGCCCAGGCAGCTGCCTGGACTTACTGCCACTGAGCATTTGGGTTAGTTGTTTGTGGCTTTTGCTTCCCACTGATGACACTCTTGCAGTGAGGCTGTATCTTGCTGGACTATGTTGATATGAACTGTAGCATCATGACTTGGAAGAGACGTGAATTCACATTGCAAGTGGCTTATTTGAGATTAGTATGTAGACAAATGTACTTACCAGTGGTCTGGATGACGTTTGATGGTATCTTTGAGTAGTCTCATTGCTGCCAGTCCTCTGTTCAACTGTTCTGTCTTCTCCACAATGCCACCTAAGCACAGTGCTGGCTCCCCTGGTTTTTGAAGATAATGACAGTCATGGAAATTCAAACAGCTGTTTTTCACAGGGATTTATTATTGTTTTGTTTTAAAACCAGTGGGTCATTTCCAAGGATACTATTCTGGAAATGAAAGCAACTCATAAAGAAAGATTTTTTTTTTAAATCCTCTTGATGTGAGTTGCAAAGTATTTTGAAGTACCAGCCACAAAACAAATTCTTTTTAGATACCTTCTTTCATCTGATGATTTTTATTACATTGGAAATGCCCCTCAGCATCAGGACCCCAGAGTAGTAGGTGGGGTGCCAGTGCTGCTCACAAAGGGCTTTGTTGCTAAAGGGAACTGCAAGGATTTACCCTGGGGGCCAAAAGTGGGCAGTCCTAGTGCCAGTGGGAAATTACTTCTCTCCAATGCTGCAGCACCCAAGAGGCAACCCAGGACTCCCTCCTTCCAGTGAATCCCACCACCTTGCCTTGTCCCCGCGTTTGTGGTTCAGTCCACTTCGTGGCTTCTGGAGAGTCTTGGGATTACTTTCACAACTTCTTTTTTCATCGTCTGAAGTGCAAAAACTGTACACACGTATATCATATCCATTCAGCCTAATAAACAGGAATGTAATACGTTAGTGAGGGTGGGGTGGTGGCCTCCAGGTGTGAATAGGCGTAATTTGTGGAGCATTATTAATTGACTTTAAATGACAACCTGCTCAGAAGTGAAGGAACAGCTTCAGCAGCATGTAACCCAGCACAAGTAACCAGGGGTTCTGCCAAGGATCAGGTCAGAAAGGAGCTATATTGCAGGGCAGGGATGCATCCTGTATTTACTGCAGAACCTGGGACACAATTTTCTCTGGCCATGTCTCACTAAGTTATTACTGGAAGCAAAATGTTCAGGCAACATCACTAACATTTGCAGTAAGTGTTACACTACATGAGCATAGCCTGCAGTCATGCAAATGTGAAGGTTACTGAATGGCTTTGGGATTGATAGTTTAAAGTTGGTGTGTTTTACCATTAACACCATCAATTTTCTCCATAAATACCATCCAAATAAAAGATTCAGGAGCTTGTTCTGAGGAACTGGGATGGGCCAGAGTCTAGGGCAGCTTGTGGCTCTGCAACATTAAATCAAGAAAGGCTAGAACTCAAGACTTCAAAATGCTAAGGCAAAGCCCTGATGTTTTCCTGGAAGTGGCCGCCCTCTGCCTGCCTCACAGACCCACTGCCATGGGAAATGCGTCTGCTTCCATTGTCTCTTTAGTGCTCATCTCTCTAGGCTTTGCTTGTGGTCTTCTTGTTTTTCCCATCTTCACCACTGAGCCTGCTTCTCCCAGCACACCCCCATTTCCCTTCATGCAGTAAGCCCCTTCCATCATCTCTTCTGCCAGTGGAGAAAATGGCACTTTCTCAACCCTGGCCTCCTCACCCGGGCTTTTGAGAGGTGCAGTGACCACTGAGCCACTTCCAGCATGGCAATGCTGATTCTTTTCCTTCCGGCTCCCAGGACAGTTAGCAACAGCTGGCATTTTGTTAATCCTGGCATAATTAATCACCACCTTTTTTTTTTTAAATTTATTTATTCTCTTTTCATACTCTTGAAGAGCTTTAAGAGTTGTGAGCTTTTGTACATGGTTGTAGAAGATACCAATGCAGATGTTTTGCCAGGCCATAAAATCCTTTGGAGCAGTAGTAGTATTCCAGAAGGCTAAACAATTTTGGAATGAGAGCAGGATAGAAATACAAGGGCCAGACTCAAGAAATACAGAATGATGTTTTCTGAATCTTAATTGTTCCCCCATCACAGACTACCAGAAAGGATTAAGAGCAGAGTCTTTTGTACCCAGAATATGATTTTCTTGCTGTTCACAAAGACATGGCAAAGGGGAAGACCTGGATCTGTAATTTATTCCTGTGCCTTTGGTATCTACCTGCAAGGATGCTGGAAGGTTGATTGCAGTAGTAGTTCTTACGGATGGGAATGTGGTACTTCCTACCCAAGACTGCATCCACAAAAGATGTCGGGTCATTTTACAGCCACTCGTTTGAATAGACAAGATGTTGAATTGTTTCTCAGAGGAATTTAAAAAAAGAGGCATGTGAAAATGTCAGAGAATTTCCTCTTCCCCTTTCCCACCCAAATACAAAATCAAATAAAAGCAAACACATGGGACAAATATAAGAGCAGCTCCCTCTACACATACTCTCTGATACACAGGCTGTTTCCAGATGTATGGATTAGACCTCATCCAACTGGTGCTTAAAGCTCAGCCTTAGCGTATTGATTAAATACTTACTGAGTCGGAAACTTCTGGGAAAACTAATGCACTTGGTAGTCAGATTCCTACTTTCTGCCATGATACTGGTCACTGCATCTATTCTGTGACCCTGTTGACGTCTCTTCATTCCAGACAGACCATTTTTTAAGCCTGCTAAAGTGTAGATTTGAAGTCCTTGGAGTATAATTTTAAATGAAAAATAAAACAGGTGGGGTTTTTTTTTTGTCTTTTGCCTAAATATTTTTTAATCAACTGTTGCTATAATGTAGGAAATGTATAGCCCTGACAGCATGACCAGTGAAGTACACTCACGGTGAAAAAACATGGCATCAACACCATGTCATGCATTAAAAAGCCAACTGCCTGCTAAAGACAGTGTTTAAAAGCACTTCAGGATGTGCACTCAGAAACAGTTCAGGTTTTCAAACATCACAGGGATGAACATCTCACATAACTACTTTTAGTAATTGAATAGTTGTGTGTGTGGACCCCAGATGAGAATATTCAGACCTAAATACGCTTCCAGCAATAGTAAGTACATGGTCAATAGGGCATCCCTGGGCTTGTGCAGGGCTCATGCTTAGGCTGTAGCTGTTATTACTGCCTGAAATGGTGTTTAGTATTTTTGGTCCTGATTCTGATCCTCACAGACTTCTGTACTGATCTCTTTTGAGTGCCATTGGTATGACTAAGACTACACCAAGATTGTTGGAAGTATAAATGTAGAAGAGGCACCTTAGCATTGCAACAGCCAACTGCAGCACCATGTTACTCACAGGACTTTTATCTTCATGTTATGCACTAGAAGAGCCTGGGCATGCCAAGAGGGAGAACCAGCTCTGAATGGGGGTCAGGACATCCCTCAGGCTGAGAAAAGAGCTGTTTAACTCATCAGGAAGTACAGAGTGCAGTATAGAGGAAGATGCCTGGCTTAAGGTTGAAAGAAGATGCTTCTCTACGCTTGGGCAGCCACTCCTGGGCAGGTGGCTCCTGCAAAAGATCAGGGATCGTGGCTCGGTATTGCTACCTCATCGTGTAACCTGGTGGTTGGGATTGTCCTGCGATCCAGGAGATTGACATCCCTGAATCCCTGTACTGCTTTACCAGAGTTCATTCCTCACCCCTCACCTCTTGTTGGAGTACTCTGGCAGCAGAGTACAAGATGGGATTCCTTCCATCATGACTATTCATGTTGGGCTGCGTGTTAAAAACTATTACTCGAATTATTCTGTACCCTGGTGTTTTTTAACAGCTGCTGTGTAAGAGAATTGAGCGCAAGTTCCTGGTTAAATGATGAACAGAAGAAGCAGAGATGCATGGCACCAAACATTTTTGGCAGCTGGGGCGCGTTTATCTCTTAACAATCCCAAAGGTGGATTTCAAAGCCAGTCTGCTGACATTGGCTGTAGGAGCGTAAATACCCTGACTCACAGACCCCAGGGAGATACCCAGCAGTGCTCTGTGTGGCTGGATCGGACCCCAGGATAACTGCAGTCAGGCCCTCCCTGGGTATGCACAGCTGCATGGCACTGCACGTGCCCCGCAGGAATGGGAGCACCCCGCAGCCTTGGCTGGTGGAGGCTGACCTGCCAATGAGGATTAACACATCTGGCTTAAGAGTCAGAACGATTTCTGAGGGGTTTTCAGGTTCTGAAGATTTCAGGTGCTTAGAGAGGCAGATAATGACGACATCTCTTTGTGGAGATGCATTTCACACAGTATTTTCCAGATGGATGTATCCTGAGTCAAATTTGATTACACTTTGCAGGGGGCTTTTTATTCCCACTCTTCTCTAAAGTATAATAGACACCAACCAATAAGTCAGCAATGTTGTTTTGCAAGTAGGAAAAATGTATACTTGTGTAGAAAGAGTCCTTTATTATTCATAAAATATTCAATGATAATTTGGCTCTATCCTCAGAATTAAAAAAAAAAATAAAAAATTGCTGTTAGCCAGAAAAGAAAAAAACCCTTCAAAGTTATTCTAGTCTTCAAATCTAGGTCAAAGACTGGAGCCACCTTTGCCTGTAGCAAAATCATGTTGATCTCAACTGCTTTCCCAGAAATGCTGAGAATTTTATATTCTTTGAGCACCCCAATGGGCTGAAAATATTCCTGAGAGATTAACAGGCTCTCAGCTACTGCTCCAATTCATAGAAATTAAACCTGCCATCATCTGGTTTTTATATTTGGAAAATGTCAGCTATACTTCCTATCACATATATTGTTGCTTCAATGCACTGAGCCTTCTGTGAATTTCAAAACACATAACTCAGCTCTCAAGCATTTCTTTTGTAAATATTGATAATGGTTTCAAGTTCTTTATTAAATAACTTTTTAATGAGTTTGAGGACAAAGACCTATTTTTTCACAGTCTCACAAAGATAAGAATCATAACATATCTTTCTATACCATGGAACACATGGTTCTCAATACCTCATTGTGTAACATAGGTTTTCCTCACTTTTCAAAAGTTTACTTTAACAAAAAGATCCCCACAGTTCTAAGAAATAAAATCTTAGAGCCATACTAAAATGTCCAAAATCACATGCAAATGCTCTGTGACAGCTTTGCAGGGCAGTGTGTGCTGGTGTTTGGAGCAGTATTAGAAAGCTCCCTTTACCCCTTTTAATCCAACAACAAAAACAACTAGAAAATGCCACTTTTATACAGTTTAATGTATAGCTCTGTCCTTGCTCAGTATCATTTATTGTCTGTGTTTTTACCAGAAAGGATCCTTGCATATACCCATAGGATTGAAGACAATAAAATATTATGGTGAGGTTCACCAGCAGAAATTTGCAGGGTGGGGGTTTCTGTCGGTTTATAGGCATGGTCAAAGTCCTGCAGGGAAGTTCCTCTTTGGAGCAGGCTGTAAACAATTTACATGGGGTAGGTAAGAGGAAGTCTTTAGAGTGTCTTGGAAAATATTGCTTAGAAATTCTGACCTCTGTCTTCAAGAACTGGCCCAGAGGACAGATGTTTACTAGCAAGCATGTGTCTCTCTAGGAAACTGCATACTGTCTGTAGAAGTAGGGTTATTTTTTTAATATGTTTCAATTAAAAGTTGGACTGGGTAGCAATATACGAAATTAAATCTGCTGTACAACTAATTTTCTCTATAAAAAACTAAATGGTTACCTTTGAACTTAAAAATGTTGCCTTCAGGCATGTAGTGTTCCAGCCAGCTGTAGTTTAAATGCATGGTGCAGGTTCTGTAGCTTGCTTCTTCATTCAACACTCCAAACCATTCATGTTTGCTAAGCAGAATTAAAAGCTGGTTAGGAAGAGATTACTGGTCCCCTGATACTAGCCTTTCTTCTCACACATTCCCTTGAAAACTTTCTAATAATAACATTTTCCTCTGCTGGCCCTATTGACCGCCTGAAACCTTAATAACAATCCATTTGAAATGTAAATACTTGATCTTATTTGCCTGTTTATTCAAAGGAATTTATATTGAATCATTTAACTCTGACTACAAACAGAGGTAAAGAGATGCGCAGAGAAGTTTAGGTGATTTTAGGTGGTGGTTTAGGCCTGGCCTGTGGCTGGACATGTTGCCAAAATTATGCTTTCACAAAACGCTAAGAGAGAAATCTCAGCCTCTCCAGTCTCCACCTGTACTGTTTTGCTTGTTAAAATTAAATACAAAGACATGCTTTGGCACTGCTGGTTGGTTTTGTTTGCAGTTTGTTGGTTTGTTGGTTTGGTTTTTCCCCTGCAGTCAGGATGGCAATGAAGCCACAGAATATCGCTATTAAACATGTAACCAAAAGATAAGAGTTGCGAAAGGAGCTGTTGTTGATTACTAGGTTAGCAGGTTCTTATTTGCGCTTATTATTTGAGTGATATTGAGACTTGGCTGCAGTGGTAAGGACACGTAAGGGCACCAAGAACATTCCAAAGATCTCTTTTCAGCCCTTTCCAGTTAAGGAGTGTATATTTTTGAGTTGTGAATTAGAAGAACTGTTCAGTGTTCCATGTTTGTCATTGTGCCAACACATGGGAAATGACTTCGTCCTAAAAGCTGAGCACCTGCAGCTCTCATTAAGATCCATCTAATGTCACCCATTGCTTTTCAGACTCCTAAAAGGGCCTCTTACAATCTACCTGCTTCAAATTCCCGAAAGATTTATTGGCTCAGAACACAGATTACTTGTCTTGGTATCAGGGATTTCCCTTCTTTTGAACCAGAGCATAAAAACACAAAGAAAGCCTAAACTCAAGTAATGTGAAAATATTGAGTTTGATTCCAACCCATACATTCAAAGTTACTGCTGAATGTCTAATTTTAGCTTGAAATGTGATGCCTTGACTCTGCATATGATCCTACGGCATATAAAATATTTGGAAGCCTTTGAAAAAAAGGAAATATTCTTGGCTTTAGTGGTGTTCTTCTTATTATGCTTTCTTTAATGCATTTATAGTCGGCTTAATAGATCTTTACATTTATGAAGCTTGAGTAGCAAGTTTCAGGACTTGTGAAATCTGTGTCATTACTGATTGTAATGGTAGTACACTGTCAAGTCTGTTGTATGCTTTACAGATGATGTATCTTTAAGGAAGAGGATCCTCACGCATAAATGGTACAGTCCAAAAGCTTGATCTTCCTGAAGCCTTTCTGTTTTATTTCAGTGACATGCAGCACTGGAATTTATTTTGGTGATACATAGGACTAAAAGTTTGAAAAGCTGAATTCTTCTTTCTTAAGAGGTGAGCAGTAAAGTACAAGCACCTGCAACTTTACACTGGCCCGAAGCTGCCCTACTTTCACCCTTTTAAACTCAGACAAAGCAATAAAATTTAATGTATACATGCACTTACTGCATTAAAATTAATGGTTGCTTTTCCAGACTGATTATTGACCATGAACTTAAATGAAGTTAGTTCTCCTAGAAGATGGCTAAGTACTCTTAGAAGTAAATACTGGGTTTTAGACACAGTTAAAATGCAACATAGAAAACAATGAAAATTTCATGCTCAACATGCTTAAATGCCTTAATGATCTCAGTTTTTTCTGATAGGTCCTGACAAGAAGTAATCTCTAAACCCCATTCAGCAGCTGACTCATATTTGAGTTAAAAGGAAAAAAATATCAGTTGTCTTGAAAGGTTTAGCTATAATCCCTTCTAATGAAGAATATTTTTTTCCATTGCTCTAAGTTCACTTTTAATCCTATCAGAAGTCTTCTGTAAGAACACTTAAGCAACTTTATACGTGGCTTATTTTAAAGAAGAATAGATCATACCTTCATTGACCATGTTCAACATTGTTCTCCCAGGGGTGACTTTTGTATTATGAGAGTAAAACTTTAAAGCACATAATTAATTGGCAGTCAGAGCTAGTTGTGTGTGAGTGGAAGTGAAGAGCTTGCAATCAGACCTAATTAATACAGCCACATCATTTGTAGAGCCTGTAAGCTTATGGTTCCATTCAGCCAGATGCTGCGTGACAGTCTCTATCACAGAAGACCATTATTTAAAAGAAACACCTTGACATTTTCTGAAGGTATCTTCAAGGATTTTAAACGATCCAAAAGCTGATATAGTTACCCATAAAAGTACTGGTTAGAGGTTCACTCTTCAATCAGTCAGCCTGAGATGCATGGAATTCCTTCAAGGCAAGAGTGTGAGTCAAGGGGAATAAATGTGTTCTCAGTAAGACACTAATCAATGAGAAAAGGTACCTGGACCAGGAAGTGACTGGAGAAACATAGTGTCAAACAACCCTGTACTGTAATTTCATGTAAATTCACATACTGTAATTTCATAATCTCTGAAATCAAAGCTACCTCCACTGAATGCTGTCTATGCTCACAGTCCCATACCAAAGTCATCAAAGTATTGTTTTTGCAGCTAGTCACGATGAAAAGTTAAAGTATGATCACATTGGGTTTATGTGTGGACTTTTTATTGTACTTGCAGCAATTTTTAATGAAATATTTCCTCAATTTTGCATTCATTAAAAGTGCTTATAATAGAAGAGAGAAGTTGCAAAACATGACTTGTGTATCACTCTGCAGAAACATCAAGAATATAGGAGCTCTTCTTATGTATCTTCTGTCTGACATGATAGACATACATGCAGGCTACATACTTGGCAATCAATATGGAGAAACCTTCACAAGTCTAGCAATCAACATCTAGAAAGTTGGCAGAACCAAGCTCAGGATTTGGATTTCAGTCTTTTTTCACAAGGTCTACAATTGTCCTAGGCAAATAAAACCCTTAAACCCCATAAGGAGCTTTAGAGTATGCAATTACTTTAAAGGACAACCATTTAGAGGACACTGAAAGCCTCACAAAGTTTTACAGCCTATGTGGCAAGTCTTTCTAGCTTCTCACTGCCAAACTCAGACCCAGAGGGAAGAAGCTCACAAAGTTATTTCGTAAGCTGTTTTCTTGTGGAAAGGATTAAAAAATGATGATGCTGAGCAGCTAATGCTATATTTACTTTCCTGTTTTTATTTTAACTCAGACTGTGTTACGTAAAAGGAGACTCCAACACACTCAACCAGCACTTCTCGCCTGAGGCGATGAACCTAGCAATTTCATCTATCAGTTACACAAAACCACAGCACACTTTTCTAAGCTTAGCTTGTTATTGTCTTTCAGGCTGCAGAATAACCCAGGGCAATGGAACAGTTATTGGCACTATAAATGTTTTCAGACACTGAAGCTAGTAATATGCAACCTTATTTGAATTAAATTACCTCTTTAAGAGAGTCTGAAACCGGATGACTTCATATAATTCATTATGTTTAAAAAGGTGGTTTAGTGTGGCAAGTTAAAACCCATTAAATTGCTCTGTAGTTTTCTTGGCTGTGGTTGTTTTTCTTAAGTGAAAGTAATTAAACATAAATATTTACTGATATCCCAAGCTGTGAAACTCTATAGCCAGAAAGAGGAACTAAGGAGAACCGACCCAGCATTGGCTTCCTATGTTAATATCCCACGCTGGCTGAAACGTGCTTGCTGATTTCTCCACAAACAGGGCTGGCCAATGTGTTGCTCTGGAAGGGAATTCAGAAGCTCAGTAGTTGAATATATTTAAACAAGGGGAGGAAATCGCTGCTCAGATGTGTTCTTTATACGCAGGATTAATGTGTTGGGCTGTAAGACACCAGAAGTAAATTGGATTTTTCCTTACTGATCCTGTCTAAAGACCTCCTCCAAAAATCTGTTGATATCAATGGAAAAATCCCCACTGAGTTGCATGGGTCCTACATCACAGCTGTACTTTCACAAGCACTATAAATGATCATACGCAGCCCAGCTACAGAAGGAGCATCGCCTTTTCCTTCTCTGCCCCTCTCCGCACCTCACTGCTGCTAAACCACATCCCTCTGGGCAGCAGGAGTGTTGTTGTGGCCGCACAGGTAACTGATACCAGCAAATACTGAGCAGGATTGGTGCTGCCAGGTTAGCTTAAGGTTTCTGTTGCTGTAAAGCAAAAGTTGCCCCTTGCCAGCTATTGCCAAGCTGACGAGACAGCAGACAGTGGTAGAGGCAGCAACCTGTGTTAGCCTAAATAATATAAACTCCCAATATATATGTCCTTGAAGGGCCTGTCAGGATGCCAGCAAATGGGTTCACACTGGCCTAACATGCCCAGTGACCATCTCAGGGTTAATACTGCAGCTGAGACCCCTTCATATCTGATTTCTAGGGGCAGGTATATGGGACTTAACCATGAAATAGTACTCTCTATCTTTATACTTCATTTGAAACTAAGAGGCCTCTTGTAACTCTTTAGGACTCCATGGTAACAATTAAGCAGAGTTAAAGTTTATTTGCAGCAGTACATTTCTAAGTTGATCTATGGACAGATTTTGCCCTTTCTACACAGTCTGGGCCCACTTCATAGTGCTTCATATATAAGACCTCTCTTTCCCAACATCTCGTAAAGGGAGTGTCATAAAAGATCCAAGTCCTCCTACATTGTCAGAAAAATCAAATCTGCTTAGCTTGAAGAAGTCAGTTGTCGACTAAGGGGCACTACTCCCAAAGTGAGGCACCATGCACCCTGAAAAAGAGCAACAAAACCTTAAAGTAGACGTCCCAATGTAATTAGGGATGGACATATGCCTGATCCTCCATCTTGTCCGTAGCTGATGCTTTCTGTTGTACATGTGCTTTGGGATGTGAGGTCAGTCAGTTCCTCACAGCATCAGGCTGGGGCAGCACAGCCTTTGCAGAGCAAGAGGTATGAGAGTTTCCCAGCCTTGAGGGTAGGTGCTGAACCCTTTGCCCCCAGCGCAGAGCACGTCCATCACCCAAGTTGCAGCAGGATGTCCCGAGGCCACAGAGGCACCCCTTTACTGAGAGCTCAGACAAGCAACTTTATTAAAAATATTATGAAGCCCTAAACCCAAGCAGCTCAACTGGAACAGGTGTCAGGCAGGGGGAAAGCTTGAATTACATGGACAGGGAAGTTTGTTGCTAACTCTTTGGTTGAGCTTTTACCCAGATATCTTATTGCTGCATGTTTAATATTGCTGATGTGCTTTTTGAAGGTGAATGATGAACACCAAGTTGTTGCATTCTTATCTGCCATCCACATCCACCCAGAACAGACCATGGAATGTTTGCCTGACAGGGCTCTCAGTGCACGGATAGAGAAGAGCATTAGAACAAGAGTAATTAACTTGTGGAGTGATTTTTTTTTTTCCAGTGAATTTATAGCCTTATAAAATATCTCCACTGTCCAGAGAGAGGATGCTACATGAAGAGTGATGCTGCACTCTTACCCTCTCCCTGATGATCCCTCAGAAGACGCACTATGAAGGTTCAAGTTGCCCCTGGGCTAGTATTTCTTTGCATCTCCCGCCAAAGAGGGTGGCATTTATGGAAAATGTGCAGTTAAGACCCTTGATGTATTTGAGTCATTGTTAAGTCCAAAACTTTCTGCCAAGAATGAGCTTGTTAAAATGTGCTTCAGTCAGAAAGATGAAATACTAAGCTGCCTGCCTTTACAAGACAATAGCTCATAGGAGTTAAAATTCAGATATTTTCCTTTGGACTAAGCTGGCTGGATCATTTCAGTCTTTTGGGGGTATAAAGAGTGAAGAAACTGCCAAAACAATTAAAAGATTGAGTTATATACGTGGCTGGGAAGCAATCTGTGTGTTCTGCTGGAAGAGATTAGGCCACAGGTTCTCCCAGCTTTGCCTTGCCAGCCAGGCGCCTGCAGCTCAGACCTTTCTCATCGCTGGGCTTCTCGTGGGCCTTTCACTGATGGATTGCATTGGCTTGTGGTGAGTAAAGCCTAGTTTAATACAGGAACCTCCACTCTCTTTGGAAGCACTGTAGTGAGCGGCCAATTTTTATCCAGATAAGGACTGACAGTAAAAGAGGACATTTGACATTTTCTGAGTCCATGGGGTATATTGGAAAAAAACCTGTTAAAACAGCATTTATTGAATGAACAAGCCTTTATCTAATTTATAAATCAGTCAGACAGAGCAGCCTTCAGCCATATTACCCCAGGCTGAATTTTTGTCAGATTTTTTTTCAGTGATTCTGTAGGATTTGATCAGATTGATTCCTTGTAAGCGAATTGCCAACAAAAATTAATTTCCAACACTAATAATTCAGTAGATGGCATGTTTCTATCCAAGATATCACTGAAAGAATACCCAGTCAGGCTTAGGACTTTTATTTGAAATCTGGAAGGCAGCTTCCCCTAGTTCGAGAGCACAGATGCCTCCTTTTGGCTTTCAGCACAAAGGGACTCCTGTAGTCCAAGATGCTTCATTTAGGAGTACGCTCAAATCTTAACTCTTCTTATTTATTCTGGAGAAAGATCCAAGTGGAGCAACCTCTGGCCAGTTCTCAGATGTGGGGGGTGAGCTTGTAGTTGCCTTAAGGCTGTCAGCAAGCATGGGGATAGGGCAAGCCTTGCGGGGAGTCAGGTTCCACGCCGGATTTTTTGTGTTAGGGCAGGATAGCTGAACAAGCCCTAGCCAGTTGTATGCCGGCTCACAGCTGGTGCTGAGAGCAGGGAACCAGCCACAGCCCATGTGAACCGCTGTGGCATTGCTGGACAGAACAGAGATAAAATCTGCATTTATGTTCCAAGCGAATTTGGTTCCTAGGACTGCCTAACAGAGAGTGAAGCCACCTTTCTGCTCATTTTCTCATCAAGAGGCTCTAACAACCCCTCGTTAGATGTTGTAGCAAATCAGATGACAGCAAATTTGATAATTTCTGTACCCTCAGGAACTCTTCTACAAATTTATACTTTTTATACTAAATACTGTAGGTATTTCAGTTCACGATGTAATTCAAGCAAACAAATGAAGGAGAAAGATGAAAAGGATAAAAGTTTCTTTCCACTGCATTTAATTGGGAGTTTCCCCACAACCTGTGTGGCAGTAATAGGCTTAGAGTCTTAATTGTACAATAATGCTTAATTTACTTGTTTCTCCCCTTCGTCCTTTCTCTTCCCATGATGGCACATTATTGTTTCAAACCGCCAGTCTTTGCTGTGGTCTCTTGTTTCCCACAACTTGCATTGCTGGGATGTTTACTTCCTGGATTTAATTCTAATTTAGCTACTACACTAATCCTTAAATAAATCTTTTTCAGTTCAACTCTTTCCCTTAACCCTATACACCAGTGTTTACACTAATTAAAATAGGCAGGATATTAGATTAAAGTTAAGTGAGGGAGTCAACATACTAATCCAGTTTCTACAGGTTTACACCCCTGAAGGAAATATTAAAAGCAGCCTCTTTCTCACAGTCGGAGTGAGGGAGAATACATTTGGAAGGACCCCACTATTAGGTCTTGGAAACCTAAATCATTTGTATCATCTGTTTCTCAAATCATCAAACATAATGTAGGGACAACACATGTCACTAAGCTGAATTCTGTTGCCTTCCCATTTCAAGGCTGATATCTCATAAAAGCATCCCAACATAGCAAGAGAAACTACAGATTTCCGTGACAGTAAATGACAACATTATTGACGTATAACAGCCCATATAATGTGGGCTGTTTAGTGCAACTAAAATGAAAAGAAAAACCAACCAACAAAACAAACCAACAACTTGAGTTACTTTTTGGATGTTACAGTTTTTTATAGAGGCGGGGTTGAATTCTTGAAAAGGCTGATCTAGTCTAACTTCCAGGTCATGAGTTATTTGGACCAATATCTGATGGTTCGAATTTTCACCTGTAATTATGTGCAAGTAAAATCTATAGCCTGTAAGCATCTAAAAGCCAATACAAAAACATCTAAATAATAAAAACATTATCAGATTTAATACAGACCAAAAATACAAGATATCACCCTGACATTTTAAAGAAACCTGTTCCACAGTGGGTTTTTTGTCTGAAAATAAGTTTATCCATCTTCTGGCTATGTTGCAAATTTTAGATATTTTCTTAATTTGTGAGGGAATGGAAGGCTTTGACGGGAACATTTTTGCTGGCTGTTAAATTTGTGATTTAACTTTGGCACTGAGGTAGCAACTTAAAGTAATAATTTCATTGTGTGCTATATTGCACAGGCATATAAGAAAATGATTTTTGGATATCATTGCAGGTCTGTATTTAATTTCTGTCTTTAAAAGAGTTAACGATAGTGCCTAGCAATGGTGAGGATGCAGAGCTATTAATGCACATAAAGTAGATAGAGTTAACTATACTCTACAAACCAATACCTTTGAAATGTCTCCTTTTGAAAACTCAAAATAACCTTTTGACTGAGATAGCCTGGAGTTCCCAGAGCTGAAAGCCACATGGAGTCACATCCCTCTACTTTTAAACAGCAAATGCCTACCTTTCTTTCATGTCCCCTTGTAACAAGTTGGGTGCTGACTTACACCAATCAATACCAAGATCCAGGGTTTAAATCAGCAGCAAATCAATTCTGGCCTCCTCCTATCAATTGCTTGTCTGTGGTCCATGCACATATTTATGTAGTAAATTTACTCACTGTACTACACTGGATCCTGTTAAAACCTGAATGCTCTGGGGCAGAAATTGTAGCTTTTCCCTGCCAGGTAGGTGTTTATGAGCCTGGTAGCACCAGAAGCGTTTCTGGAGCCCACAAACATAATTTAGCTGCAGTAATGTGAAATTACTGAGCCTGTCTCGTGCCGACATGTGTTACACGCAATTGTAAAAAGGAAAAAAAAGTTTAACAGCTTAGCCACAAAGGAATGTTTATATCTGATTACACTAACTGCTAATTTAATGGTAGTTAATCAGTGGCATGTAATACAAGCTGAGCAGCCCAATGGATTTATTGAGGAATGGCATTTAAAGTTGTTGTTAGAAAACTGGTGCAGTTGTTACATTAAACAAGCAGGCGCAGAGCCCTGTCAAGCAGTAGCGCATTTGCTAAGGGCAAATTTCTGCCTGAGCTTACATGGCTTCAAATCCCGAGTTGCTCCAAATTCACACTGAAGCAACAGGGCAGTGTGTGAGCTCCAGGCCCAACCCTACAAAGTGAAGAAGAGATCCTGAAGTTGATACCAGTAAGCACCACATTGCCAGTACAGGCTCTGAGTTTCAAAGAGCAAGTACGCTCCTGGAGCCCGTGTGCTGCTCTCACCAGCCTTCAGCCACTGGAGTAAAAACCACCCTGAACAATGAGTCACCAAGGCTGCAACCTGAAGCTGCAGTGGGGTTTTTATTCTTCCTTTTTTCCGGGTGTCCTGCGCCGCTCCGCACCAGCTGCAGGCATGCAAGAAAGAAGGGGCATGTTTCCTGCCCCCCTGAAGGCAGCGAGGTCTGAGGAGCACTGAAGGCTGCATAGCAACATCATTTCCCAATGTGTGAGCCTGCCTACCTCTGGGCTGAGGGGGACTGATTTAGGGAAGAGGGAAAGAAAGGTACAGACATCTTATCCTCTCTAGCAAGTATTGATTTGCCTGGATGCACACTCTTCACCTCCCCAAACCAGAACCATACAGCTGCCATATACCACACAGCTTGCTTTCCTTAGCATGAAGGATGAGCAAAGGGACTCTGCAAGGCAGTGCTGGGAGCAGAGTCCTGCAAAGTTCATCTGTGCTTAAGATTACAAAGCAGAGAAAAGCTTTTTAAAGAAGATAAGAGTGAACGTTTTTACTCAGAGAGGCTTCTCTGAGTGATCACTCCCCCCGGCTCCCCAACCCGGAGCGCTGCAGCACCTAGCTATCCAGCCTCAGACTCCCGACCCTTCAGCCAGCTGAAATCAGTGGAAACTTTTACTCCCAACTTGGCTTCGATGAGGCCAGCTGCCAAGTCAGAGGCATCTGTAGAGTAGTAAAAAGTTAAAAATTATGTCGGTTATTTATTAATGGGAGACAGTTTACTGAATGCTGCCAAAATTTAAGAGCTTCTGTTTCTTTGTGAGATTCAGTTCCTTCTTGTGTAACTATCAGGAACGTGTCCAGTACTGCCTATCTCAGGAAAAAATTTCTTTTGTCATTTAACTGGAAGATTTCAAAGATGATGAATCTTCAGGCTGTTGCAATGGCCACAAGAAGAGTAGGTAAAGAAAAAAAATACTGCACGTGGACAGACTTGCCAAATGAGATGCCTTTGTGACATAGTGCTGTAACTATGTGGTATTTGAAAAAGGCTAATTTGAAACATAAAACTCAGTCAAAACCTTGAAATTGTATTGAATTCACCCTGACGATATTATTGCAGTGAAAACAGAAAATCTAGCACGGTAGTAATTTCTTGTTCAGAATTAAGTGTAAGCCAACTGTTAGAGCAGGCAGTTCATTAAATCACCTCTTGGCTTGAGGGCAAGTATGGGGAACCCCAACACCCCAACAGGCTTCAGTTCCTGATGGAAATAGTAAGCTATACTAAACCAGTTGCACCATCCCAGAGCAATTTATTTATTAACAAAATCTACCGTTAACATTAAAACCAAAACCAGGACACTCATGTTTGATCCTGCATGACACACGTATAGGAATGAACATCTGAAAGTAAAAAATAAAAACACCCAAACCAAACAAACAGGACAGGAGTCACGAGGGAATTTAATCTGTCAGACACAGTAGTGTGGCTGGAGTAGTATTGAAGTAGTAGTGCTTATTATAGTATTAAGGAAGGCTTGCAAATTCTGCATGCATCCTCACAAAACTCATTTGTTACTTCCTTACTTGGTAGGCTGGTGCACACAGGCACACAGGACTGGGGGAGCTGGAATGGGATTTCTCTGCCCTCACCTTAGTCATTGAGAAGGCCGATATCTTACACAAGATACTCATCTAGGCTTCGTCTGTAATCAATAGTCCATAGATGAGGTGAGATGAGACACTGCTCAGATGCTTTAGGCTCATTTCTGTATCTTGTTGGAATAATGACCCTCGGGAGATGCCCCTTCTCTTCATCAGCTGTTAAGGGTACAGAGCTGACTAGCTTCAGTTTACTTGGCCAACTGGCTGAAATAATCCCCTTCTGGATAGGTATTGCTCAACATTATGCCCTTCCTCATTGCTCTCCTCCCATGGATCATGGCTGAGAAAGCACACAGGGAGCTTTTCCCCACATATTCATTTAGAAAAGAAACACTTTAATTAAACAAAACATGAGAGCCTTTAAATTTGTGAAGCTGGAACCAGCTACGCCTTGGGCTAAGTGCACTCTAAACCTCTATCTACAGCTGAAATAGAGACCAAGAATTGTTTACAAATGAGTCTCTGTCCCCTGTAGATGGAGACAAACATCAGCTTGGATCATTCACTTTCTCCTCTTCCCCATCCTTTGCCATTCACGTTGTACCATGCTAATTCCCCATCCTGTATATTTTTGAACAGATCATTAAAAAGTTATGGTGCTGGTCACTTCTCAGGCAAGAGGGAATAGTCCACACATAGGAGGGTTTGTTTCTTGTTTATTTCCAGAGCCAAATTTTTCTTTACAGCTCTGCACATATAAAAGAGCAGCAGTGGTAGACACAGACCATGCTGTGGAATTTGTTGCTGCTCTGGTATAAACAGCCCGTCTTGTGTATTGACCTAATGCAAACAGCCAGTAGCCTATATAAACAACCAGCAGTTGAGCTCAGGCTAAGTGAAGCCTCGAAGTATGTTTGAGCAGCAAGAAATCAAATGTTGATACATGTATTTCCAGCTTGTTTCCCTGCTTTCCTGAAAGAATTATCTTTTTTTTTTTATTTTTTTTTTTAACTTCTTGGAAGTTTGGCATAGCACAGCTTCCAGTTTACCCAAAGAGCAGGGTGCTGGGGGATGTTGCTAGCATCTCACAGCCCACCCTGTGCCCTTGGCCGAGCACCTCCCTAAATTAGGCTGCCAGGGGAAGGACAAGCACAGCACCAGGGGTAGAAGGAGGCTTGGGATGGGTGATTTCAGCCCCAACATTCCAAATGTGAGTCTGCAAATTTCAAAATTTCTCATTGGAAAAAATAAAGTCAAACTGATCTGTCAGACGTTTGTTGTATGTGATTATCTATATAGTCATCATTTTAAAAACTGGACCATCCTGAACAGTTGTCTCTTTTCCTAGGAAATCCCTCTTTGTTTAGGGTAGAGGATTATGAGAATACAGTAGCCGTTCAAAATTATGACTTTTTTCCTTTAAGATACAGCACTCTTTGAAAATCCCAGCCATTCTTTAAAAAAATACATTAAAAATTCTTTAAATCCAGTTTACAGATCAAGATTAACCTTTATTGTAGATTTGACTAGGTGGCTATTTCACTGCTTTACTCAGAGGCAAATATTGAACTGAGCTGGGATTAAATGAAAACAGTGAAAGAGAAGGGAAGGTATGCAAAGGGCAAACTGATAGAAAAAGAGGGCTAAAAGGGGGACCTTCATATAGCTATACTTAGTAACAGCAGGGAAAAATAAATATATGCATTTATTTTGAGTGTCTGAGATAAACTACAGAAAGAAAACAAGCCTTTTATCTTGAAATAATCATTCTGACTTCAGCCCACCTTGGCAGATAGCTGTTTGCTCTCTAAGGAGAGAGGAACCAGATGGTTCTCATATTTCTTATGGCTGCATATCTACATGACAAACACCATCTCAGAAGTTAGCAGTAACTGCTGGAAGCTTCATTGGTGTGTGTGTGTGTGTATGTGGTGAATGATTAAAAGAATACGAACTTCTTCTTCTTTCTCCTCCCCTAAACCAGTCTGAGGTGGGAAACATCCTTCCATAACAAGGGTTGCACATCAGACACTCAGGATGCATCTGCCCCTTCACGAAGGACTGATTTGGTGAGAGTTCAGCACTTCTCGTAAACCGATTTCATTGCAAGTGTAGAGAAATGGTCCAAAGACAAGCTGTCTAGTGCAACCATGCCTTTTGCAAGACTGCTGCCTTTTTGCATCCATACCAAGACTAAAAATCAAACAGAATTCAGCCTAAGGTGAACCCTGCTGGCATATAAGGCATTGTATTTCTATACTGCTGAACCATGTAATCAATATCCCAGAGTTGGTGCTAATGCAAAACTAGTGGTGACCTGTTAAATGGTTTAGCTGCTTAAATGATGGCTAACCACCTGTCCAGTTATTAAGCAAAGAAGTTTAGCAGTAGAAATAAAACCATATATTAAGTTACACAGGCTGGCTCAAAACAAGAGGATAAAATAAAATTAAAAGTTAATTAAAAGTTACCTTAATAAATAAGGAGTCTGAGGGGAAAGCAGTCTGAAGCCTTCCCCTTACTGTGCTAAAGGAAACAGGTTCTCATTCAGAAGGTTTCACAGCAAAAATGACACTTCCAACTGTTTTAGAGCTACCTTTGTTTAACAGTTCATAGGAACCAATTGGAATTAATGTTAAGAACCCACTTACCTTGAAGCCTATCAGGATAGCTGCACCATTTAATCCTTTTTGGGGAAGTTAAGTGTAATTTATCAAAAAATCCAGATTTTGCTTCAGATTTCTGTGCTGTGAAAGAAATGCTCTGGGTGGCTTTTGAGAATGGAAACCGCTGTCCATCCTACTGTAGCTACATTTTCGCCAAATGAAAAGTAAAATGCACTGTTAAAATAAGCTTACTGGAATATTAAATTATAACAAATAGAAAGGTGTCCTAGCAAATATGAAGCCTCACAGGCAGAATGGTTACTACCAGAACAAGACTGAAAAATAATAAATGAAATTTGAATCTTTAGGACTGACTAAAAAATAAACATAGAAATATTACTTCTTTATATTGTGGACTATTCAGTACTTCCTGTATCAGCATCTAGTAAACACTTTGCCCCAGGTACTCAGAAAAAGAAAGCTGTAGCTATTTATGAGATTCTGTAGTCTCTTGCATCATTCTTTACATACCAGCTTGCCCTTATAGCGTAAGAAATGTCATATACTGAGCTGGAAGATCATTAGTTATTAAAAGAACTTCACATAACTTCACTGTTTAATCCTTTACCCCCTTGAATTTCTTAAAATACAGGTGACGACCACCAATATAGTCAAAGGTAACAAAAAAGGTTCAAAAGCAACCTACAGTTTACATAAGGCCACACTTTTCTAAAAGCACTAATTACAATTAAGACCCTTCATTATTTTGAAAAAAAATACATAAATTCTTACTGTCAATAGCTTAGTTCCTCATGGCCAGAAAACTGAGAAATCAGTCATTGCTGCAAATACTTACACTGACTAACCAGGATATAACCACAGATCTTTAACCATCAGTAAGTACTAACTCTCTGAGGACTCTGCAGTAGAGGTATGAATTCAGATCTGTTAATTACAGCTGTTTCCTATTTTCTCTATAACACTAAAGACAGCAAGCTACTGGTAGACAGTAATGATGAGGGTCACCTGAGAAGAGGTGTGCTCCTAATAAATCACCCTTGCAAAAAAGTTTAGAAAAACTCGTCAATAACATAACCCTGAAGAGACTCTGAATCTGAAAGCCTGCATATTTTTTATAATAATAATATTATATGGTGTGTGTATATATATACACTCAAACATATACCTAAGATTATTCTTTTTCCTTACACAAATTGATCACATTAAAAGAAGACAGTCTTCAAGTAGTTCTTTACCAAAGGCTGGAGATCTTGAGTAAGACCTCCCAGACTTGGAACGGGAGCAAGAAAGTGATATTTCACTGTTCTCTTTTTACAGGTCAGCATGGCTACCATCATCTCCATGTTCTTATTGTCCTTCCTCACAGGTGGCACACCACTCTCTGCAGCTGCTGCAGGGATAAGCACTCCAGTGCCAGACAGGTCGGGATCCTGGGCACTAACATCCCTCACCAAACCAGCACTTCTAATAATTACTTGCAACCACAACAGAGCTGCCTAGGGCAAGTTTCATCATATTATTGACTTTATGGCAAGGGTTTTTTTTAAACCTAGGATTTCCAGAGGGACACTTCATCAGCATCTTAAATTCAAAACAAGTAGATGTGGAAATGATATAGCTATTTCAAAAGAGAATATTGATGTTGTAATTATCATTTCTTTAAAGATGAAGGTACCTTCAAGGCACTTTTCTATCGCAGAAATACAGATTTAAGCTAAGCACAAAAGTCTTTAAGGTTCCATGTGGATTAATTCAGTCCTTTGAAGGCATCAGATGAGCAGGGCCACAGCTAAACATATGCTGTATCAGTATTAAATATGCAACTGAAAAAAATTTAAATCAAGAGCTTGGAATTATCTATGTCTACTGCTTACATGTTGTAGAAAGCCAGCATAACGCTGCTTCTGAGTTTTAAGCTGCAGGTAGGTTTTGAGGGTCATTTCAGGCTGCAGTGAAGCTTTCTGACACATACAGATGTCTTCCCACACAGAAGCAAAGCTTTTGGGTGGCTGAGGAAAAACAGCTTGCTTTGTGCCCCGTGCCCTGCTTGGTGAAGGCATATCTGAGGGTTGCCTGCATTGCCTGGGGAAAGGGTCTGGGGACCAAGTTCAACCCTGCTCCTGCACTGCCTCACTTCTTGCTTTCCTCTGGCTGTTTGGGAGGATCCAGCTGGTGTCTGCCCAGGCAACCCAGCTGTGAAGGGCAGCTCTGAGCCGTGGGGACCCAAGCTAGTGTGCACCATGCTCCTGTGGGGCAATAGTTTGACCCCGGACCTCTTAGCAGCACAGGTACGGCCATCTAAGACCCATGACCAGAGCACAAAAAAGAAATTATCATGTGTAAAGGTAACACTGACGCTGGCTTTTTCTAGGTTGGTGTGGGTTTGTGCATGGGTTACTAAATCCTAGTGCTCACCTCAGGAAGGTCAATATTTTTGAATTACCAAACAGAGATGATAAGATTTATGCAGAGGTCTGTCCAAGCTGCACTACGGTCTGAGATTACGGTAGGTCTCATGTGTCTTCAGGATCTGAAAACATATGCACTGCTGTGTTCATTAATTCTCATTCTTTTAATAAATTCACAAATTAAAAATATTGTGAAGATTAAGGAAAGCATTCCATTAGAAACATAGGGGTTTGAAGATTTTAATCTCCATCTTTAGGAATTAACTTTGTGTTCTTTTGTGTTCATGATTCCAACAGCTTTAGCATGATGGACATGCAGCAGGATGTAATTTAAAAGGAGAGGCTAAGTAGTGTGAAATCAGGAATAACTGAAATTAAAGCTTGACTAGAAAAGCTAAACTTTCATAATTAAACTCATTTCAGTGTGATGGATGTTTTTGATTTGCATAGACTGCTCTGTCAGCATTCATCTGGGTAATACCAGTACTGTCCAGAAAACATGTTAGATTAGGGATTATATTTTTAGTCTTTCATTAGATCCCTTGTTATACATATCATTTCAAGGCAGTTGAATTGCCAGTTGCTATAAACTCTGTTTAAATATTCTCCATGTCTAGCCATATCACCAAAGGAAAGCTGAGTACTGAAAACCATCCTGGCCCAGTGTGACCCTTTTTTTTCTCTTGAGAGCCTGTAAATGCTGCTCTCATGGCCGCAGCATCTGGCTCCACAGTGGGCTTTTCCAGAGTAGTTGTATTTCTAACAGTTCAGATGGTTCAGATCTGGTCACATATGTACCGTTTCAGAGATTTCAATGACAGATCCAAATCTTGAAACTCTATACTGAACATAATGCTTGTCATATGCCAAAGCAGTAGAGATTCTTGTTTATTATTGCTAGCAGCCCATATAAACACAAGACAAGTCCAGTTAGAGGTGCTGCTCCCCGCCCAGTATTGCTGCAGATCACATTTGCCTGCTGCTTTTTACATTACCATTATTCATGGTCCTTCATTCTGCATGATTGTGAATGATGGACAGAAATGGACAATGCCTGAGGCTCTGGAGTGTGGATTTTAAAACACGTGGGAAGAATAGAAATGATATATCTATGGATACTCCCTCAGAGGGTCTCAGCTCTAACACCATGAAAGAGGGACTACAAGCAGCATGTCCTTCCTGGCAAGGAGGCTAAGGGAGGCAGAAATTAGAGCATCTGGTTTACACTCTTGGAGACCCAGCAGATTTTCACTTGGCAGACACTTGGGGCATTAATACAAGTCTGGCCAATGTAACCTGCCTTGCTGGGCCTTCTGCCTTCAGTGCAAGGAAGTAAAGATATATTTTGATCTAAAGATGTATGTGCATATGTGTATATACATACACATACATCTGATTAATCTATGGTTTTCCTTGTATAAAAATTATTGGTTTTCAAGCCTAAGCTTGACCCCTTTTACTAGGCCCTCTACCGCATCCTCTTGAGAAGTCCACAATTTTCTCTGAAACAGTTTTTTTCAAAGGACATCATCTGAATTTGTATGTTTCTGTCCCTCAATGGGTATATATATTTATACATCTCCCTCTCCCCTCCTGTATATATATTTAAACAGTCTAAAGTACTTATTGTCAGCTTGTTATCTAGTGTGCACCACTAGCACAGGTGGTGAAAATAAAATCGTAATATCTTACAAGGATCAGACCATTAAATATGTCACTACTAATTCATCTCACTGAATTTTAGTTTTATAGGCCACCTATCATCTAACGATGATATAACTGAATAGGTATAACGCTTTGAGATAATAAGGCCCAGCTACCACATGAGGAATGCGGTATAAATCTAGATGGGTAGAAAAAATAGAATGGGATTAGTGATATTTAGCAGATCGTGGAAGGCAGGAAAATATGCATAATTAACTTCTAAAAAAGTATAAATCTCCAGGTTAAAAACCTGGTATTTTTGCTCAACTGGCTATCTCCTTTCAGCCTTTCTATTTATAAATGGGGGTTTTGTGTGTGTATCTTCGTTAGCCCCTTTTGAGAATAATCTCTAAAAGGTCAGTGAGTTCATATGACATTAAAACAGTATGTTTAAAAAGATTTAATATTCTGCTATCCGTAGGAATAGGTCATTCTGACAGGCAAACATTTCAAACAAAGCTGGTAAATTAGATGTTGCTGAGCTGGCAAGATGCATCCAAAAATTGGATGTTTTGGGAGACAGGCTCAATGAAGACTTTGTACCTTAAAATTCCTTTTATTTATAGCCTGCGATTCGATTACACTGTTGGATACCAATTATTCCAAAAGTTAATGAGCTGTGTAATTTCCCATAAAACAGCAATCTCATGCAAAATATGTTAGTAAAGGAAATACTATAATTAGGGGGAAAAGTTTTTTTAATTTTTTTTCCTATAAAATAAACAAAAGGAAATTATTTCAAAGCAGTTTTTTGAAACAATGTGTAGTTAATAATTAACTATGCAAAACTGCTCAGCACGAGACAGATTCTCTAAGGAATGGTAGAGTGAGGAGGAAAAAAATCCTCAAAGTTAAACAGCAAGTGAATTACATCCAACAAAAGCTGTGGCCCATACTCCAAGGACTCTTCCAGGAAGAGCAGAATGTTATGTAAAAATGCTTTCTGTCTTCTCCCATGACCTTTTAGGCAGTAGGTCTCTAAGAGCTGCAGCTCCTTCCTTTCTCTGAAATGGAGCTACCATCTTCCCTACATGACATATTCAGACTGGAGCCCATCTGCTTGCTGCAAGACATGCTTTTGCTGTGACCAGTATGAAAGAAAGTGTAACGGGTACTACATTTCCCCAAAGTTTCTCCTATCTTAATCGTCTCTGCACCTGCTGCCAGATGATGTGGAGTCCATCCCATGAATGGTGCCTGCACCCCAGGCCGGCAGCACTGGAAATAGACCACCTGACATTTGTTCAGAATAAATTATATCCAATGTTGCCATTGAGAAACATCACCAGCTTTCTTCTATGAATAACTTATGGGAAGGGTCTGAAGCTGGAGATGTTCAAATGAACAGAATGCCCTCAGTAGAAAAAGATGATTTTTCCTATTCAACTGGGACAGACCAAATATTCTTTCAAACACCTCATTATTCCTATTAGGGTAACATTCTGATTTGAAACATCTGTGGGTTCTTGAGACCTGACTGAACCTGACATTCTCAGCCTTAGGCAACCGTATTACGCCTGGCATGTATTTGTGCACATATGTGCCTTGGGGGAAAGGCAAGGAAGGGCTGGACTTATTCAGGTAAAGTGGGATCCTTATCCAAGCTCCTTTGGGGTATAAGATACCAGCAATGTTCCAGTCCTTCTATTTGTGGGCAGTCCTGATGTTCACACAGAGCAGGACTTGGTCCACAGCAAGTTTGAAGAACCTGTGTTATACCTCCAAAAGGATTTCCATAGAGGTAATTTCTGCCATTTCACCCAAAAGGAGCTACCGCCTTTCTTTTCCTCTGCTAGATGACAGATCCAAGCTGAAGAGCATCTGGCTGCTGCAAAACCAGATTCCTCCATTTTCTTCCCAAACAAAGTAGGTATCCTATCTACCAGCATCACCCTACTTTTCTAAGATCATGAAGATTTTGACTACAAGTAGTCCCTGCCAAATTACCAGTGCCCCTGCCATGAATTAACGGGGAAGGGGGGGGAGGAAAAAACTTGTTTCTAACACAACAATAATTTAAAGCTCTGAAAAATGAAGGCATTTCTAAATAACTAACTAGACTTGTCTCTGCTTAGCATAAAGACATGCCTACTGGTAGTTCTTTGTATAGAAATCCTTGAGGAGGAAAAGATATATTCTCAGCAAAATAGAACGTTGTCAGCTCTTTAAGCCTTAGTGGGAACTGAAAATGTCAAGCTTATACCTGTTAGGCATCATTTAAATTGAAATATGGACTTTTTTCCATCTTCAAAGTAATGCACTTCAGGTGATAATGATGGATTAACGTTGAGAGAAAATGACCTAGCAGCCTGTTAGTTACTTTTTTCAACTGAGTGGGAGCACACCAAATTTTTCATCGATCTGCCAATTGGAGACAGCTGAGAAATGACGACTGCGCTTACTACAGGCTTCATACATAAATACTCACTGATGAGCACATTAAAATATGAGAAAGCAGGGGAACATTTTGTTCAAATTCTGCTGTGTTTAGACTCATGTTCAAACAGCTATATATTTCTAAACAGTGAGGGTTTACAAGTTCAAAGAGCTGCCCCCTTCACAGTCAAGATTCTTATAAGTTTCTTACAACATCACAGAAATGCATTTTACAAGGCAACTCCGTTACTCACAAGATTAATTCAGTGCCCTTTAAACTGTGGGAGTTGTATTCAAATGTGGTTTAGATTAAAGTGATTTAGCATTATTCCAACATCCAACAACATGAATGTATGTTTTCAATGGGTGAATCTGAAATCAGCTGTTCTGCATTGTTAAGCCTCTTACAACAAGCTGTTTGGATTGCTGGCTGCTCAGCACCCCAAAGGGACAGATTAATCTCTGAACTTTGTGGCTGACTCCTATTTAGAGTTCTCAAGCGTCTGCTGTTCATCTGGGTGGCTCTCAGACAAATAAGACAATTCACAGGAATCAATAACAAGCAATTCCAAACAACAGTGATTTGGAGATAACTCTCACCGTAGGCAGATGCAGAGATGATAGCTGAACCCTTTGCTTCATAAAACCCACCCTTGAGGTTGTTGGGGTAATCCTTCTTGAGCAGAGAAGTCATCTGGAGTACTGAGGACACAGTGTCTCACCAAAGTAATGAGGATTTTCCATGAAACATGGCATGTGCTGTGCAGCCCAAAGAGATGCTGTAAGAAGCACATTCACGTAGGAGCATAGCAAAAATCACATGCATGCATACTGTGATACGCCTCAGCAGGAAGAACAGAGATACGATGGCAAACCCTTCATGATATCATTAGTCATCAGTAATAAAGTAGGAACAAAAGGGGGTTTCTTTCTGAAGGAAACAGTTAGCTTTTCCACTCCAGAGACCAGAGAGAGATGACTTTTGTTACTTGGAGCACTGAAATGTGGAGGAAATGGGGCTCTGAGGATCACTCAGGCATTAAGCCTGTGAACCTGAGATCTTTTCCAGAGGCACAAATAAAAAGCACAAGAAAAGAAATGTAATTCAATAATGGTTCAGAAGAGGAAATCTTTGTCTCTGTTCATCAGTGAAACCTAACAGTAAGAGCAGGTGCAGGAAAAGCAAATCCAACACGCGCATAAACGTGAAGCAGGGACAGCTTACTGATATATTGGGATCAAAATATGAGATGAAGCTCTTTAGATCATTATTAAACAAATTCACCAATCCATTGATACATAAAAAGTTTGAATTCAAGCTCGTTGCTCTTTTGGGAAGTCCTACTGCCTACTAGCATTGCCTACTGAGATAATTTCCTATTTATTAGTGTAACTATGAACCACACTGTTGATTGCTGCAGTTGGTATCAGCCAGCTTGCACATCAGTTTGAGAAGAGAGGATTTTGTCAGCAGGATCTTCCAACATCGCATACATCGCCTCTTGAGGGTGCCTGTCAGCATTCACGGTCCTCTGGGTGCCAGCTTTCAGAGAACACTGAAAATAGAGGCAACAGATAAATCTTGAGGTGCAAAATAGGCCAGAGTTCCATGATGGCTACAACAGCTCAGAGGACCACTGAGGCTACAGGGCAAATAAGCAATATTTCTCTTTTGAGTACCTATTAGCAGAGGTTACAATAAAGGTGACTGGTAAATGACTTTTCTGGATACAACAGAGAGGTTTCAGTGGGTAAGTCAGCAATTGCACTGCTCTTCTTTTGAACCTGATCTTTCAACCAGCTGCTGGTGCTTCACACAGATTTTCTCACTGAAGACATGGGAAATAGTGACAAAGCTGACACAGCCAGGCAAAGGTGCTGGTGCTCTGATGGAGCCTGAGGTACCTGATCCACTGAGGCCAGTCGGGATATACTACATGATCCAATGCAAGGATTCTTTCTGTAGACCTAGTTTGACCTTTTAGTAATCTAGTTAATAATTAATGGCAAACAAATTTCTAGTGAATAATACAGAGCAAATAGAAAATAAAGGCAATCTGTATTTAAGCAACAAATGTGACTTCTTAACAAACAGAGGGGGATGTTTCGTACTCTGTCCTTTACTGCCATTTTCACCAAATGTAGCTTTTTTTGCTGTGGAATGAATGATTTCAAATCAAGCTAGGGAGAAAAGAGTCAAGCCACAGACTGGGCTCTCAGAATCTCTCTTTGATTTCTTGCAAACATCCTCTGAAACAAGAGTTTCAAATTGTAGTAGCCCACTGTTTGTAGGAGAGGCAGGACGGAGAATGGACAAGATTTTTTTGCAGATTATGGGATTTCTTTGGGATGGTGAAAATCTTATCGCACAGCCCTGCATATCTGCATAGGATATCCTAATCATTAGTCTTTTAAACTGTCTTGTATCCACACTGAGATTTCTGCTACATCCAGTTATGGTAAGGAAACCTTTGGTGATGAGACATGATGCTGGCATTGCTTAACATGTAGATAACCCCACTGCTATTTTGGTGTTGGGAGATTATCTAGGGACTCTCTGGGGAACAAAACCTCTTTCTTTATATTCAGTGGCTGAAATCTAGTCCTTGCTGTCTGCATAGCAGGTCTTGAAACACCCAGCAGACACCAAACCAGAAGAGTCCCAGTGTGCTGGCTGGGCAAAGCCAGTGTCAAAAGTCCAGTGGAGGTGAGAGCTTACAGCATAGACATGTAGGTCAGGCAGAAGCACAAATGATGAGCCTCATTAGAGAGGAGTCATTGTGATGAGGGAAAGATCAGTGGCTGAGTTATGAGAAGTGCTCTTTCTAGGAGGTGCACCAATTTAGAGAGAGCACTCTGGTGCTATACTTACACCAGTGGCTGCCTCAGAAGGGAAAAGTGTGTGGCTCCACCTTATCCTGGGGGAGGAAGGAGTGAGGTCACTGCAAAGCTTTTGCCTCCTTCCCTCTGTGGCATGCCTGGCTTAGAGGACCTTTCCCTTTGCCTTGCAGTGCTTGTCCCAGTGGGAGACTAATGAGTCCCAGCTGCAGTACTCAGAATGGGTTGTTTTGGTCACCAGCTGCCATACATGAGGTGTTGGTGCCAATCTCAGTGTCTGACCTCAGCAGAGGTCATCTTGAATGCAGTTATGAAAACTGCTGGCAGAACCAAAGACTGGACCAGTTTTAATTTAGCACAGGAATCTGTGTCCTTCATGCCCGAGGACACCACAGACTGATATTTCATGGTTTCAGAGAAGGGTTGGAGGTGAGGGAGGTAAGAGTACAAGGACACCAAGTGGAATATGGGCTTTTACCTGATGGAATGGGAGGTCACTGCATCCCTTAGGGGATCAGTCAGCTGCAGGATGGACAGGACCAGAGTTTCATTGTTCTTTTTGGCAGGAGTTTTACTGGGCATTTGTAAAGGCTGCCCAGCAATGAAATCTTGTCCAGGCACTTGTCACATTGTGATAGCAGGAGACAGTCTTAAGATCCATACATCTGAAGATATACAAGAGGTACTTATGCTAAAAAAAATGAACAGGTCAATTATCTAGTGAGATCCTGCGTCACCACCACAGCAGATAGGAAGAGACTGAAGGAAGATCCCACTGCCTTCTGATCATTTTGTCTACTCATCTGTGAGGGCCTCAGAGGCTGAGGGCAGGCATGCAGCCCTTGGAGAGGCTGATAGCTACCCCATTTTCAGATGCATGCTGCCCATACCCACCAGCCCTGGGGTCTCCAATCATGTATTCAAGGAGGAACCAGCAGATTTCATGAGTTTGCACTGAAGAGGTGTTGTGTGCTGCTCTTTGCTGTGCGATCTGTGTTGTGTCATTGCTCTCATGATGGTTTTTGGTTATCTACTTGGAGAAGGGAGAACCCACTATAAACAGCAAACAGCAATTGGCAAATTGTCCATAACTAAATCTCCATCCATAACTCCATGATCTTTCAGGAGTAATGACAACACTTTAATCACTCTGTGCGTCAAAAAGAAGACCACAATATTAAGTTAGCCCATTTTTTTAAAAAAAAAATCCATCTACCCGGTCCCAGAATTATCCATTAGTTATTTGTTCAGCTCCACACTCGTAGCCCCAACCTGCTTCCTCACAGACATGGGCTGGTGGAAAGATGGGAAGAGGGAAAAGAAGGAACCTCAGGGCTGCACTAACAACTGTGTGAATGAAAGGCACCAGCCTCACTCAGTGCTAAAGGCAACACAGATAACACAGAAAACACCTGAGCGGCTAGGTGAGCACTGCAGAGGGGACCAAGATCCCTAAATGCAGCCCATCATTCTGCCCTTAACACATCTATCTCCTCGGTTTATTAGGCTAAATTGCCCTTTAGATGTCAGCACACTTCTTCAGGACTTACATATGACCCTCCCAAGGATTGGGCGAAGAAAGAAGCTGAGCTCCAGCTGTGACTGAAACATTAATTTCTCTAAGAATAGCAATGAGAATCAAGGATACAGTTATTTTCTCCTATCAAAAACTTTCCCTGGATTTGATACAGTAACTTAACTCTGCTCTTTTACTTCCACTCCCACCCCAGAAGAGACCTTATGGGGCTGATGAAATGTTTAAATTTCACAGTAGATCTCACTGGAACAGTGTAGGATGGTCATTTTGATATGCTGGTAAAAGTCACAGTCTTAAACAGCGATAAAATATGCCTCTGTGGCTGGGTCTGTGTTTGCATTTGTGTTCACATTTCTTACCATGACTTTCCCTCACCCCCTGGGTCACTCCGCTAGCACTTGCAACAATAGGAGCATTTTTGTAGATCATGGAAGTGTTCACAGCTGGTGCCTTATCACATGGGTGCTTTTCCCCATTTTCCCATTGCTATAATTATGCAGCTTGTGGGTAGATTGGATACCTTCAATATACTGGGCTTTAACAGGTTTTGTATCTCCAATGTTTTTGACTGTCTGGTTTCTTCATAAAATTACCACTTCTGAAGACCTTTGGTTTCAAAGTAAGTATAAAATATGGCCAGCATAAATACTACCCTGAAACAATAAATAAAATCTGTGCAGTAATGGCAGACTTGTTCTTCCAAGCTGTGTGACTATTCCTGCGGGAGTCAAGCAGGCGTAAGTTAGAGCAGCCTTAAGGCAACTCTAATATGCACTTAGAAGGTGGATGGGTCCAACGGCTGGCATAGGAACAAAGGAACTTCAGGATTACCATAGTTACTGTTTACTCACCATCCCAGGCCCTACACAAAGCACAGATCATGTGGAACTAAGGGTGAAAGCCGGAAACTTTAATATGGAATGAAATTACGCCTAGCAAGGAACAAGCATCAAAAGTTTGGCAATTACTTCAGTTTACATAATCTCCTCAAAGTCCAGCTGCTTAGTAGAATTATCCAAAGTAAACTACCGCTGGTATTCCTTCTTTAAAAAAAAAAAAATAAAATTACTTTTTTAAATAACAAAAATAATCCCCCTGTTCAGACTTTGTGCCTAATTGGACATACCTGTTTATTTTCATCCAAGCAAAACTTCTCAGTTCAGTGAGAGGTTTGTCTTAGACATGGTTATGAATCATGTGATTTTTTGTCATACATTTTAAGTTATATCATTAAGCCACCTGCTAAAAAATGGGCATTTGTCCTGTACCTCAGACATGCCAAGCCCTTGATGCAATAGCACAATCGATATATTCTATCAGATATAGGACACACAAGTAGGAAGGAGAAAGATACCAAGTAAGTGCATTTTTGTAAAGGCACGTGACCAAAGCAATGAGAATAGACTTTGAGTCACATTATTTCCACATACTGCCCTAAATTGACTTATATTGGTATGTGTCTGTATCCTGGTCTGACAAGAGGCTGGTGAACCTTGAAAGACCCGGGGCTTCTTTTGGCCTTGAATTTCAATTTGGAAGTGAAATCAGATACTGAGCAAGTTTCACCTGGTTTCGGGTTTCACTGGAAAGGGGGAAGTGGATGAGGAAACCCAAGTAGCTGTCAGAAGGCAATTACAGTGAAAGACATGAGGTTGTAGTGGCAGTGGTGCAGGAAACATGTTTGTATTGCAAACAGAAAAGCATTATCAGGTGAGAAGCATCTGTTTCCCTGAGTGTAGGAGGCTGCTGCTGCATCTAATAGGGATGTGCAGAAAGTTGGCTCAGCAAAGTGTTCTTGGTGGCGTTTAGCCAAATACCTGCCTGTGTATGACCTTTCTAAACAGCAGGGAGAAACAGCTTCATCCCATAGCATATCAGGAGGCGCAGCCAAACTCCATGCATTTTCCCACAAATATTGTCTGCCCTGCAGTCCCATTCCAAAAAAAGTTATGGGATGATAACGTATTTGTCCGATTGTAAGATAAATGCACAACAGCTGGAATGCAAGACCTGGCACCAGAGGGTTTCTGCCAGCAGGCCAAGGAAGAGTGTGCAAAGCAAGGAGGAATGAAATTACATGCTTTGTCTGTCTGCGCTGCATAACAGGGCCAACTAACCCAAAGTGATAGATAAGTAATTTGTCATTTTAAGGGAAGCAGTTTACAGAAAGCACCAGAATCCTTGAAAGACGTGTAACACATTGATAGAATTTTCGAAATAATATTTTACCAGTAAGAAAATCCCGTGAGATTTAATTATATACCTCGCAAAAAAAATCATTAAGCATTACAGCTGCTTCCTTCCACCCTTTCCAATTGCTGATTTTTATCAGCAGATTAAAATGCTTCCAGCTGAAAGGCTAATTAACTGGTTTCATGTTTTCTGCCTGTCCTGATCACAGGGAAAGTCTAGAGTCCAAGGGAAGCACAGTTATGAACGACTGGAAAGATTACTGCCTATGTTGTGCGATTTCCAATGAAAGAAAATGCATTGGCCTTCTGCTCTCCATCCTGCTCTTTTACATTCATGAACTCAGAAGTCATTTCTAACTGATAGTGCTCCTTTGTCTCCCTCCCACCCATTAAACACTTTCTTCTCTCCATGCACAGATCTTATTCTTAGAAGAATTCAGTTGTAAACATGAAATAAGTTGGGGAAAAAACTGCTTTTGAAGGTATAAATACATGGCAGGTTATGTTGCAGCCTTTCAAAGAACAAACTTGTGCTTCTTGCTATAGCACCAAAGCACTGCAGGCATAGAATTGCATCCTGGGCTGTCTGTCGACATTTGAAATTTTTAGTGCCATGTTTTATTAGCCATTTTACGCTTACCAAATGTTTTCCAAATTTGACTATGTGAAAATCTTGATCACTGAATCAGACTAAATGCAGAAATGATAGGGGTAGATATTTTCCTATGCCCTTTAGTACCCCTAGTAAACTATCTACATATTTATAAAAAAAAAAAAAAAAGTCTGAAAATGTCTAATTATATAATAATTCACAAATTCACACACTAACAGAACTGCTTTCTGGACTAGCATTTAGTTGTCTGTGTGTTTACATATATATATATATCCGCACACGCATATATCAGTCCAAAACATTCACATTCTGCATAAGAATATCATCCTGGTTTTAATTTTGAGGAGGAATATTTTGTTTCATTTTTACTCTGGTTTCCTCCTTTTTTTTTTTTTTTTGGTTTTCTTTTTTTCTTTGGTTTTGGAGCAGTTGCATTTATAGCACAAAATATCATCTTTAATGACAAATGGGAAATTTCACTCCACAAAAGAACACTTCAGACTAAGTCAAATGAGCTTTTGATTTAACAAATTAAGGCCTGGTGCTGCACATACTTTATTTCATATTCTGTGTGTGGCAGTGGATCTGGTGAATGTATGAAGTCAAGCATGTATTTTGATAGTTTAATACTTAAAAGGACAGGTCCTTAGTATATACGGCACAGTATTCATTGAAACAAACCCAATATTGCAGCAGTTTGGAACATGGTCCGATTCAGTTATGTATAACCTGCCTAAACATATAAATGTATAAAATACATATATATGTTATACATAAATAATATAGAAACTAGAATAATATTGATATAGTTATTCGGTACATCTGGTCTTTTCTGAGTCTTTCAAACTATACTGTTCAAACTCAACATTCAAACAAGAAAACACACTCTGGATGGCTCTTATTTAACAGATATGTGACACATGATCTGTGCAAGTAAATAAATTGACGGTGTGAAAAATTTTGCAACATAGAAGTCTACATTAGTTGAATTTCCCTTTACATACTGGAATAAACATACATTTTTCTTTCCGTACTATTTTAAAATGAGAGAGTGATACAACTTGTCACTTGGTAATGTCTGCATTTGCTAGAATAGGGTACCAGTTTCCAGGCATCTCACGTAACCATTTTTGTTTGTCAGATATTCCATCGTCTCAATTTTAGTTATCTGTGCCAATAGCCTATCACTCAGACATCTGCATGTTGCACAGCCTGAGCTACCAGTCAGCCAGGTAAACTCTCAGCATGGCAGATCCCTTCCAAAAATCCCCTGCTGTTCTTCAGTGCTTACTGCAGATCGGCGAGCATTCCATACAACTGCTTTGCTGAGGGATCAGATCATGGATTGAGCATTTAGTTTAGAGGTAGCCAGATCCAGTGCTCCCAAAAGCCCCAGGGCAGGCATCACTGATGGTAGGCCAGGAGAGATGCAACAGGCTCTGCAAAAAACCTAGCGTACCTTGAGCACAGCCGAGGCTCAGCAGCCTCGCCACGCTGCTGCTAGTACCATACATGCCAGGAAAATGTTACTCCTGACATAGGTTCAATATCATCTAAAAAAATCCTTAAAAAATGAAACAGCACAACCTTCAGAAATCACTAGATCTATTTTTTGCCTGAAAAAATAAATGTTATTTGCACTCCACTACAAGACGTCATCATGACTGCAGCATGGTGTGTAATGAGAGAGTAGCTCCAAGCTGCCAGCGGAGATGATCCAAAATAAGCAGCGCATTGTAAATCCACAAATAGGAAAACTAGGGCTTTTGATTTCCTTTTTGCTCTGCACATAGATTAAAATTGAGCTGAAATTGCCTTTTATCGGCATGGCTCTGAAACCCCGATCTAAACAAGTCAGTGGGGGCAAGGGGAAAGAGCAGGCATCCCTTACTATACTTCACAGCCATTGCTCTGGGAAGCCACCTATTTTTGGCATTCAAGTAAAAACCATAGAAAAGTTGAAGATCTTGAAACATGGCATCTAGATCCTAATATTCCATAGCAGAGAGGCCACGCTAGCGTTTCAAAATATGATTATGAGCCAGCAACTTGCATGTTGCCAGCCTTGCACGCTGTCTGCTGAAGAGGGTTTCAGGGGGACACTGGCCTTCACATCCCTCCTCTGCTGTCAGCAGTCCCTAACATCTTGCAGGCACCAGCCACATCCAAGCCACTACTGGAAGTGGTATGGGAGAATTTCTGAATACAAAATACCTTTTGTACTTTAAGCTCTGCCTATGCTAAGTGTTTCAGATAGAAATTTTGTGCTGAAATGAGCATTTACGAGGATCTGAGGCTAAAATGTCAGGGGACAATTTTTACAACTCAGTATGAGGCTGAATCTTGCATCAGTTCAATATGAAAAGTGTTCCCTACCATTAATTCCCACAAAAATCATAAGGAAGAGAGTAACACATGCTGGAAAAAGTGTTAGTGCCTTCTAATTAAATCCTAATGGCAGATATTTTCTGGAAACTGCATTTAAATTCTGGATAAATGAAGCAGTTAATAACGCAAAATATTTTCTTTTGTACATGGTTAAAAGAGACAAAGGTTGCAAATTTCGTGGCTTCCAGCTAAGCAGCTATTTTATACCTTTGCAGCTTTAAGACCACAGCCCTGTAAAAATGAAGCATATGTTTGCCCTTACTTATTGCATTGGCTACAATGTGGATACTTACCATATCTAAAAATTAATCCATTAAATAAGCCCCTGCTTGGTTGAGATTAGTTCCCACATGCATGTTGTCTGGGACACATGCTATGGTTTATTTTATGAGAAACAATTGCTATCTCAATTTGCTAATTTAGTTTTTAAAAATATTGACATCTGTGCTATTCAGGCAATGCAGAAGTACATCGCAAGTTAGAAGTTGTTGTCAGATGTTGGGTTTTAGCCCTGCTAACATGAGCCATGGTACTTGTGTACCTTGGTATAGGACAGGGAACAATTAGACATGTTATTTAAACTTTTAAAACTTCATTCAGTTTTACGGACACAGTGTCCCTGTATGCAGTCATAGAGAAATCAAACATTAAAAATAAAGCTTTGCTGTAGAACTCCTCTCAGCTGCATGTTCTGCTGGATGCACTGTGCTTTGTTTATTTTAATGTTGCACAAAAAAAAAAGTGTTCTTTTGCTTCCTATGATTTTTTTCTTAAACTACTAAAAAAAGACTAGACTGACAGAGCTCTGCTTAAATCTTCATGTTTCTTTTTGACATTGTTTTCATCATCTGGACTGTTCTACTCTGTGAAAAAAAAAAAAGAGTATATTGGCAGTTCTTCTGCCTCAAAAAGCTGTTGGAAGCCTGGTTTAAAAATACCATGAGCAGAAACCCTGACAACTCTAGAGAGAAACAGAAATAAAAAAAAAAAAGAGACAAAAGCAAGAAAAAATGCAAAGTGATGTCCCACTGACTTCCTCATCTGTCTGTCAGACATCAGCCCTGGCACTGTGTAGCCAGGCCACCCACCTCCCTGAGGAGAGCAGTGTTAAATGGGGCCACCTCCAACAGGGAGACTGTCACTGCCTCAGTGTGGCGTTGACCTACAGCAACAACTAGAGGAGGAGAAGCAATAAATCAGACGTCAAAGGGAGGTGGCTCTCCTTGGCGCTGTCAAGTTTGCTCTCGGAGGGTGCCACAAGATAAGAAAGGGGTCGAGGAAATCCTGAGGGCTGTTTGGACTCATGCACACATGAGGAGAGCCATTGGGAAACAGGTTTTCAAAGGCTAAAGAGTAAAGCGGGCAATAGTTCTTGGAAATAGCAAGAAGAAATATTTTATGGCCTACAAGTGCTGGAGGCTGGATTAGAGAAGCCGTCTTGAGTTCTGGAGTGAGCCAAGAGTTTGAAGAGGATCCCAGGAGGGCATGTGATAGTGTTGGCCCTCTGCTGGCATGAAATGCCCCTCCAGGGCATAGTCTTTCACATTAGTCCACGTCCAAAACACACCCCACTGCAGGATCATAAACCCAAGGAACTGCAGGCCAACAACAATTTGGCTTGGTCCTGGTGTCTTAGCATCTGTCACACACAGAGAAGGTTTTTTTCTTGCCTTGAACTGGAGGACTAAACTCATAACAGCCGAAGTGCCTAATTTTATAAACGTAAACTTTAAAAACACCATACAGGCAGGAATTCATAAGAATAGTATATTCCCTTTGTGAGTTTTAATATTTGTAAACAATAACATAGGCTTACAAAGCGATCCTGAACAAAATAAGAGATAACTGATATGGTTCCTGAAGAGAGGAGGAGGTTAGGAGAGCTGACAGGCAGAAAGAAAACAGCTCCTGAAAACTTTCAGCAGAAATTAAATAAGTAAACAACAGTCTTTGTATTTCTGTGGTTTTGTCAAAATGTGATTTATTTGGGTTTTGTTTGGGGCAGCAACAAAAAGAAAATCCAAACAACCTCACAACATTTTCAGCTTTTACTTTTTTATTTCATGGAAACCCTTTACAAAATTATGTGCATGCATTTCTCATAAGAAAGAATTCAAGAAAGAACTTTGTCCATCTCTAGGGAGCATCCAGGAGATGTTTCATGTCCTTATTGCATATTGAAAAATAAGTGCCTAATGTAATAAGCCCCGAGTTTTGCAGGCAAAAAATTTTCTTGCCAAGTTTCACACTGCAACAAACTGCAGATCTCCCGTATATTTCCTTCTTGGGAATTTCTGCCAAATTAGAAGATACAGTTTGCTTGCAAGTACCACCTGCTGATTTTGTGGAAAACAGGAAAATCTCAAGTCTGACATACGATCTCTGAAAATTTTTCATTTTACATACAAACCAGAAAACAATTCTCCAGCATCATCACATCCCAAGCCAATAATTTGCAAAAAGTTAGAGCATTTTTTCTTTTAACTGAAAACACTTTTGGGCTGTTTCCACAAAAACCGCATACAAATATTTGACAACTTTTGTCTTTTACTTTTATACAGAAGTCAAGAAGTAGGATTTTTTTCTTTAATTATTTTAATGTGATGTAGGAATTAAAGTTGAAAAAAATACAGTGTAATTTACTATTTTTTTCTTATTTAGAACTTGTTCAACTAACCAATTGTGATAGTTAAGCTTGTTTGAAAAATAGTAGGCTGTTCGGGGTTTTTTCCTTTATTTACATGCATTTTGTTTAAGTTTGTTTTAAATCTAGTACTTGCCTTCATTTCAAGCACTCTAAAGTGGCTGCCATAGCTTCACAGCTCCCTGTAAATTTTCCTGCGTATGGACACTGGCAATTGAAAGAAGAGCTGCAGTGTTTCTGCCTAACATATTAATCACACTGCTACTAGGAATTCATCTTTTCCAATGTCTACATAAAATAAATTACATATAACGGCAACAAAAATAGCTATCGAATATACAGCACTGTCCCACTCTCTATTATAAAAGCCTCATTTTAACAACATGAGTGCAGATCCCGTTGGTCTCACCTGCTCAGCTATTAGTTTCAATTTGTCTCCCAATGCTTGCCAGCACACTGGGGTGTGTGAGCAGTCCCAGAAGATCTCTTTGGAAAATCTCACTACATTCCCACACCTCTGACAATATTTCACTATACCTCAGGGTAATGCTAAACAATCTGTGCATTGTCCTATGCCATCTGTTCAGCATTTTTAAGCTTAATTGCACCGTATTGGTGTCTAATGCATTGTAACCAATTTCTGTTATACCATACCATTCGTTTTTGTCATACTCCTTTCTTCCACTTCATTGCTTTTTCATCACTAGCCTGCACCGAGTATCGCACAAATGTGCTGCATGACTCAGCCAGGAAACTGAAGTAGTGGAGGGAGCATCAGCTCGCTTTTTATTATTGCCAGAAGCGTTATATTCTCCGCTCCTTGCCTAGGGGGACCAGCCCGCATTGCTTCCAGGAGAACCAGTGAGTATCGTGTGGCAAATCCCACAGCCAACAACAGGATAGAGTGCCCACGCAAGAGGAATACTGCACAGGCACTTAATCAAATACAGGAAAGGCAATGCTGTTGCAAGTTCTGCGTGGATCGCCACAGTCAGTTGTGCCCAGGTTTCTTGCACCACAGGGAGGGACCACATCTGGCTGGGCAGTGCTTCCAACCAGCAGCTGCAAGGTTAGAGCTAGTTTGGGCTTTGAAACTGTTCCGGGGGCTCAGAGACAGCTCCACCCACTGGGTGACCCACTGCTCCCCAAGTTTGACACTGGCTGAGGAGCCTGGAGACCAGTGCCTCTTGGCCCTGCTAACAGCTGGCTCCAGGTCTTTAGCCATGTGCTTAAACATAAATAAAGATCAGCAGGCTTCCTTATTTGTAAAATGAGCATGTGTATCATTATTTGGGAAGCATTTTGGAGCTGGGAGGGAAGATATTATGTGAATGCTGTAAACATTACTATTGCACTTTAGCTTCTTGAATTGGTCTAAAATTTTAAATGAAAGTGTTTTATTTAAAACTTCCTAGCTTTTAGACTGTTCAATAGACATTGTCAGTGACTACTTTCCCTAATAATTCCTGTCTTCAAGTGCTTGACTGGTATGCTAAGTGAATGCATTTTCAGTACCTGAGGAATAATAAAAAGCTTTCATACTAAGCTGAGATCAAAAGTTCATAGGAAGAAATGCAAGTCTATCTGTAGTCATACTTGAATTCAAGAAAGCCCTAATATTCATTTTAAAAGCCTAAAATATTTCTGAATATGCATGCATAATTTATTCAGTTCTGGAACAAATCACAGAATAATTGAAAGACCTACTGAGTTTGCTCAATCAACATCCTAAAAAGAGATTTTTGAAATCACGACCATACCCCAAACAAATATATTTTTTTATTATTTTTCTTTACTTTCCCATAGCACTGTTCACTAACCTAAGGCCTGGCCATTGTTATTTTTCCAAATGAGCACATGTGGTGACATCCATCTCCTGTAACCGTTGACCTCAGGAAGTTAAGAAAACAAACAGTTTCAAAATCACACTGTGAAATATGGCATCTAAGATGGCCAGCACATTCTTCTCATTTTTCATTGGCCTCTCCTGTAGCTGTCACAGGACAAATCATCCTGCAGGAAACAGCAGCCATATCGCGATACAGAAGAGCCTGGTTTGGTTTCAATCTGCTGATAGACTTTTCCCATTAAACCTCATGGAAGAAATATAATGTAGCATCTCTTTTGCACATCCTAAACCTGAGAGTAACTAGTTGCCCGTGCTAGCAGAGGTGAGGATCCCAGGTTCAATAGTGTCTGGTGTTATATTTGCCATTCCAGCTATATCTATTCCTGAGCAAAAGAGCTAAAGACAACACTATCAATATTTTAAAACTTCTAACCTGAATAATGTTGCTTCCACATAAAAAAAGTCCTATTTGCAGAAGCTACTGCTACCTGTTAGTTTGAATTGGAGAATTCATTTGACTGACATTAGGCTGCTCAGGACAATCAGGTGTCTGCCATTATTATTCATATCCAGGCTTATGAGATATAAAATGCATAAATGTGAATAATTCTGCGCAAACCCTCTGGAAATAAAACGTATGTATTAGCCAAAAGCCTGTTTTAATAATTACAGGACAGCAGCCAAGGCATAGCATAGTGGTGTTCAGAATGTATCAGAACCATGTTTTCTTTCCCTTTTTCCTAACTCTCTTTTCCTCTCTCATTTCTGTTGTTGTCATCTTGCCTTTCAGGAGGAAAAGGAAGCATTTCTAAGCCTCTAACCTCTAGTGTCCGATGAAAGCTTATCTCCAGCTTCCAAATTGTGCTTCAGCCTCCCAGGTAGGAATGAGGATTCCTATGAAATACAGCAAAATCAGATCAGAGGTAACACACGACAGGCCCACTCTGCATGTCTGTGTGACTCCTCTTTCAGAGGCTTCTCAGAACAAGACCAAAAGAAAAAAAAAAGAAAAGCCAAAGAATTCAGAAATGTTGAATCACTCTTAAAAAATTCAGGACATTGGCCTAAAAATCACAAAGTCTCTGAAAAACAAATTGAATCAAAATAATAGCCACTTTTATTCCTTTCATTTGCCCTCAGGTTTATCATCAATTTTTAGTCACATAGCATATTTAAGCTTTCCTCCATAAATATATACATTAAAATAACAAGAAGAAACAAAAACAGTCCTAAAGGAGATTCTAATGTGACTACACATGCCCAGGAACCAAGAATTTAAAAAATAGGGGAAAATATGGATATTCTAACAAAACCATGAGCTAACAATAACCATCTCACACTTTATTTGGTCACCTCTCACTCCAGTTTTGCTCATAAGACAAGCAGGACATTCTGTTGGCATTGGCATCAAAATCCAGGTTCTGGTTTAGTATTCAATGATATCTCAAAAATGTACACTCTTTCCTCCATACATCCATTTAATAGTGTTTACAGAGTGTCTTTTGGACCAGCACAATAATCTCAAACCTTGTTTTCACAGTCTATTAACTACTTCCTCCACAGGGTGGTAGTTATAATTCAGAGCATCTCTTCTCTTGGTGGTTTTAGCCCATGACCAGTTGTCCCCTATATGTTCGGCATTTCACCTAACTGCCCCACACTACCTGTGTTGTCTGAAGTCCCTCCCAGCAGCGCTTGTTTATCAGGCAGCTCCATCGTCCCTCAAGTCTGGTCCTGTAGAATGTGTCCAAGAGCTAGGATTTGACACACAGGCCTTGATTCCACTGACTCTTTGGGATTTCTGCTATCGATGTCAGGTGGTATTGGACTGTAAATAGTGAGCAGTTGTGTGAAAAGAGAGTGTCAACATCATTTACTTTTTTATGTGGACTAATTGATAGTATATTGGCATATCAACAGGAAAAAAATCAAAGCTCTTCTTTCCCTTCCATTGCGAAGACAGAGTAAAATCATATGATCTCTTGATCTCTGCATGCCTCTCTGTCCCCTTTGAGCTTATTTATCTTCTTCTATTTCAAGCTTTCTTAGGGTAAGGACTGTTGGGCTACCTCACTATCTGTCTTTACATCTTTACTATGATAACACTCCAGGAAATCATTTGGGGTCAGATCTCTGGGCACTGCTTTGTATTGCAATACAAGTAATAATAATAATAATAATAATAATAATTAAAAAAAAACACACAAAACCATCAGCTACAAACACTTCTTTTCCCCGGATTCTTGGTTGGGAGAAGCTCACTGATAAACTTCAAACAGCAAGAGCCTGATGTAAAGCCTTATTTACCGCAATTCAAGTCTATTTCTAATCTACTTGCTCTGGAGACCACTGCAGAGCCCCACACAGAGCCTTCTGATAACAAGCAGTTACAAAAACCATTGATTTCTCTGAGCAACATAAGCTGCCAAAAATGCATTCAGCCTCTGTGGAAAAGACCTTCGCCTCTGGATAGAGCTCATTGGTATACACCCTGTTAGCATTTGCCAGCTCTTAGAAAATTACTTTCATGTGGCTGCAGAAGTTGCATATGTAAAAGCGATCCTGGCAGTCCTTCTCAGAGCTTTATTCACTGCAGCTTAAAAAGATAACCATCCATCTTTCCACTGTGCACACTGGTCCTCTATCTCGATTTCACACAGCAGCTGCCATATAAGACTGATGCTTTGGGTAGTCTATCCCCATTTCTATCTTTTACTAACTTCCAGGCAAATAGTCATGCCTGGCATTTATTTCTTCTGTCCTGTGGGTAGAGGTGAGAGATGGGCTTCCAGCCTCCTCTTACTATTCTCACTGGCAGAGGTTTTATTATTTCTTTTTTTTTCCTTATGGAATGGTGCATAGTGAATGGTTCCTCAAAGTTGTTGCTCATCTAAGCATTATTTTCATTCATTAAAAATAAACCTCAAAGGATGGAGGCAACAGTTTTATGTAAGTAAAAACGATAAATGCTCAACACTGTCTCTGAAATTTGTCTGAGTCACTTAAAAGAACAGGCTCAATAAACACTCAAAAAACCAAATTCACTTGCAGCCATCAGGGTTTATACTCTTCCTCACTGTCCTGAGGCAGATGGAGAACTTGCAAGCCTGTGATGGTCACCAGAAGATATTTGGTCCACTTGAACATCTGTCTTACCAGTGTGAGTAGCTATTTTGAAGTGTGCCATGGTATCCTTTGGCTTCCCCTGAGAACACCACATCAAGGGACAGTGCATATTCATGTATCCCAGATTTAAGGAGAGCCACCCTGAAAGAATGGAAAGTCTTTTTCATTCATCTTAACGTAGTTTTTAGGTTATTGATAAGTACAAATAAACAGCTTATTCATAAACTCCAAATACAGTTATTTTTTGCTTCAACATTTGTAAAAGCAGGTGAACAGATGTGAAAAGAATGCTATGTGTGACTATGGAGTATTTAGATTTATACAGAAGCAGGGCAAGAAAAGCCTATGTAAGTTTCACATTTTGATATGTAGGGAGCTACTTGTTTACTAATCCTTTGTTCCTAGGAAAGCAATCTATTTTAGATGACTCTATATTCATTAATTACTATTAGGACTTAGACAAACGTCCTTCATAATATTTGTTCTAGCCCTGGAGAATATTAATATTCTTTTCTTCCTCCACACCATCCCATCCAAAATTTTCTTCAACCTCTACCCCATCAGGAATGAGTTTTGGTCTTCCATGCACTAATTCATTGGCTACCATGTTCATTGGTCATAACTAAGTACAATTTTCACCTGTCCAGAGTCAAGTAATGAGTATTTTACTAAGCTATTTGGCAGGTGAATCCATGGAGAAATAGCCTCTAGTGAGTAACTGTCTAATCCTGGAACTTGGCTTCTCTTCATGTTATAGACTTTACATCCACTGCCATTTTATATCTTCTTAATCACACTTTAACCTCATAATCAGACAAAATTATAACTAATTCCTCTGAAGTGATAAGAGGTTTACAGCTCACTCTGGAAGAGAATGTAATGGGAAGGAACTAGGAACTAATCTTCAACAACCCATTTGGCATCAATAAGAAGAATGGCAGACCAAGGACATGGACACGTGGATGTAGAGTCATTTCCAGTCTTTGTTCCCATTGCTTTCACCGAGTTGCAACAACAATCACTGAAGAGAGAAGACAGTAATCACTGAAGGTAAATGTGAATTAAGCCTGGCACGAACTAGGACTGAAGGGTTCAGACCCAATTTAATGTGGGTCTTCAAGGCGCAGCTATATGTGGAGATAGTTTGGAATGATGTCAGTCCATCCTAAATGCAGGATGAAGCAGGCTGTTATGTGACAACATATGGTTTAAATGTTCCACAGCCTAACCCTGCAACGTGGGACAACCTGGAAACGGTCGTGAGCTTATTTGGTAGTTTCAGGGCGTTACCAGAGTCAACAGACTCAGAGGTAAGGAAGGAGCTTTTCTGCAGTGCTCAGACCCTATTGAATAACAACTTCCCAAATTTTTCCTTCATTATAGTTTTGTTTGCTTTATAAGGTTTTGAAGGCTCTCTGACATGACAAACACCCACTCTGTAACTTGCCTCGAGATACAATTTTGCAATGAAAAGCTTTGTTTTTCTCCAATATTGGAAGATTTGTGGTTGCTAATCTGCTCTGTTATTTATCTCTGCATGAAGTTATCAGACCTTACTTTTTACTGGCTTCCTCTGATGTACATCAGGAATCTCTCCAAAGATATGACACTAATATTGAAGTAAAGGAAAGGAGGTCCAGACCTTGCCTTCTTCCTTGAAGCTACTTCAATATGAGGGGAGTTTGCTCTTTATTTTGTTGCAATTGTTTTTCTGCAAGGAATCTAAAAAAAGTTTAAGTTTTACCAGGCAATTTTAGGTGGCATTCAGCCACTACACTTCAGACACCTGTGGAGTAGGTGGGCAAGGTTATCATGTCAATGCTGCAGATAAAACAGTAAGATAGTAGTCATAGGGGTTTTTTTATATTGTTAGCCCTAGGATTCAACCAGTTTTAACCCATCAGTGATTCAAAATGTCTTACATGCTGGCATTGCTCACAGAAATGCTCTCTAGCTCATTCCCGTTGAACCATACAAAGCAGAGGGCTGGAAGTGATTAATGTCTTCATCTGCCCCGCAGCCCCAGCAGTGTCATTCAGGCAAGAGGTTCTGAGCCCTTTCAAGCCTACCACACATTCCCAAATTGGAGATTTTTGAGGAATAAACTCTCATTTTTAGCACAAAGCCACTGAATGCCAAAAACTGCCATTGTGCAAATTACATGCTCCAAGACTCATTTTACTCTTCAGATCCCAAATCCCCCATTTCCTGTTGACTCTCATTGCTTAAGCTAATATCATTCAGCCTACTCTTTCAACTGGGTAGAAGGGCTTAGTCACACCCCACTGCAGTCAGAGGAACACAGTGCACATGTGTAACAGAGTAGAAATTTTTGGCTCAGAGCATATTCATTTGTTGTGTGTAACTCAGTAATAAAAAACAAATGCAGAGAGTTCATTTTACATATAATAAAAATACTGCAATATTTTATGTGTCTCATTTTAGCAGCCTGTTTTTAAATAACAACCTTATTTTTTTTTTCCAATTGCAAATCTCTGAACAGAGGAACAAAACATTAAAAGTATTTTTAGTTTATGGGCTAAACGTCCAGCGCAGCAGTTTGCTAGTAATATATGTGTACTGATAATAACCACAACTAGCAGGGGATGCAACGCAGCCTCAGTTATTTCTCCCTGCTCTGCAAGAGCATATTCCTCCTGTTAAGAATTCAGATGTCAGCCAGGATTGCTAACTGCAGCAGTTCAGACTTCCCTGAAGAGCATCAAAATGGTAGATTGTTCTTTGAAATACCACAAAGCCTTTCTGAATGCCACAGCTCAATTACTCAGGGAACTGAGGGAATGGCACTGAAGTTTTAATTTTTCTTCAGATAGTCGGCTTTAATAAATAAGTAGGGTACTGTTGGAAACTTGTCATTTTGCCCAGAGAGAAATAGGTACAATTCTCTGAGCACGCAGAGTTGTTGGTCTTTCTCCAGGGAATGCCAGTGATACTGAGGGACCTCTTTAACTTAAAAAGACAGATCTTTAAAATCTTATATTTAAAATATAAGTAGAAATAACTTTGCATGTAAACACATCCTGCACTTTCTAGAATGTTGGCTTTTATGTCATGAGAGTAGACCATCTCTTCAGATCACAGTGTAGGTCTCACCCACAGCTGATGTCAATGGAGAAAGTTCAATGTTAATTACCATGTGTCATAGCAGTATTTTTATACTATCAAATTGCATTTGCGGTTTTCCACAGAGACTCTTCAAATCATCTTGGTATCATTCTGGTAAAATCCGTAGTGAAAGACAACAGCTTTCCTGGAAGTAGATGGCTTAACACCTTCAAAAAGGAATTTGTCTTCAGGGCGAGACTAGTTCAGCCTCAAGTCACATAACCAGTGTTGACACTACAATACTTACTTTTTCCCCTCTAGTTGTTGTGTTTCAATTAGAATGTGTATTAGGATACCATGAGCATTGGAAAGAAATAGTCATCATCCTCTAAAACATCTACTGCAGTCCCTACAGAGGCCAAGTTGAGAGAACTGGAATCAAGTGGCCTTTTCATTTTCCCCAGCCAGTGGGTTTGGAGTGAGCAGAGTGTACTGTTTCCCTCCTGTCTTCCAAGGTGAAGACAAATTAGCCTTTGCTTCTGACAAATTGGCTTCTTGCTTTCAATAACAAACTCTCCTAATTGAAAACTAAAACCCAGATTTGGAAATCTCTTGTGTTTTCACGCTTCTTTATCTTATTTGTGCTTCACCATCTTTGAAAAGCACATGAAAAATGAGACAGTCACAGTGTCTACCAGTACAAATAATGATAATCATCATTGATAGGCATGGCTTTACAGGTGGGGACAGACAAATGTGTTCAGAATCACAGACAGAAAACAGTTTTTACCACCAGCCTGACTCTTTTCCCCTATTGTGTACTTTTAGTAACAACTAAATTGTCCTGTTTATACAAAGGGGAGCGTCCTTGAATAAAATACTGGTCAAATTGGGAAATCATTGGTGAATCTCTCACTAGGAAAATACTGCTGTATTGTTATTTTCCTCCACTTAGGTGTCAATACCAAAAGAGCCACACGCTACACAGTTAAGTGTAGCTGGAAAGCACTGCTCAGCTCTGCCTTTCCCTTCGCCTCCCAATATGCCAGCAAGCCCGCTACTGGCTTCTGGTTGTTCTTTCAAGAAAAGGGTCTGGGAGGACTCTACTGAAGTTTGCTTTGCCCACAAATGTCTGAGAAGTGCTCTAGGATGCAAGGCTTAAGTGATTATCAGGGAGATGATACTAACCAAAGTGCTTCTCTTCCAAAGGAGAGGAGCAAGAGAAGGCATGCTCTCCTCACTGTGTTTTGCCTGGCGTGAGGAAATAGGGTGCTCCTCGAGAAAGGAGCAATGTCACATCTTCCCTTCCCATTTTCTTTGGTCCCTGAAAGGGCTCAGTAATTAGGCAGTTATGCTGCCCCCAAGAAACAATGAACAAACGAGACGATTAACCCCAATTCATTGTTAAACTCGAAGCCAATCCACAGCAGCACTTTTCAGAGCAAATTTCCTTGCTGGTGACTTTATTTTGTTACCGTTTTTACTGCCATCTAATTGAAGCCACTGATGGCTAATTGCTTCATTTATCATCAAGTTTACAGGCCACACACTGCAAAACTAATTAGAGACCAGACATTGTGTTTCAGCCTCCCTTTGAAATATTGCTGTCATTTACATGTAATTCCAATTCATTATGTTTCAAAGAAGCTGAGAGAGTGGGAATGATTAGATTATTTCTAAAAAAAAAGCACTGAGATTAGGCAGGCCAGGATTGCACTCCAATGCAGCTATTTTAAATTTATTTGAAATGGGGGTGGAGGAGACTTAGCAGTCATCGTCGTCCCCCCACTCAGTTACTGACAGAACTGAGCACAAACCCAGAACCCATATAATGAATCTTGTATAAATGCTAGCAGCGAGCTCTGCTCTACACGCATAGTTCTCAATCATACTGATTTTCACAGGGAAGTGGTGAATTTTGCACTTGGGGTGAGAAATACTGCCCTAAGGATTTAAATCTGACAAGTGCCAAGTTCTTGTGAAGGTTCCTCTGTTTGGCAGGGAAAGAGGGGAAGGCAGACTTTGCGTTCTCTGCACATTGATTCAACAATAAATCACCCAAAGCCTGCAGACATTTGGCAGGCCTGCAAAGAATTGCTGTTATTTTAACTGAAATTTGATAGATTTTCTACTTTTAAGGCATTTTCAGATAAATGCCTCCAATTTGAAGTCAACTTCTCTCTTACCTTGCACAACTTTCCTTACTGACTTCACTGGGGCTACACTTTGGACTGAGGTATGCAGGACCCAGTTCTGAGTGAGAATAAAGCTTATTCTCTTTCCTGCTTGCTGTTTGATGTTCTCCTGTTGCAACTATTCCTCTTCCTTCCTCTCTTTAGGTCCCCTACATCCCGATGGGCTCATTTCTTCCTAAATAAACTTAAAGCACAGAGGCAAAATGCATTTGTTGCCTGGGAAACATGCAATTTAGCATAAGAGGTGGCCATCCTAAGAGAGCCATGGACCTCCAAAGAAGTTTTTATATCAATAATTGTAAGCAACCAGAAATACCAGGTTAGTAAAATGTTCCCTGCTACTTGCTTGTTACTTTTCAGGTTGTTTGACAAGTTCCTCATTATAGCATATGATTTATTTTGGTTTTATGTAGAGTCTTGGTCCTCATTTCAGAAATCTTTTACTGTAATAGTAAGGGAATTTGACAGAAATTCAGAAGGGAACAGAAACCACTGGCTGAAGATTACTGGTAAACTCTTCATTGTATCATCACTCTGTCTCATTAGCTCTCATTTTTCACTTGGATTCAATGCCTATTTTCTGTAACACATGGCTCGTTTGAAATAGTCCTATCTCCTCAGGCCTTCTAAATGCCACTATATGTTATACTTTGCAATAGGATGTGATATTCTGCTTCTGGCATTGATAGTACACTAACAGTCACAAATCCTCTCTCTCAAGAAAATACACCACTACTTTCCTCTTAGAACTACTACTTGGAAGGTTAGAGGGTTGCTTCCCCCTCCCCCCCTCCCTGAGGAACTGAATGTGTTCCAAGAAACACCCCATCATCTCACACTACAGAGTTATTACCCAGTTAAGTTATGATGGTTCCTAAAGATCACAGCAATGATCATCTTGCTTCTTGTCAGATAAGGAAACTGCTATTCACAGGGCAATAATACTATATATTTTCTCAAACATGAATCTAGGGACATACATTATATTCAGTCATGCATCAGCCCACTGTAATACATACTCTGTAAGCATCTTGTATAATGAATCATGGAAATAAACTGTGTATCAATACATGATTATTATATTTATTGAGGATTTCTTCAAGTTGGTTCACAGTGCCTGCCGATGAAAGTAAAGCCGGAAAGGGACAATATCCAACACTAGCTGATGACCACAATCTCTCAAACAACAGCACTGAGAAAAGAAATGTAGAGACACTTGTTCTTGTAGTAGAGAATCTTACAATAATCAAACTGAGAAGCTAGAGGTAATTACAACAAGAACCTAGTCCCAAAAGAATGGTTATAGTGGTTTTAAAAGCTGATCGTGGTTGAAGATTAAAGGTTCATATGCAAAAACTCATCCTAATTGAGTGGGTAGTTTTCTAAACTGGAAATGGGAGATTCTCAAATGGTTTACAGGTCTTCCTCCAGCTTTCTGTATCAATGAACACCCTTTCCTCTGTATTTTCTTCAAGTAAGAGCCAACTCTAGTCCTTTTTAGATATTTTACATGTGTGTGTTCGTACTATTGCCAGAAGGCCTCAAGGGAGTGTCTATCTCAGCTGAAAGCAAGGCTGAGGTGCCATCTACGTATGGATTCCAGCACAGCAGAAACAAAATAAAATCTTCTCTCTTCTGTAGCCCCCACAGATATATATACTGGCCATTGCAAGCAGTGATAACAACTTTAAAAACATCAACATTAGGCATCACCTTGTGACAGAAAATCAGTTTTCCCAAACTGTCTTTTCACCAAGATTTATAAGCAAGCTTTGAAAGAACACTGACGGGCTTTATGAAGGCAGAGACCTATCCTTCCCTTTTTCTTTCAGCCTAAAACAGTTTATTTCTTGAACATTCTCCTCCAGCATGTAAGCTCTGTGCCGTAATTTGATCCCTCCAGAGACAATAAGAAAAACAGTCTATGTTGCTGCATAAGAAAAATAAACCAGCAATTAACAAGTTCCTATATGTTTCCTGTTTACATAATATGGCTCTTTCGCAGGCAAAAGCCTGGAAGAAATTGATAGGCCTGAAAAAGATTTACAATAAAGGTATTCAAAATATCCGCTAATGTAACTAGACCTTTTTCCTCCATGAAGAGTGTAATATTATGTATTATATATCAGATAGTGGAGACATTTCCTATCATAAGTACTTTATTTTAAAAGTGTAAGTGCAAAGTATCTACACTTCACAAATAAATTAGAAAATATAATTTTTAGAATAGGATAATTGTAAAGGTGTTGATTAGCTGCTTCTTATTTTTTAAGAAGTCTCAAAATAATGCATTCCTTTATCTGTCCTGTCACATCTCCAAGAAAAAAAGTTATGCTTGATCTACCGTGAAGACTACTACATAGATATTGCCATTTGGCTTGTATGCTTGAGTACCTAATTGAATAAAATCTAAATGACGCTTGCTCTTACACAGAATGTTATGTTCTAAGGCCTTCAGTGATGTCTGTTATGGTTTACAGGTCTAAAAGCTTATTCTTTGTTATTTATGGAGTCTTATGCAAACTGCTAGCCACCTGAAACACTCTTTGTGTCATCAGCTACTTTCCTCCTTACCTCAGATACATGTTCAACATGTTTAGTTTTAGTTTTCTCTCTGAGAAGGATTTTTAATTGAGAAAGTGAGATTTCATACGAAGGGAAGGCATGAACCGTGAGAGGAGCTTAGAGAGCTGCCTTCTTTTTTAAGTAGGGATGTAGACTGTATAGGAGCAGACTGTCCAACTGACAATTAGCAGCACTTATCAAGGCACCAGTGCAACAGCTAACTCACAGCATAAAGAGTCAGCTCTGGTCCCATTCCTGACATCAGTTTGCTGGATAACCTTTCCATCACCCTGTGCCATGATTCCTCATTTTACAGGGGCTTATTATTGCCAGTGCTTGCAAAACACTTTAAGAGAAGTCTTGTAGAAGATTCAGGTACGATATCCTTGCTACAGTTGCATTTGCAGAAAATATGAAAAATGCTACCACTGCAAATGTAGTTAGTGCAAACATTCTTGGCTTCTCTTGGTTTGATTTCAGATAGTTCCAGTCGTGAACAAAATTTGACATCCTTCCAGAAAATTTAACTGCATATCAGAATAGCTGCAATGCTGTATTGTGCTTTCCAATATTTTTCTAAACTATTAACTCAAGAAACAGAAAGTCATATAAAACTCCCAAAAATTCAAAATAACTACAAAGCTTCATTCTGAACCTCACTTTAAGATTGACCAAGCCATGCAAAAAGATTTGAGCAAGTCAACTTATTTTTAGAAACTGAAAACAATCACCGCTGGGACAAAATTTGATGTGCAGATGTCATGCAGGAGAACAGGGCAAATTCTGGTCAAAAAGACTGAAGCCCATGCTTCAAAGCTACCCTAAACTTGGCCTAATTGAGATAAGTTTACTCTAAAGGGACAGGGCTGTTCCTCACTGATTTCAGCGAGACATGGATCAGAGGCCCTATGCACTGCAGGGTCCAGCTCCCCATACAGCTACAGGGTTCCACAGAGTTAGGGTTGACCTCAAGCATGTCTGCTTTGGAACCATAACTTCATACATCCACCTTAAATTACCCTTTTCATTGTTTTAATCTTTAAGCTTCAGGTTTTCATTATACCCTTAAGCTTTAGTTTTCAGACACTTATTTGCAGACTACCAGATCTAGACACAGAACCTGCAAGCTCAAGAACAGTTGATTTGATCAGTTCAACATCCAGACTTTTCTGAAGAGGTAACTTCATCGGGCTGCGCAATATTAAGTGCTGCGACTTTAGTATCTTTTTGTATCTTTCCAAATATTTTTTATTCTACAAGTTGTTTGTTATATTTGTTATACATTAAGCCAGCGCAGTTTCTCCTCTTGCAGTTTGCTTGGGACTATTATTAGCAAGGGTTTAACATATACAAAATTACTCCTCAGATGTTCACGCCAAGTTTGCAGACTGTGCATTAAGCAGTTTTCAAGTAAACTGCTGGCAAGAAAAGGCTGGCTAAATTAAAAATGGGGAAGATACTAACTTCCCATATTCTGGTTCAAAAAATGGCGGAATACATTTCATTCACATTTCCCAGGATACTACTGAAGAGAATGGTTTCCAATCAAAATGATTGCTTAACCTTAACTGCAGAGCTATGACATGTAAAAGCCATAATCATCAAATTAAAGAGGTAAAATTTAGGAAAAGTGTTTGGGTTTAACCATCCTAGGATACATGGCCAGTCCTATGATGTGAAGTGGGTTATGGAAAAGGAATAACATAATAATAACATACATTTTTAGTATCTTTCATCCACAAGAATTTCAAAATGCTTCCCAGACTAAACACAAATTCCAGATTCCGATTTTTGCTTCCACGGTGTAAATCCAAAGCGATTTGACTGAGGTTATTAGAGTCGACTCTTCATTTACAAAGCTGAAATTGAGATCAGAGGTTTGGCCATATTGTAAGTGCACAGTAATGGGTTTTATTTGGTCTCATTCAAACAGCTATAATTTGAAGTAAATTCATTTTCCATCACTGGGAAAACTAGAACTGATAAATCTGGCACTCAAATATATATAGCAAGAAAGAAGAAAAAGCAGTATTGCAGCTTTTTAACATTCATCCAGAGATGTAAAACAGGCAAGTATCCCTGTGAGTATAAAATATTATTGCTTTAATTTAGATCAGTAAAAATCCTCTCCAAGAAAATACTAAAACAAGAGTGGGAGGAGACAGAAAGAAGAAATATGTTAAAGCACATAAATTTAAACTACAAAGATGCCTTTTCTGTCCTGTCCACTTGCAAGTTATTTTTGACAACAAAATAGCCTTTTTTTTCGTGTAGCACCCCTCATTCCCAGTTTCACCCAGATCCTTTCTAAAGTGTATGAAAATCTAGTGTTCTAAGCTCTACAATCACTGCCTCTGTAATTTCATTGTGCTGTGAGAATTAAAAGCAAGAAATCTTTCATGACTATCAATACTTTCCAAGTTGGCTTGGAAAGACATTGCAGCTGATTTGCAAGTTTTGTTTTGGTTTTTTAGTTGTGTTCAAAAAGCCTATACCCTATCCTAAAGTTTTCTTTCTAGACCAGATCTGGTTTCTGCTGAAGTTCACTAGTGTTTCTCTGGTAATTCCACTGAGGCTTAGACTAAGATCTTCTATACTCATAGAGCTGAAGTAGATTTCTTTATGCTTCTTCATGAGAAGAAAACTGACAGATCATTTTCATATACCCTGCAAGAACGTTCCCTCAGCCTTTTTTTCATGGGCAAAGACCAAGGGTCAAAGATCTTTCACAGAGAGGAACATCTCCACTTTCCTCTGCTTTTGCACAAAATTGTGTCCTTCCTAATCCAACTGTGTGTCAGCAAATAACTTAAAACTTCCCAGAAGAGTATTTAACTGATCTCAGGTCAGTAAGAGTGGCTTTAGAACTTAAACTGCTGGTATGTAAAGAGCAACAAACCCTGCAGCTTATCTGAGCAGTAGGGTCAGAAAGCAAGCATGAACCTTGAGGAAAAAGTTATAAAAAGTTCACTTTGAATGATGAACATTAAAATATCTGCTGTTATTTAAATAAACAGGGTTTGCACACACCATTGAACAAGATTGAAAAAGTCTTCTTGTATTTCTGGGCTTCTGATTTCAGACAACCAAGGGTCACAACCAATTCAAGTCAACATCTAGTAAGTGAGTTTATCAGTTCTTGGCCTTCTGCAATTCATGGTGGGTGTTTGTTTTTTTTTTAAAAAAAAGTGATACTGCGTATTAATGATGCTACCAGTCCAAAGTTCAGTAGCCTAAGATTTAAATTAGTTGCAGTCAAAAAGGGAACAGTGATAACTGATGCAAGTCCTTTAGAAGTCTCTCACATCTGGCACAAAAATCCTCATTTAACTAATATCCAGGGAGAAATTCTCCAGCTGTACTACTATACAGCTGAGTCCTGAAAAAAAGACTGTGAATTTAAAAAAAATACTATGGTTTATATTCAGGCTGCCATGAGGACTTCTGAAGTTGAATAAATTTAGTCCTTCATGGTGATTTTTTAATGATTAATGTTAATTAAGATACCATTTCTTTATACCGACTTGGGAAGGCCAGTTATAGCCTGCCCATTAAACACATGCTGGCCAACTGAAAGCACACAGAGGAATGACATTTTTTAAGTATGTCTTTCCCTCTTTGGCCCCTGTGTTTTTCCAGGGTGGATCAAACACACAGTCCAAATGTGTATTTTATTTGAAGAAATTAAATTCCTTAATAGTCAGTTCAGCAGTAGTCTTGCCTCGTCACTCAACCTGGCAATATTCACTCCAGCAGTAATCAGTGCCTGTGCATTTCAGCTCTTCCAAGGAAAGGAGAAGGGACTGATATTTAGCCTCTACCACTCTGTCACCAGGATTTTGCCATCCTGCCTCTTGCTATTCTCTACCAGCCCCTAGAACAATAAGCATACAGGATCCCTAGGGAAGGAGCAAGGAGAGGCAGCTCTCTGGCTCACAGCTTGGCTCCTAAAGTTTCAACCTTGAGTGAAGCTAAAAGTAGGTGCTTTCTTGAGCAAGGTACCTTGCAAAAGCAGCCTTTCAATTCTGAGTAACAAACCACTACCTGCTGCCATTTGCTGTGCACAGAATCTCACACATTCTCCATAAAAATATAGGATTGAAACAGGGAGGAATGTTTGAATTATACACTTTGAGTTTTTTTCTCCTTTTAATGAAACTATTCTCACAAGGTCTAAATATTGCTCAAATCAAAAAGATAACACTGGAAACAGGTAGGTTCTGATTTGTAAAGTAGAGCATCTGGAGTTCTGGCTGACTTCAAATGCAGTTTCTATTACCTTCTCTTCCCTCAAGCCAGCTCTTGATGCAGAGCTGGTAACGGCTCTAAGCAGTTAAGAGAATTTTCAGACTGTATTAAAAAAAAAGTCACTGCTCTCCTACTCATTTCTGCAACAAATATAACAAGCTGGATTTTCAGTTGCAACTATTTTGGAACAGAGTAGGGGGTAGGACCCAAGCAGGAATGGCAAGGCTACAGTCTGATAGAATGTGATCTGGATAAGGCCATATCTAAAATGTGCATGTTTTCAGCAAAAAAAAAAAAAAAAAGGGAAACGCGTGTTTATTTCCTTCCCTGGCTCAGGTCATCATCACAAGTAACAAAAGTGAACAACAGATTCTAGCACCTCCCTAACGGTCTCCACCTGTCTTTGCTGCGTGCAATATGGAAAGGACAATAGTCCCCATCATTCTCATGGGTAATAGTGTCAGAAGATACAGTGCATTCTTATCATTAAAATCCTTCTATGTATTTCTAGTGTACCTGGACTATTTGTACAAAATGAACAAAATGAAAATGCCCACTGCCTTTAGATGGACGTGGGAGAAATCTATGGACACAAGACATGTTTGGTGCAAGCCCTTATCAGCTTGAAGCAGGATCTTAACAATGGAAAGTCTATTGTGGGGAAATTCAGGAGTGATTTGTAAATCCTTTTTAAAGAGAATGATTTCTTCACTCCACTCCTCAGCACTCTCCTTACAAAAGCATCCTGAAACTCAGATCTGTGTATTAGCCCAATTAGGACTTGGTCTTTGGAAGATCTCTTCTACCAGGTCACACATACACATTCATTTCAGCACAACTACCTAAAGTATCAGCACAGCTGCCACTTCAAAGTCCTAAATGAGTACACAATAAAATTTGGTTTAGGATTATTGACAGAAAACCAAAACCTTCCAGAGGATATTAATTGCTCCTGATACTGCCAGTATTGGCTTTCCTCTGTACTTCCCCCGAGTATCTGTAAGCACTAAAGACCTGAAGGGCTCCCTCTGAAGTGACCCAGAGAAATTCCAAGTCTTTGAACAATGTGGAACTTTGTCCCCACCTGCAATAATTTGGTATTTGCTATTTCTTTCTTCTAATATTTGTGGACTCTCAGTGCTGTAACCCAAATAAGATTTTCCACACAGGCTGTTTGCAGATCACTGTGGAAATGAAGGACTGTGTAGTCTCATGACCAGAGCAGAGAACTTGGAGTACCCTTTGCTGCATTTATAGCCCCATACTAGGTTGCCTTCAGGGAAATAAATGAAGCTGCCTGTGTCTAATTTATCCTTCATAACATTACAACCTGCCTGTTGCAAACCCGACTTTGCATTTGAAAACTGTTTGAGACAGCCAAATAAAGGCAGTACTAGAACTACAAAATTAACTTAGCCAGGTTGGATGGGGCCTTGAGCAGCCTGATCTAGTGGGAGTTGTCCCTGCCCATGGGCAGGGGCGTTGGAACTGGATGATCTTTAAGGTCCCTTCCAACTCAAACCATTCTATGATTCTAATAGGGTATCAACCCTGAACTCTTTTGGCATAAGAGCCAGCAATACATTTTCCATGTGATACCCTAAAGAGCTGGAGTTGATATCTAGTGCCTCAAGTGAAAAAATTGTCTTAAAGCAGGATATTAACTATACCAGGCACATATTTTTACAACTGGCTGTATAGAAAAGCTGAGATGTACCCTATCAGTACGGAGATTTGCATTGCCTACTTTTAAATACATCTCCTTACACATTCTACAGTCTTACTCAAACAGGAATTTCCATTGCTTTTACGGTGCATGGGTCATATTAATTTCCTTCACAAAGTAGGGGGAATTGTGTCTGGTGAATTGATCTTCAGGATCCAAACACAATTTTTGTGAGGAAAGAGGTAAGAATATATTTCAATAGTAAGTTATTGCAGAACTAGTCAGGTTAACACCACCTGGATGCCCGTCTTGCACCTTATAGCAAGGTTTTAGCATATTTACTCCAGCAGTCTTGGAGTGCTCGCTCCAGATCGCATCCTGTGAAATGAATGGGAGGAGGCGGCACAGAAACCTAGCATCAGTTGCCCATGGCTCTTTCTGGAAGACATCCTGGTGAGATTTTCTCATTCAGCACTGTTCCACCTCAGAAGAGTCTGCAATGCTTCTTATGTGTATGCAAAGGTTGCACATTTTCCCACAAGCCGAATGGTGTTGGATTTGCCCAGAGCAACAGCTAAGGAGGCCTAAATATTCAGCCAGAGCTTTGTCACAGTCTTCCTCTCCTGCCAGACTTGCTATTAATCACAGAATCACAGAATCACAAGGTTGGAAAGGACCCATTGGATCATCGAGTCCAACCATTCCTAACACTCCCTAAACCATGTCCCTAAGCACTTCATCCACCTGTTCCTTAAACACCTCCAGGGAAGGTGACTCGACCACCTCCCTGGGCAGCCTGTTCCAGTACCCAATGACTCTTACTGTGAAGAATTTTTTTCTGATATCCAACCTGAACCTCCCCTGACGGAGCTTCAGGCCATTCCCTCTTGTCCTGTCCTCTGTCACTTGGGAGAAGAGGCCAGCTCCCTCCTCTCCACAACCTCCATTCAGGTAGTTGTAGAGAGTAATAAGGTCTCCCCTCAGCCTCCTCTTCTCCAGGCTAAACAACCCCAGCTCTCTCAGCTGCTCCTTGTAAGACTTGTTCTCCAGCCCCCTCACCAGCTTTGTTGCTCTTCTCTGGACACGCTCCAGAGCCTCAACATCCTTCTTGTGGTGAGGGGTCCAGAACTGAACACAGTATTCAAGGTGCGGTCTCACCAGTGCTGAGTACAGAGGGAGAATAACCTCCCTGGACCTGCTGGTGACCCCATTTCTGATACAAGCCAAGATGCCGTTGGCCTTCTTGGCCACCTGGGCACACTGCTGGCTCATGTTCAGTCGGCTGTCAACCAGCACCCCCAGGTCCTTTTCTTCCGTGCAGCTCTCCAGCCATTCTTCCCCCAGTCTGTAGCACTGCATAGGGTTGTTGTGCCCCAAGTGCAGGACCCGGCATTTGGCCTTGTTAAACCTCATCCCATTGGTCTCGGCCCAGCAGTCCAGCCTGTTCAGATCCCTTTGCAGAGCCTCCCTACCGTCCAGCAGATCGACACTTCCTCCCAGCTTAGTGTCATCTGCAAACTTGCTAAGGGTGCACTCAATGCCTTCATCCAGGTCATTGATAAAGACATTGAACAGAGCTGGACCCAGTACTGAGCCCTGAGGAACCCCACTTGTGACTGGCCTCCAGCTGGAGTTAACTCCATTTCCCACCACTCTCTGGGCCCGGCCATCCAACCAGTTTTCAACCCAGGAGAGTGTACGCCTGTCCAGGCCAGAGGCTGACAGTTGCTGAAGCAGAATGCTGTGAGAAACTGTGTCAAAGGCTTTACTGAAGTCCAAGAAGACTACATCCACAGCCTTTCCCCCATCCAGTAGTCGAGTGATTTTGTCATAGAAGGTGATCAGGTTAGTTTGGCAAGATCTGCCTTTTGTAAACCCATGTTGACTGGGCCTGATCACCCGGTTCTCTTGCATGTACTTCATGATAGCACTCAAGATTACCTGTTCCTTGACTTTCCCTGGCACTGAGGTGAGACTGACAGGCCTGTAGTTCCCTGGATCCTCTCTGCAACCCTTCTTATATATGGGCACAACATCAGCCAGCCTCCAGTCTAGTGGAATGTTTTCTAGTGGAATGTTAATGTTTTCTTCATTTCAGAAATGATGTGGCAAAAGAAGGGAAGAGCGTCACTCTGTACCTCAGGCTCACAAGTAACTAAAGGACTTCTCATGGCATCGGCAAAGGACCCATCAATATTTTCTTCTTCCACATAAATCCTACTTTGTGAAAGCCTACTGCTCCCCCTCATCCCCTCTGTTTTCTTCCTGACAAAACCAGTGACATGACAGTTTTTAAATAAATCAGCTCCCGGTTGTGTTTTATGATGTCATATTGAGCACAGGCCTGACCCTTAGTAATCAGCATCTCAGCACACTGGGAAGCTTCCTGCTTTAACCACACCAGCAGCCAAGCAAACTTGCCTACACTGCAGAAATGATGTGAATTACCTCACCTCTGTGTATCATAATAACCCCTACCACACATTATGCCAAATGTTCGGCACTGAGCTTCAAGGAGCCAAAGCGCAGACAAAAACCCAATAATGTCTAAAACAGAGTTCAAGTGACGCTGGGTCCATGCCAGGCTGCGGAGATTGTTCTTCATGTCAGCCTCAGATCTGACTCTTGTGCATAAAAACTAACAAAAGGGGCAGGGAATAAAGCAGCACTTGAGTTATTCTCACAGAGCAGGTACTTAATAATATTCACATTTCCAGCATTTGAACGTTATACTTTTATTAAGCACAAAACCACTCCCACCAAATATCCCTTAGTTGCAGTAAAGGCTGTGAGCATGATTTTATTTCAGCCTGCGAACACAGCCATATGGATTTCATCTGAGGGATTTGGGGGTTTTGATCCTTATAAAAGTCATGATGTCAAACAATACTTCAGATCAGCCCCAAAACATATGCAGTGTGACAGCCAACAATGGAAACTACACAATGACATTCTTCAGCCCAACAACATCTTCGGGCTCAGCAAGGAATCGAACACAAATGTGGATGGGCTTCAGCTTTCCAAATCTGAATGAAAGACGGTGTCTGACAGTTGAATTATGCCTTCCCACAGCTGGGACCACAAGCCATTCTCAGACTTCTTAGAAGATTCAGTAATCTGAAGGAACTGCGGTACCATGCCCCTACACTACAGCGTACTTTTGAATATACCTCTACTCATCTCCTCAGCTGTAACCTGCAACAAGCACTTTGTAACGCACATGGGTTTTGCGCAGTGCACAGCTCAAAGTACAGCAACATTAGCAGTGATGTTCCTCAGAAGGCTTGGGCTTATAATCAGTGAACATCTCTAAAGCTTTCCAGTTACTTCCTTGACATTAATTCAGAAGGGAAGGAGGTCTACTCCAAAAATACATGTCAGTTCCTTCAAAAGCCAGATCTCAAGGGTCTACAAGGAATATGTCCTAAGCTGTGACTATAGCTGGTGGGAGGGTAATACGTAAAGAAAAATGCAACATCAAAAGAGCTTTTAAACTTAACTACCTGTTTTTGCATCTTGTGAGAATTTGCTTAGGAACACAGCAACACATTTAGGGCTATTATGCATTCAAAACAAAATCCAAGATGTGAAAAAGGGTCTAGGTTTATTGACTATGTGTTTTCTCATTCAGCCAAAAAGACCAAAAAAAGGTCCGTTCACTTTTAATGCCAAAAAATTTACTAAAACATTTATAACAGCTGGTCATACTACTGAACAAACCACTTAATTAATCAGCTTACTACTGTATGTTTGAAAAAGACAGCACAAGTTTCCATTCCAAACAGAGTGCAAAATATTGATTAGTTCTCGGACAACACAAGAATAAATTACTTGTGTTTATAATTAGGCTTTGCAGTTTCCAGAAATTCTAGGTACTTTTCACACATCATTTATCAATATTCTTTCATTTCTCTTTGCTTTTACCCCAGTTTTTTTTAGACTGATGGCCAAAATAAACAAAATATTTCCTTATAGTTCCCTCTCTCACTTCCTGCTTATGAAAGAATTCTCACTCATGGCCTCTTGCACTTCTTGGAATCAAATTTCTTCTAGAAATCTGCAGCACAGTTTTCTCCAGCAGCTAGAATGCAGCGTTTTAATTATGAGTATTATTACAATCTCCCTTTCACTACCTGATGCCACATTCCTCCTCCTCTCTCCTAATGGCTGGTATGGCTGGTCCCTCCCAAACCATCTCTTAGAGGGGAACCTACAAATTTATTCCTTGCTTCGTTAGTATAATGTCCTCTCCACACTGCTTTATGAGTGCTGGTCTCTCAAAAAATAGGGAAAAAAAAAAAAAAGGAAGCCTCTGAAATTTGTGACAGCTCTTTCATATGAACTATTTTTAGGTGCGCTTTATATGTTGTGAGGGGTCTAATCTATGCCCATGCACTGGAGTGCCACAGCTTGCTGCAGTGTCTTCCTCCAACACAGGTAATGACTACAAGGACTCAGGAGTCTCTGCACTAAGTGCGGGCTTAGCCGGGCTGCAGCATCCCACACTGCAGCCATCAGCCATGGGTGTGACACAATGCACGTGGATTCTCTAGACACAGGTTATGTCACTAATGCCTATAGCAAGCAGGTAATTCTTTAACTGATTTCCAGAACTGCTAATAGTGATTGGAAGTGATTTCATGGTCAAGTGCAAGTTTCCCAAAACATATCCAATTAAAAAGTTTGAAGGATTGGGGTGGATGAGTTCCTTAGAAGGACAATGGTGCTCCGCTTCCAAAGGCATTGCAAAGTAGGCTGCTGAAACCATCTGAGAACTGCTTTCAGATTGAACTTCTTGCCAAGGAAGGCCTCAGGTAACACTGTCTATATAAGAAAACATTCCAAGCAATATCCTATGACATTGTAAGTTAAAACCATAGGTTTTATTTTTTGATAGTGCTGACAACAGATGTATTTTAGCTAATGGAACCATCCAGGATGGAACTGAAGGAGATCAAAGGCATAACGTTTATTCTGATTTCTAGTAATGCATAGGAGCAAATCTGACTCGTGATTATTTAATTGCCTAGGCTTTCTTTCCATAGCCTGATCATATCTGTGAGATGATATGTGTACTTATGTACATATATATATATAAAATTAAATGTATATTTTTATATATGCCTTTGGAGCAGACCATTCCAAAATAAGTCTGAGAATGACAGTAACACAGTACTTACTCTCAGCTGCACCCCTGAAAGGTTTGTAAGAGTTCAATACAGACATTTTTTTGTCCGCCCCTTTGCAAGTAAGACACATAAATTCAATTCCTTAGGAAGACTTTACAGACCTGAAACTAATGAGGTGAATGCATTCAGAAATGCATGGATTTTTCTTAACCCATTACACTTTTTTTTTTTAGTTATCTTATTCATCATTTTATTTACAGGAATGTCACAGTCTCCATAATTTAAGAGCTTGAGGTTAGATACAAGAAGGGTGACAAAAATATTGGGTGCCTTGCATAGGAGCATTACATGAAACTTGCACCAAAATATGAAAAAATAAAGTGATTTCTGATAGACCAGAGATTAATATAGGTATGTGCTTCTCAGAATAATGCCTCGACAAAAACTCTTCAGTCTCTTTTACTTCAGCGGTTAGAATGCACAATTTCACCTGCATTTTAACAAAAACATTTTAACAAACTAATAATGCTAGCACTCAGTATTATTTTTAGAGTATTATAGTACTGCGCTAATATGACAGACAGGACAGAGACAGGAGCAAGCAAAGTACATATATTTAATACTCTTTGAATTCAAGTGTTTGAATTTTCCAGTGTCTAAACACTGTGGGGGGAGAAAAACAAAAAAGAGTTCAAGTGTTCTTAAGTGTTGAGTGAATTCCAATTGTGTTTCATCTTCTGTAAATTCACAAAGAAAATTCTTTTCTGTAAAGATCTGTAGAGCATGTATCTTGGGCCAGTAGCAGAAGTTGGCTTAATAAATAAATTGAATTGAGTGCATAGGAAGCAGGGAAGCAGAGACAGTTAATAAACACATAAATCATCCAGCCAAACAGGAGAAATGGAGTTACTATCAATCAAAGACCTTGGCTAAGTGAATTCAGAGTAGCTAATACAAACTGTGTATGTGCAGTTCCCAGATCAAATATGTTTGCAAACTTCACAGACTCAAGAATTACAAATGTCAAAAGTAGGATTATAAAGAAACTGTTCAAGAGCTGAGAAAAAGGACTCAATGAATAAACAGTTTGCAGTGATTATTATAACCAACTTTAGCCCAAGAGTTGCTTTATGATGGTGATTTTCCTTTCAAGAGAGAGCAAGGTTACTATAAGATTTTTGTCAGATTGCCTGATACTCTTGAACAAATGGGCGCATTTTTGAACACAAACCCCTTCCTGGAATTTAAAGAAGAAAGTTAAAATGTCAAGTTAAATACAGCCTGGGAATAATTGCTCCAAGCTTCACTTCCTTATGTTGCTCACTTGAAGAAGGACTTGTACACTCAGAAGGTTTCACACACGCTATTTCTCCCTGTAAGGCTTACCAAACGTGTGTGCTCCTCCCATCATAGAGATACAACAACAGGCTACTACTGCTTTAAGGGCAGTGATGGCAAGAAAGAAGCTGAGCATTTTAAAAGTCTAGAAAGGTTTTCCATGAGCAGCTGTCCTTCAGGATTTCAGTTTAAGTCATTTTGTTTCATGATGAAAGAACTTCAGCCCAGAAAATGTGAGTAATGACTCGTCTACATCAGAGGAAGGGCCAAGACTAGAACAACAACACTCCCCATATTACTGCAACTGCCACGAGGAGGAAAAGGCAAGTCATAGTTCTAGGAGAATCCCTGCTGAGGGAACAGAGGGTCCAATATGTCAAGTAGACCCTACTCACAGGGAAGTCTGCTGCCTCTGAGGAGTCTGGGTAAGGGATATTGCTAGGAAACTTCCCAGTCTGGTAAGGCTCTCAAACTACTACCTGTTACTGCTGTTCCATGGTGGGGGGTGGGTGACAAAGCTGCAGTACTTAGTCCAAGGGTGATTAAAAGAGATTTTAGAGCCTTGAGAGGGTTGGTGAGGGAATCTGGGGCCCAGGTGATTTTTCCCTCCTTCCTGCCATTTACGAGTGGTGACATTGTAAGGATCAGACAGGTCCAGTCTATTAATACATGGCTTCGTGGTTGGTGTCACCACAATAACTTTGGGTTTTTTGGCAATGAAATGGCCTACGTGGCACAAGGCTTACAGGTATCAGATGGGAGTCACCTTTCTCAAAGCGGGAGGAGGGTCTTTGCTCAGGAGCTTGTAGAGTTCATTGGCAGAGCTTTAAACTAGATGTGAAGGTCAAGTGGGACAATATCAGGCTTGTCTACAACAAACTGCGGGGAGCCACACAATTGTTAGACGGATGGGGTGCTGGTATGGGCCCTCCACTTGCTGTCCAGGGGCATGATGGGAATGCCATGGCACTGTTGAAGCCCCGTGGAGATGAGTAGGAGGCTGGGGTAGTAGGTGCCAGGAAGGAAAACTTCTGCAGAACATCTTAAGGGAAACAAGGGGTCTTCCATTAAGAAGGCAATGCAGCCAACAGCCCAGCTGAAGTGCCTCTATACAAATGCACAAAGCTTGGACAATCAACAGGAAGAGCTGGAAGCTACTGTGCTACTGGGAAGCTATGATCTGTTGCCATCACTGAAACATGGTGGGACGAATCCCATGACTGGAGCATGGCTATCAACGGCTACAGGCTGTTCAAAAGGCACAGACCAGGAAGGAGGGGTGGAGGCATTCCCCTCTATATCAGGAAATGAATAGAATGTGAAGAGCTGTCTTTGAAGAGTAGCCATGAACAAGATGAAAGCTTGTGGGTCAGAATAAAAGAACGAGACAGCAAAAGGAACTTTGAGGTTGGTGTATACTACAGGCCACCCAATGAAGCAGAGCCTACTGATGAAGTCTTCTTCCTCCAGCTAGAGGAAGCTTCATGGTCGCAAGCTCTCATCTTACTCAGGGACTTCAACAACCCAGACTATATGCTGGAGAAGTAGCACGGCAAGCTGTAGGCAATGCAGGAGACTTCTGGAGTGCGTTAAAGATAATTTCTTAGTCCAACTGGTAGAGACACCCACCCGAGGAGATACAACTCATCAGTGACATTAGGATCGGAGGCAGCCTGAGCTGCAGTGATCATAAACTGCTGGAGTTCAAGGTCCAGGGACAGGTGAGGGGTATAGTCAGGACACTAAATTTCAGGAAAGCAGACTTCCAGTTCTTCAAGAAATTACTTGATAGGACCCCCTAGGACATGGTCCTCTGAGACAAGGGAGCAGAACAGAGCTGGCAAATATTTAAGGATGCATTCCATAAAGTGCAAGAGCTCCCAGTACCTGTATGTAGAAAATCAGGCAGGAAAGGGAAGAGACCAGGATGGCTGAGTCAAGGTTTGCTGGTCAAACTGAAGAGCAAGAGGGAACTGCCCAGGCAGTGCAAGCAGGAACAGGGAACCTGGGACGTGTATAGGGATGCTGCCAGGTTGTGCAGAGATGGGGTCAGGAAGGCCAAGGTGCAGCTGGAGCTGAACTTGGCAAGGGAAGTGAAGACTAACAAGAAGGGCTTCTGTCAATCAGAAAAGGAAGGTTAAAGGAAGCGTAACCCAAATGATAGATGAAAATAGTGACCTCATACCAACAGATGGAGATATCAGTATCAACAGCAGGATATATCAATATCCTGCAGAGAAGGACTTGGGGATGCTCATTGATGAGAAGCTTGACATGAGCCAACAATGTGTGCTCACAGCCCAGAAGGCCAATCCTATTCTGGGCTGCATCAAAAGAATAGTGGCCAGCAGGTCGAGGGAAGTGATTCTGCCCCTCTATTTCTCTCTTGTGAGACCTGATCTGCAATACTGTGTCCAGTTCTGAAACTCTCAACATAAGAAGGATATGGAACTGTTGGAACAGGTCCAGCAGAGGGCTACAAAATGATCAGAGGGCTGAAGCTCATCCCATATGAGGACAGGCTGAGAGAGTTGGGGTTGTTCAGCCTGGAGAAGGCTCCAAGGAGACCTTGGAGTGACCTCCTTGTAGTGACCTTGTAATGACCTTGTAATGACCTTGTAGTGACCTTCCAGTACCTGAAGGGGGCCTACAGGAAAGCTGGGGAGGGACTTTTTACAAAGGCTTGTAGTGATAAGACTAGAGAGGAGTGACTATAAATTGGGGAGAGGCAGATTAGACATTAGGAGGAAGTTCTTCACAGTGAGGACAGTGAGGCACAGCCACAGGTTTCCCAGGGAAGTTGTGTCTGCCCCATCCCTGGAAGTGTTCAGGGCCAGGTTGGATGGGGCCTTGAGCAGCCTCATCTGGTGGGAGGTGTCCCTGCCCATGGCAGGGGAGTTGGAATTATATGAACTTTAGAGTCCCTTCCAGTTCAAACCATTCTATGATTCTATGTTTCTATGATTCTATGAAATATTGGTTCTCTTTTTGATTTACTGTTTCAGAGAAATTTATTTTCAGATTCATAAACTAATTTCCATTTGAAGCAAAGAAAAACCCGTATTGGAGTTTTTGTAGCTGAGTAATGCTAAAGAACACAAAATCCCAGCTTGATTAGATTAGACTTTATTTTCTCCTTTAGGAATTTCTCCAACACTATCTTAGCAAGGCTGATAAAATCAATCATTAATTCTTCAACCATATGTATGTACAGTGTTGAATTTAAAAAGACAGCTTGTATTTTAAAGGTGATAATTCTAGATATTTTCATTATCTTTCATAATTTTACATGACTGTACATTTCCATCCCTGGTCATTTCATTTTGTTGATTTTCCCCAGTATTACAGCCATCCCTTGTACACTGCTTTCTCTTACTAGTGACTGACCTTGCAAATGCTTTCTCATACAAGAAATTCCATTGACTTCAATGGGAGTCATCTTATAAGTAAGGGTTTTTTAGTATTGGGCCCTAAACTGTACATTTTTTGAAGCAGGAAATCCTCTTTATCTGTTTTGTAAAAGATGATAAAGAATAGCCCCAAGGGAGACAACTCACTAGAAGTAGATGGCTTGACGAAACTTACATCTGGCATACACATACAATCAAGTTTCTTTAGACTACATTTTTTCCAGTTTTTCCAGGGAAGTAAGGAAGAATGAACCTTAAAGAGTGGAAAGTTATAAATGATATTCCACAGAAAATAAGTGTTAAAGTAGATTATTTTCCCTCTTGATTTCTTTCTTTCATCAGTAGGAGGCTTGTTTTTAGACGTATTTCTTTAACACTATGACCATACTAAACCATTCCCTATTTTTAATGGTATAACACAAATGGCCTCAATGTAGAGAGTCCAATGGCATGAGAGGTCTTTTGTGGGTGCCTCCCACCCCACCAGCACTGCCGCCCTGCACAAACAAAAAGCCCAAGGTCTCCGTACAACTGCCAACACTGAAAAGGTACAAACACATGGTTGATGATCTTAGCAGAGTCCCAGTTCTGGAGCCTCGTGTGTCAATCGTTTTCACATTTACCCTCTTCACAATGACAAGAGTTATAAACTTCAAGGGGGAAAGTTGTTAGATTTTTAAATGAAAGCTTCATTTTTTTGAGTAGCCAAACTGGGAGGCTTGGAAAAGACGGTAAGGTTCAGGTATTTCATGTGTATCTAAATTGCACTTAGGGGAATAATGTAGTGTAAGTAGTATCCCTTACACTGCAAAGGGCCACAGTGCTCCAGTGCTTCGCCATGCTGGGGTACCTGTCTCCTCAGTACTACTCTGCCACGACCCCTCCCCCAGTGCTCTTGTTATGTGTGCAGCACATGGAAACCAGTAACTGCTGCATAGATGGGGTAATTTGTCCTGTTTTATTCAATAAAGCTCATTTGCATATCTGAGGTTAATCTTTTTTCCTGTTATTCTAGCAGCAAATGCACACCAAGAGATATGCAGGTACACTGAGTGGAAAATCATATTTTTGTGTATGCCCATCACTGAAGTCAATCACAATAAGACATATGACAAATTATGTGATTCCATCTCAAAAATGAATCCTGTGATGTTTATGCAAAGCATAAGGATACTTATGCCTTCAATGCAAGAAGCCTGCTTTCTATTTACATAGATGAGTGAAACATTGCCCTGGCATTACACAGAGTAAAGTGTGCAAATTCGAAACCCTTCCACAGTCCCTGGATATAAGAGTGCATTCATATGTTTGTGTTTAACATGAACAAATTTATGATCTGATGTGGATTCCTCTGAGTACAGATGTATTCCAACTATTTGCTGAGTCCTAATTTTGAAGGAGCAAATGTGAGTGGGTTTTTTTGGGGGGAAAAAAAAGAGTTGGTTTCTATGTATGTAAGGATTTTCAGTGCAGTGTAGACATTTTTTTATGAGGGGGTGGGTTGGGGGCTGTCTGTGACAGTTTAAAGGATACAGGTAGTGAGAACCAGAATATTAATAGAAAGTCAAGACTGGGAAAGTAAATCAAATGGGTTTTTTTCAGATCGATTTGTTCATTTTTGTAACTGCAGATAGTCCAGGTTTTATGAACACTGCAAGTAGGAACATACACTGACAGGTCATCTTTTGCTGTTGAAACTGCCAATAGTTGCACAAAGCGACCTGCATAAATCTGCAGCATTACCCTCAAAAATATTTCAGTAAAAAGTGGCACATTTTGTGATTAGAGCTTCTGAAGGAGATGGAAAAACAACAACAAGTAATCACATCTCTTGCATGTAGCTATGCATCTGTCTGGTGAAGTTTTTACCCATACTTTGAGGAATTCCTCTGGATATTAATTCAGCTTTTGCTCTCAGTTGCATATGTATGTCTGCCGCCCAAAAAGGATGCGAACCCAGCAGGAACTATGCTTCACTGTACTCATGGTGTCTTTTACCCAGGTTGTTTCCCTTAATGTTACGTACAGAGAGACAAGGGGCACCCTAGCTTTCCCAGTGCCTGGTTAAATCAATCTTAAAGCCTTTCCATGCTGATAGTGTGACTTAGAAGGCTCTCTGCAGATCCCAGAGCATACATTTCAATGTGCTGGTTGTGGTTCAGTTTAGAGATAACTGCATTAGAACAGGATATATTTTAGGCTTAAGATCAAAGTTTACATTTGAGGCCAAATCAAGGGAAAAGTCTGATGTTTCAGTAATCATGAGAAATGTCCTAATCATATTGATATGCTCTCAGTTTCCACAGTATCAGTAATCTCAAAGATCAATCTGATTTTCCTGAAACTTTTGCAATCTTGAAGAGTGGGAAATGAAGGGCAGCTATTTCTGTAATTTTAAAGCTGCTCTGCAACAAGACCCTTTGGAGCAGAATTGAACAAAAATCTGAATCCAAACACTTTTAAAAATCTAATGGGGATTGTATTCCTGGTTTTTGTTTTATCCTATTTCTCACGCATGCAAAAACATATTTTTCAGTAATCAGTCATCTGCATCAAACTTACATGTCCCAATGTTGTTTCCTTTGATGTAGTTGGCCAAATTCCCATTAATTTCAGTTGGAGGAGGGTCAGAACTAATGTGCATTACTGAATACATGCAAACTCGTATTCTGGCTGGCGGTTATTTAAAGACCTATGGAGCTTTTAGCAATTCAAAGCATATAACCTCAATATGACTTAATTTGCCTGCATGTCAGAAAGAAAATGTGCTTCATGTCGCGTGTCTTCCTGAAATACCCTTCTAATGTAGATAATCTGTGTGCTGATTAACAGTTCCATACTTTCCTTGGAAGACCTTCTGTGTGCAAGCCAGCACCTTCTTGCTAAAGTCTTCTCTTGGGAGCAAACACCTCAAGTCAACTAATTAAAACAGACCTAAAAGAGTTTTTTGCTGTCATCATTGCCCTTACTGAAAACAGAGGGTACTCTACTTTCAAGGAGTCAGATAATGGGCAGTAATCATGGATTTTATGATCTAGGAAAGAAAGGTTAAATGCTGCTTTCAACAAAGTCAAGGTGATGGGGTTTGTAGGTGGAACAACAGAGGGCTAAGGTCATCTAATGAAGCAGGGAGTGCCCTTATCACCAGGCCTTTGAAACAGAGAAAAGGCCGCTTTGCAAGAGTCCAGCGCTGTTACTGAGGGACAGCACTGTAGCAGCAGGTTCCTGAACCAGATTCAGTTCAACCTAACACATAGTACAGCGAACAGGACTAAAGATGCGTATTTTTCTGTTTGCCAGAGGTAGAAGCACAGAACAGCTGAAAAACACTGACTCTCTCAGTCAATTAAAAATGAAACTGCTGGATATTTCTTTAACAATAACAAAGAAGAAGGACCACTAGGACATTGGTGTGGCTGTGAAAGATAGCTGATACTGTTAACTGCTGTTTAGGGAATTTAAAATTCACTAACAGTTAGAAATAAGGTGAATGTAGGGTAGGAAACTCCCGAAAAGAAGCTACCTGAGGGCAATGGTGAGTTTTGCAAGGGGTCTTTAGGCTGTGTGCCTAATTCCCATGACCAGTAGTGAGAGATAGTAGCCAGACTATAGGTGTGCAATTATTTTTTTTACAAAGAAAGGAGCTTGATTCCTATTTAAAGGCCAAACCCACATCATCTGGAAGACAGGGCTCTTATTTTTAGATGCAACATACTTTATGTTTTTGGCAGCAGATCCAAGGTAAAGATTTTTCAAGCTCCTTTGTGTTTCAATTTTTTTTAACTTCAATTCACTTCGCTGCTTTCAGAACACAGCATTTATACATACTGCAAAATCTCAAATTACCTACAGCTTTGATACATATGTTACCAGATAAATCACTGCAAATACATACATATACTTGTATATTACTCTTCCCTAAGGAAATGAACCCTTTCAATCACACACTTTATCTCCTTCTACCTTTTGAAATCTTTCCCAAATGTCAACCACATTTGATAAAGGATTACAAGTCACAGAGATATAACTAAGTTCCTAGAAATACAGTGATAATCAGTAGCTATGTCAGTGTAATAGCTGAAACAGAAGAGCAGACAGTTTTGCACTTAAACTCTCTGTGCAGCCGTAGGTATCTGGCCAAAAAGCATGCATAACTGGACATTGGGGGTACAAGTCGTTTCTAATAGTTGTGAGATGCACCTTCCTCACTAAATGTAAGGAGTTTATACGGTGCAAAAACTTTAATGGACAGAAGGAAATAAATCTGAAGGCAACCATGCCTCACTTGACCCTCTGCTTGTGGAGCAACTCTCTCTTGTGGAGTATTGACTTTAATTATACATCTTCCTTTGTCATAGTTCTGTCTGTGCAATATCACATGCCATAGAAAGCAACTTGATACAGGAAAGAAATAAGTATAGTGTTCTAACAAACTTGCATTCAGTTTCATATATGTCAGACCTTTTTTTGAGCAGTAAGCCATTTAATGCTTGATTTGAAAGAAACAAAACTCTAAAGCATCATGTTCTCTGTAAGATACCTTGTCTGTAGTTGCATTTTTTAAAAAACTCAATTCAGAAAATAATAAAAAAAGATTATTATCTTTCCTGATAATTCAGGTTTATGTCAAAGGTCAACAGTGTAATGGGTTTGACCCTAACTAATTAGCCAAGGTAGAACACTTGCATATCAACATAAATTATATACATACTTAAAGAAGATCAATAGCAAATCATTATGAAGTCACCTTATTCTTGATTTTCTACAGAAAGACACCTAAACAACCCTTACCAGTTAACACAACACAATGATAGTTCAAGGCCTTGTCCTGAAATTCACAGCAACAGCATTTATTAACCAGATACCTTTTCTAACCATTACTGAAAATTGAAATAGAAGAAATCTTTTCATTTGTGACTTTTTTTTTTAAGATGTAAGAAGTGTGTTTTATTGCACTACAAACTATACAGCCCTGACAAGCAGCACAGAGGGATTATCACTGGGTCCTCAAGTTTTCCTAAAGAACTGGAAAAAGTGATTGCAACAAAATTGGTGTATTTGTCCACAGAATAATATCACAGTAGCTTTTCAGTAAGAATATGGAAAAGGAAAGGAGCACTTCTAAAGTCAGGTATAGCAGCATTAAGGAAACAAGACAGTTCTATTGGGAAATGTGTGGAAAGCTTCATCTTAATTCCACCTAAACCCAGTTTTGGCTAAAGGAGAATTTATAAGACATCATTTTAATGGCTGTTTTCAAGCTTCCAGCATGTTCTCTTCCTAGGAATATGTTTTTCAAAATATGATACATACATGTATTAATGAATAAGTCTAATTATACTAATAAACAACTGATCTTATACAACACACATTTGCATAGAATATAGAGTTTTCCCCAAGAATTTGCAGACTTATGAATCTTTCCTCAAGTTATCTCTGAGAAGTCCTTTGTAACAGAAATCATTAGCCCAAATTCAGCCTACGGATCTAGACCTTCGAGGTGCTGTCCGTCTATCCAGTCTACATTACAGTCATAAAGTGAGTTTTGCAAGCAGAAGATATTTCCTAGTTATTTCAACTGGATTCTGGATTTGTAACTCTTAAATAATCAGTTAAAAGAAATGCTTTGTAAACTCTTAGAAAGAATAATGTTGTACAGTGAAATCCAGAAGGGAGTAAGAAGTGCAAATAACATTAGCTTTCTGCTTTCCTGAGTTGGAACTTCTGCTTTTAACATAAAGAAACTAAATTAATTTTCAAACTCTCTGAAGAATAACCTGAAACTCATTGTGGTTAGTGTTATTCCTCTCAGTGACTCTGCTGTGCCTGGATCTGCCTTTTCCCCTTGTTCTGATTATAAAAGAGAAGGTCTGCCTTACTTTCATTTTCTTGAGGAGTGAAAGGAATTTCTGGTGCGTTATGATGTATAAATAACCCAATATTATTGTAACATGTATTTGGTTGTTCTTGAGCATTCCATAGTTGCATAGATTATATAGTGTAGTAAGGGAAAGAAGAACAGCGAATCCTATTTTGAAAAAGAGGTCTTGCAGTTTTGGTTGACAAAACCAATATTCACTTGTCTCGTAGGGGGCAATATGCTAAATCTACTTCATACGGTGCATTATGCAAATGCAGTAAACTTTTGAAGTTTTCAGATTTCTGTTCACCCAATTTTTCCTAACCTTCCTTTATGAGGATACAGCATCTTTCGTCTCTGAAAACACTTCTACAAGGCAATGTATTAAACTTTTTAAGATTACTTGTGGAAAAATGGCTTCTTTGTCATTCAAGATGTGGTTTTAGGCCTATAATTTCCTTCAAGTGAGCACAAGTCCACTAACAGCAGTATATTATTTTGACAGTAAGTCAGTTGGCATAAGACTTCATTGTGTATGCCTTTTGTTTATATAATCCTTCCTAACAGTAACAAGGTGTTTACTGTTCAGCAAACACATTTTATTTTAACTGCCAACAGTAAAACTGTCTGATAAAGTTTGATTTAGCTAAAGAAAGCAAGTTCTCATTTAGCCCAAATAAATCTATGGGGCTATAGACAGCTGTTTGGAGTACATAATCCCCCACGCTCTTATAGCGAAGCAACTCTTGCTATTGAATGAGCGAGAGAGAGCAGACTCAGCTGTTCAGGATGTGCTCCATTACAACTGTAATCTATAGCATCATACTGCCATATTGTGAAAGCATTACTCACATTCAGCAGCAGTGAAGCAAATACTCCTCTGACAGATGCTCTGTAGACTGACAGCTGACACCCTAAGCTGAGCTATATAGATTTTTCACTAAACACGTCCTGCAGCCTGGATCGATGTGGCCTGGCTGTCTGCTTTTCCCGTCTCTCCTGTGAAAAGAGAGATCAACATCTAATACCGTTTCTGCAAGATTCTCAGGGAGTTAACTGTCTCCAAGTGGAAAAAGTTCAGATTTCAGAGAAACAATGAACATAGACACTTCGCAAAATAAGAGCATTTGCTGCTTGAGAGAAAGGAGAATTCGTAAGCCTAAAGGCATTTTTCTTCCATTTTATAGCTGACTTTATCCAGGAGAAATTTGCCAAAGAAATGTGATTTTTAAGGCTGTTATTATGAAAACTATTGAGAGCAGCAGGAGAGAAATATCTGATCTGTCACATGGAGTCCAAAAAAAAAGTTGTTTGTAGGAAATGCAAACCAAAAAATACTCCAATATTTGCTTCCTGCCAAAATCAGAGCATGCAGAGAGAGTATGTACACAGACAGAGGTCAGGATGTACATAAGCCAATGCTGCACTTCCATTTTAAGGAAGCTGTAGAATGAATAATTTTACTGTAAGGACTACAACAAATCTTTAATCTTACCTCAAAGCACTGGTAAAGTAGTTTACCTCTTGTATTCCCTTTATTTCTTTTATAGGACTACTTCATTAACACTCGTCCTGCTTCCATTCAAGTCACCAGCAGAACTCCTGTAATTCACTGAGTACAGAAGCTGGCCCATAAAGCGGTTGTGGTTTGGAAAATGCTTTCAGGAATGATAATTAACTCAAAGCTGAAAAGCAATCACTTACCTACAGTGAACATGAGGAACAAGCACAGTAAAGAACACAAGCTGGTTTTGAAGTGTATCAGGGGAGGTTTAACTATAACTTCTATATTGGAATTTAGGCTCATTTGGCTTGGATTTTGTTCTGTGTTATTATTTGTGCCATCTTCAAACAGTCTAGATGCCAAAATTATAATCTTACATTATATGTGGGAGTTCCTGGAAGGGCAACTAGCTCTGCCTCTGATTTTCACCCTACCACAGCACAGAAGTCACAGCCGATGATTTCACTTTGTGACCATGGAACAGTGACCATAAGCTTCTTTTGATGCAGCTTGGTTTGGGGCAGTGTTTTGGTGCTTCACCTCAGTCCAGTCAATGCATGGAATACCATCGACTCTTGTGTAGGACCAATTTTTCCAAACATGTCTTGACAATGCAGTCAAGAAATGGATTGATATTGTTTTGCAAAATAAGTGCAGAGCAGATTTTTTAAGTGTGGTATTTTTTAGCTTTCTTTCAGCTTGTGTGGCACCCACTTGTGAAGCTTTTTTGTTTTCCAATTTGGTGCAAATGTCAACTGTTGCATGGTCAACAATTAGTTCTTCTGCATCATGTCGTTTGCATGGGACTGCTTCAACAGCAGCCCACGGTTGGTTGTCATCTATTGCAGAAGGATGTTTGCAACCCTCCTAGTCTTCAAGGCTCTCATTTCTGTTACAAAATTTTTGGAACCAATGTTGAGCTGTATGTTCATTGACTGAACCAAATGCTTGGTGATTTTGCTAGCAGTTTTGCTGCTTTATGTCCTCTTTTGGAACATACAACTTAAATTTCTCAAATTTGGTTTATTTCCATCTTTAATTTGACAGTGAAATATAAAAAAGAATAACCGGTATAAACAAAACCATTAGTATAAGTAAACAAAGTGAATTTTGCACTTTAAAATGGTATATAACATGAATACAATTAAATAAAATTCCAATCCAAAATAAACATCACTTTGATGACTCTCTTTGTCTTTGCATAGTCATGTCAGAAATTCCAATTATCTTGACAATACCCATCCCGATAACAATGAAAGTGTCATTACAAAGCACTTGCCCTCAGCAATATTTGCTAAAAAATGTGAAAAGGTTTTCTTCTTTTACAGCAGCTTTGCTGATGTAATTGAATTTGTATTGACCATCTCAAAGCACAGTGTTACATACCTGTTTGGACCAGAACCAGCCAGCTATGTCCTCGGTACATCAGGTTAACAGATGCAATGCTTGAATAAATGGTGCATCTAATTTATAAATGAGGAAGATCTTGTACAGGAACACACTGCTGTTACATAAGTGTATGCAATTATTTAATCAATACAACCACATGTTAAACACTGCACAGTCAGAACAGGAAGGTTTTAAAGATAATTATGAAATCATCACATTTGTCAAAAAATCAATAAACCTTACACAATGTACTCAGTGGATTAGCGAGATATCTGTTGGAAAGGCATGACCTTGCTTCACACAAACTAATAAAGCTGTAGTTAGGCAAAACTATTAAGTTACACTGCTTTGTACATGAAGACTTAAAAATCCTCATCACTGTTTATAGCTTAAACCAAAAGATGGTGCAACCACAATTCAAAAACTGGCAAAGAGCAAATGTGGTCTTCGAGGCAGTATGAGAGGCAGATGGCCCATAATCAGGTTGCCCAAACCATATATCTCATGACAAAATCATCCTAACAGTTCAGAGAAGGTTTCTGACTTTATCTGATCATTTTAGAATCAGATTAAGCAATTTGTATAGGGTCCTGTTTCCCCTTCAAAGCCCTTAGTTGCTCTTACTGGAGAGCAATTATATATTTGACAGTTATCATCTCCTCCAGTGATCATTCTTCTGACAACACTGATATTAGGACACAAACAAAAAATTCTGGCCACAAATAGTTCAATGGCTGCAAGAGAGTTTGGTAGAGCATGTCTCCGCCATACTACCTCTTTTCCCCACAGTGTAGCAGGGAGACAGCAAGAGAACCAGGAAAGTGAGAGACAGCCCAGCAGCAGCAATAGTGAAACTGGGACCCAGCATACTTATGAAACAAAGCTCTTTAGGATGCAACTGAGGAGTGTATACACACCAACAAAACCAAACACAAATGAACTTAACAACCCTCCTGAGGCTTGCAGCTACTAAGAACCACAAACAAGCCAGCAAAAGTCATCAGTTTCCTACTTGACACAGTTAATGGGGCTATTGCTCCAAGAGTCTTGAATGCTCAGGTCAGACTGGCCTGGGCCAGACGTAACAGTCTGTACAGCAGGCATTATATGTTCCTGTCTTTCTGCAGATCTTGCAGAAAACACTAACACGTGCATACAGCAGGTCTACAGCAAAACCAAGAAAATCCTCAGCTCACTGACGTTTTCAAGCATACAAAAGAAGTAAGGCTGAAACTGAACCTTACGTCTGAGAGTTTGGCACTAGCTTTCAGGAAAACTTAGATACTATTCCAGTTCTACTTTGGGGGCTGAAATGCTTTGAAGGCTTTGACTGATGTTGTGTAGGAGGGTGGCTTTTATTCTGCTATAGTGAAATACACAATCACTAGCAGCTGAGCGCAGAAAAGTCTGTCTCAGAGTACCTCATTTGACGATTATTTTTCTCATAGACTCTGGTAATTACCAAGAAAGGGAGGAGTCTCCTGATGCTTAGAAATTTCTTCAAAGAATCTTTACAATATTACAGAAAATCTTGTTGAAAGCTGTTAAAGAAGAACTTAAATAAACTAAATACAGCTTTTAGACATTGGGGGTAGGGAAGATCAGGAAAGAGAGCATACTCGACTATAGAATAATTTAACTGTTTTAGAGAGGAATCTGAGTGTATCTGCTTTATGTGTGCACTGCAAACACTATATTAACTGTGGCAGTAGAAGTACATCAAACAAGAACCAGATACATCACAGAATTCTTTACTGTTCAGATTTTATATTAAATCTTGCAATGGACATTGTGTTATTGTTGTTTCAAAATCTCAATGAGTTTTCTGGTCCTTGTCTTCAAGATTGTGCACATGTGATTAACCGCAGTGTATATTCAGGCAGCATGAAAACACAACTAAGCTGTGCAGCTTTCAGGTGCAGCCTTCAACTTCCAGTTAGAGATAACATATCTTTTATATAGACTTATTACCGTGATTAGGTGCAGCATATATTGATTCTTTGAAAAAGGTTAGAAGTGGAAGAGATCTGCTGTGCCAAACACCAAGACAATTTTAAGATGGACAATATTTTACAGTCAAGTACCATTAGACAGTTTGACATTGTGCACATATTTCATTGCCCAGAAGAATTTTCACCTGATCCTTCAAGCAAGTTTTCATTGTCCAAATTGTATGGTTTCATCTGCTTGGAGTTGCCAGTCAATAGCCACTCTTTCATCCACATTAGGACTGCAGCAGAGAAGATTGCTTAAAGTGACAGCCAAACGTGTGCTGCTTATTCTGTTACTAGTGCTTCGGCTGTGTAGCTTCCAGTGTGAACTTTACATGTACCCTCTTGGGGACCTGTAGTTGGTACAAGAAAATAAATGTTATTTCACATCAAACGCTACTGTACTTGTATTTTATATCTCTTGAATATACTCGCACATGTAGATCATAAACCCAATTAGACTAAAGAGGGCATATGCACATCCTTAGAGAGAGAAAGTTCAGTCCTGACAGCGTTATACATTTTGGCTACAACTGTGTATATGTTTACATAGGCATGTGCATGTGTGTTCTGTCATCATATGGTATTGCTGCATTCAGGACAGCTGAAGCTATAAGCTTATCCTTTCTGCATATTTATGTGACAGAAATGTGGAAGCTCTCCTCTGATTAGACAGAAGTTTTGCAATACTCTTCATTTCTCTCCCACCCAGAGAGAAATGTTTTCATCATTTCATGATCAGGACTTCAAGATTTACAACTGGATCATCTCTCTTTCTTGATAGACTGGGATTTCTGAGCCTCTGTTTGGAGCACAGTGCACGCATCCATTTGTCCTGTATGTGGTCAGAAAGGTTGAGCTATGATCTTTCCTAATCTTGTGTGAGCTCCTTTCAGAAGTCCTGTGTTCCTGAGAACAGAAAGTTGTTGCAGTTTTCTAGGGCTTTTTTTATCCCCTTTTCCAGAAGCTATTACACCAACCTCCTCTTCACTTACGCTCCACACTGGCACAACAGCAGTCTGCTCTTGTGTCTTGTTTTGTATGATACTAACATTTGCATTGAAAAGATAAATACTCAGGCACACGAGTCTACTTGTAGGAGAACAAACTTTCAGATTAAATCAGCTCAGAAATCGAGGGAAATCTTGCCGCTGCTCTCCGCAGGACCACCTCTCTGTTATCCCTGGTGCAAAGTACCCATCTTCACGTTGTCACAACATAGAAGAGCTCAGTATGCCTTTTTCTTTTTTTCTAAGTAAATGAGAACACCAGTAAAATGGAACTGGGCCAAATTCTCTGCAGTGGAAGAAAGAGGTCAGCTGTGTAGACTTCAGAGTACAGCTTTGCATCTGTAATGGTAAAAAATGTAGCTGAACGTTTTCCTGATCTCATTTTTTAAATGTGTTTATTTGATTTTATTTTGCCAGCAAATTTATGCAAGTATGATTTATATGTAATAATCCCCATATTTTTTTAATTACCTTGCCATAAAACCTGAATAACTCCCCCTACTTTGATCTCCAACACATTCTGGAGAATACTGCAGCAGGCATGCCTAAATCAGTTAAGCCATGCACAGAGCTGTTCCTGGAGGGAAGCTTTCCCACATCAGAAGATTGTGTAATAAAACTTAACACAGCTCATTAATTTTCTCTCTTAACCAATGCATCTGACAAGAAGTGACTTTGAAAACCTAAAAGAATGACACAACTCTTATTCTTTGCGTGAAACATCTGTTTCCAGCTCCTTTGCTATTAAATTGACATCTTTTTATTCAAAAAGTTCCTTTTATTTCCCAACTTCCTGCAATTGGTAACGTATATATCCCAAAGAGCTTGAATTCACAGCTTTTAAAACTTGATTAACTAAATGCTAGGTTATTCCTGTCCCAGAGGAAAAATGCCTCTCTTGCACAGACAGATTAAGTGGTACAACTGTGCTTTTTAATCAATTATTAAGAATTTGTTTATTCAAGCAATGCCAGACTTCATAAAGCATCAAAACAGACTTCATATCCCCAAATAACATAAGCACCAGCGTGATTGCATATGAGAAATATTAACATTCTTGGATCTGGAAAATCGATAAAACGTGAGCACATCGTACTCACTCTCTCATCCATGAAGACCACAGACAATATCATGTTTCCAGCTATGAAAACCTACAAAGCTAGTCACAAAAGTGGAAGTCTTGTGTGAGGAGTTAAGGTAGCTTTCAGCAGAAGCAAAACACCTACATTATTGTGATAGTTCCTTTAAACTCGCACCACTTACCCCTGTATTCATATTATATTGCTCCCTTTGATTTGCAGTTCCTGGTATATTTGAGGAAGTGAAGACAAAAAAGCCCTGGAAAGCTTTTTCCAGACCAACTTGTGTTATGTGCAGATAGAAAGCACTGCTAAATTCTGGAAGCTGGTTCAATTCTACTCTGAAGAACAAGATAAATATATTTAATTTGTATGCTGAGCTTGCATAGAAGTCAAGTATTGTCTGGTTAACTCTAGTAAAGCAGCTACACCCTACCAACTAATGCAATTTTAAGACCTTTGAACTTGTTCATGCATCCCTGCACCTTCAAAAAACTTTACTTTTCAGTGTTGTTTAGCATTAAGGGAGACATCTCCAGGTGTGAGAGATTAGAACTCAGGAATAGGGCCACAAAATGGATAAGGCTTCATTTTAAAATAAAATTTTGTGCAGTTTTATTGTGCAGATGGTTAGCAAGGAGCACAGGCAATTTAAGAGATTAAAGATTCTCAGCAAGTGTTTATTAACATAGCTTAGCAAAACAAGTTGTTTCAATTTTGTTTGTTGAGATGTTGGTCAAATGTAATCTGTGATTTTATTATCTCTTGAAGGAAGGCTTAGCATGGGGAAACTAATAAAATAGGACTCTCAGTCTTTAATTTTAGGCAACCTGGGGAAAATCAGGTCCATTTTTCATATTATGGCTTCCTCATAGTATCTTGATTGCTTTGAGAAGATGCATTGTTTCTAAATGATCCAAAGACTGTCAGCAAAGACCCAGTCCTGTAAGTCATTGAATCTTCAGACATGATTTTAAAGAAGATAAATCTCACAGCAACCTGAAATCCCACTTGCCTCAGTGGAAGTATTTTAGCATATAAAGTCCATGAGCGAGCTTTTGCTGGATGGGGATCTAAAACAGAAGCGAGAGGGGAGTAGGTTGATTACCAAGAAGGAGTTCCCTCTCCTCTTCCTTTTTCCTAGGCTATGTCATTGGCTTTGCATGGTGTGCAAACCCAAGCCCAACACAGCTGCTATCTGTGAGCCTGGAGGTTGCTCGGTCTCTTGGTCCAGTTTCTAGGGGAAGAATGTGAAGTTTTGCCAGATCTGTTCTTAGCTTCTGTCAGTCCTAAGTGTGGCCCATTTTCTAACACAGATGAACTGTACTTGAAAGAGTGGTTTAGCACATCTTTCGAACTACTTTTACATGGTGGTGTATGGTGTCCACTATCAAATAAAGCACAAAATATTGTGACGGACTGGTAATTAATGCTTTTGTTTTACAGTCCCAGTTAAATAAAATGCTCAACAGAAAGCAAAAAGAAGGAAGGGAGGAAAAATATATCCCTCTTAACATTGCCAAGCCTTGCAATAAGTGGTAAAATAAGGCAGTATGTATCCAAGAAGAACACAGTTTGCATGATTTATAAAATCAGGGAAACTGAGCAAACAGAGTAAGCCAGAGATTTTTGACACACGTGGGGAGGAATGCACTTCTTAATGAATCTAGTTTGTTTATTTTGGGAAACAAGATAATGGCTTAAAGGTATGTTACACCATGCATCTGACCTAATATTTGCATTGGATGCAGAAGGAACAACAGTGACAAGGGATGAAGACAAGACTGAGGTACTTAATGCCTTCTTTGCCTCTGTCTTTGATAGTAAGGGAAGTTGTTCCCCCTGTGTACAAACCCAGGAGTTAGAGAAGCAGAATGAGGCTCCCATGATCCAAGAGGAGGTGGTTAGAGACTTGCTTGCCCAGCTAGACACCCACAAGTCTATGGGGCCTGATGGGATCCACCCAAGAGTATTAAAGGAGCTGGGAGATGTCCTTTCCAAATCCCTTTCCATCATTTTCCAGCAGTCCTGGATGACTGGGGAAGTTCCACTGGGCTGGAGGCTGGCTGATGTTGTGCCCATCTACAAGAAGGGTTGCAGGGAGGATCCAGGGAACTACAGGCCTGTCAGTCTGACCTCAGTGCTGAGGAAAGTCATGGAACAGGTGATCATGAGTGCTATCATGAAGCACATGCGAGAGAACCGGGTGATCAGGCCCAGTCAACATGGGTTTACGAAAGGCAGATCTTGCCAAACTAACCTGATCTCCTTCTATGACAAAGTGACTCAACTACTGGAGGAGGGAAAGGCTGTGGATGTAGTCTTCTTGGACTTCAGTAAAGCCTTTGACACAGTTTCTCACAGCATTCTGCTTCAGCAACTGTCAGCCTCTGGACTGGACAGGCGCACACTCTCCTGGGTTGAAAACTGGTTGGATGGCCGGGCCCAGAGAGTGGTGGTCAATGGAGTTAACTCCAGCTGGAGGCCAGTTACAAGTGGGGTTCCTCAGGGCTCAGTACTGGGTCCAGCTCTGTTCAATGTCTTTATCAATGACCTGGATGAAGGCATTGAGTGCACCGTCAGCAAGTTTGCAGATGACACTAAGCTGGGAGGAAGTGTTGATCTGCTGGAGGGTAGGGAGGCTCTGCAAAGGGATCTGAACAGGCTGGACTGCTGGGCCGAGACCAATGGGATGAGGTTTAACAAGGCCAAATGCCGGGTCCTGCACTTGGGGCACAACAACCCTATGCAGCGCTACAGACTAGGAGAAGTCTGGCTAGAAAGCTGCCTGGAGGAGAAGGACCTGGGGGTGTTGGTTGACAGATGACTGAATATGAGCCAGAAGTGTGTCCAGGTGGCCAAGAAGGCCAATGGAATCTTGGCTTGTATCAGAAATGGCGTGACCAGCAGGTCCAGGGAGGTTATTCTCCCTCTGTACTCGGCACTGGTGAGACCGCACCTTGAGTACTGTGTTCAGTTCTGGGCCCCTCACCACAAGAAGGATGTTGAGGCTCTGGGGCATGTCCAGAGAAGAGCAACGAAGCTGGTGAGGGGGCTGGAGAACAAATCTTACAAGGAGCGGCTGAGGGAACTGGTGTTGTTTAGCCTGGAGAAGAGGAGGCTGAGGGGAGACCTTATTACTCTCTACAACTACCTGAAAGGAGGTTGTGGAGAGGAGGGAACTGGCCTTTTCTCCCAAGTGACAGGGGACAGGACAAGGAGGAATGGCCTCAAACTCCGCCAGGGGAGGTTCAGGCTGGACATCAGGAAAAAATTTTTCACGGAAAGGGTCATTGGGCACTGGCAGAGGCTGCCCAGGGAGGTGGTTGAGTCACCATCCCTGGAGGTGTTTAAGGGATGGGTGGACGAGGTGCTAAGGGGCGTGGTATAGGGAGTGTTAGGAATGGTTGGACTTGGTGACCCAGTGGGTCCCTTCCAACCTAGTGATTCTATGATTTTTGTACCAGATTAGTCCATCAATGTCACTTTTTAAAGCACGGCTTAAATAGACATGCAGGAATATACTTGCATCTGGCAGGGAGTGGACCACTTGCTCTCTCCCAGAATTCTGCTGTTGTTCGGTATTCCTCTCACCAGAACTCGTCTTATTTTTGTTTCCATTTATTCTCATGTAATAGAGATAGCCAACCTTCCTAAACATATGTGTTTCATACTGAAATCCCAACAGGGAGGGACACAGGGGCGAACTCACCAGAGGACCTGTTGAAGAGTAGGTCCGGACTGCCCAGCAGCTGAATCCCAGGGTGGCCTGATGGAATCAACATTAGCAGCTGCAGCCACTTGCTGTGTTCCACCAAGGGGCTTCGAATTGCCTAGAGGTCTCTGTCCTAGGCAGACACATGTCAGAGACCCTCTTCAGGAGCCCCATTTTCATTCCTTAAACACTTCAAGCATGTTACAGATCCGCCATCGTTGCCCCATGAAGTAAGTGATTAACATCACCATATTATCAGTGCAGAAAGAAATAACTTCCCCATGTTCACACAGGAAAACTATGGCCAAACTGGTAATAAGATCCAGATTTGCTGCCTCCCACTCTGCTGCACCACAGAAATCTGACATATTTCCACAATCTGTGATTTAGAAGTTGGGGGAAAGAGACGGGGAAAAGTTATAAAGGACAAAAATCACTGAGCAGCAATGGCAATATAAGTATCTCTTCTGAAGCAGCAGTTTAGTGTTTGCAAGTATTAAGGAAAATAAAGGAACTGTCCAAGCTTTCCAGGAACAATTTCCCTTTAGGGGTCTGAGAAAAGAGGTTCATCAGGCAAAGAATGAAATCTTTCATCTTGGCTATTTTTCCTACTGTATTAAAAAAAAGAGGATAGAAATTGCAATTCAGAGAACTAGCAGAGGGGAGAGGGAAGTACAGACAAGCAGAATCATGCTTAATAAAAAGGTTTATAGTCATTCCTAGCTGGATCCTATCCAGCTGGCACATCACATTCCTATCACAAGCTGCACTCAGTGAAATAGAGGGTGTGTTATTGCTTCAGCAATATCACCTGCAGACATATTTAACCTCACTGTAGGGACAGCATACTTTTCCTAGTACATCTAGGCTACCAGAAAGCATTGTGCCATGATTTAACTTAGTTTCACATATCCAGCTGCTACCAGATATTCCAGCTTAAACTAGGCCCAGCCTGGTTATTCATAACAGAAGAAAGCAGAATTATCTAAATAAACACTGGCTGACATCAGTGATATTGAGGTCAACAAAGAAGAGAGAACAGCAGTGAAACTGGCACCATGCAGAAAGCCAGCCTAAAATTTATGTACCACCTTTTCTCCTGTACTAATATACCAAAAGTAATTCACTGGAGTGTGTAGAACTGGATATTAGCCTTATGGAGAGGTCTAAGAGAAAAGAAATTGTTGCTCATGTCTTTTTCATTCCTCATCTTCACATTTCTCTCACCACTAACCATTTTCTTTCTCTACCATCTCATCATTTTTCTCCTCCACTAGAGCAGAAATCAAAAACATAAAACACAGTGTTTCTATCAGTGTATTTTTAAATATCCACAGCAGAAAATTTCCAGAAATATTCATAAAGCCTTATTTACTGAGCCTTTGAATTTCGTTTTTATCTGAGATACAAAAAAACTAGCACAGTCAAAAAACCCAACAGAAAGAAACTATAGATAATAAAACACAATTTACATGGCTTATGAAAAACCATGTTACTATACAATGTGACTTCACAGATTGAGTTCAATCGACAGTTCAGGAATTATGATACAAGGCAAGCATATGCAAATTATGACTCATTCTTCAATGGACGTCAGGAAATATAATTAGTTCCAGCACAAAATTGTCCAGCAGGTCTGAGCTTATTGGAGAAATAACTTTATTACAGGGCATCATGCATGACTTACGCAAGTAACTACATTTACAAATGAAGCGAGACCAGCTTTGAGATCCACACAAATGGAAAGGTTTGAAAAATTGCCAATAATATGTACAGATGATGCCAAGTTATTCTTGAACCTATATATCTGCCAAATCAGTTGCATATACTGCATATCAGCCTGGTGATATGGGAAGAGAGGCAGTAAAGCTGTGCCTAAGATGTGGGTGCCATCGGAATTTTGCAGCTGTGCTTGAGCTCTAATTGGAACCAGTGCTGCTTTGAACCAGCTAGCCCTGGAAATGGAAACGGAGATGATCTCTGAGGTCGTCTGCGCCATTCCCTTACAATTCTGTGTTGTTTTCCTAAGAGGGCCTTTGAACTTTCTGGTGTGATGCGGTGCATCCCAACATGTGGCACTCCTTTCTGCAAGAGCAGAGGCACCTCTCCATAGCCCACATAGGGGCTTCCATGCTGACTTTGAAAAACTGTGGAGATGTGAGTTACCTTAGACTTAGGGTCTGACAATTCACGGCACTGAAATATCAAATTCCAGGTTAAGATCAGGCAGAAAAAACTAACTGCATTATATTGTGCACTAATGGTTTATTTCCTACATGATTAAGAAAACACAAAGTTAACTTCTCTTGATTGCATAGAACAGCTACAACTGCAAGTTCCTTTCTAGGCTCACATTACAAGTGCAACATGACCAATAGCTATTAATAAACATCTTAAGCAGCTCCAAACAAACAGCTCTTGATTCTTTTATAGGACTAATTTATATAAATTAACAGGATTATGTAAGAAGCAATGTTCATTAAATGTTTTTAATGTATTTGCTTTGCACTAAAGCACAACAGCTTGTAAAAGTGTTTGAGCAATTTTTGTGGTAACAAAACCCAGGAAGCACTTTAGTGCAGTTAATGCTCTTAGATTGGTTAGAAAAGCACCATCATTTGAACTTTTCCAGTGACCTTTTCTGCTAAGGAAAGCAGTAATAGATCTATGTCCTTGCTGAATATGAATGGAGTAAAGAAAAAGAATGCTTCATATTGATGTAGCTATTAAAATATCTGCAGTCAGCTACATTTTTTTTCCATCTGGTGTTTTCATTCACACCTATGAAAACTGAACACAGTGAAAACGTTACCATTTTGATTAGGTGTTTTTTTCACAGCCTCAAAGTGCAGAAGTGTAGGACTCTGCTAGGCAAGAGGAGCTAAGCTACCTCTACACACTTTAGAGGTATCATTTCTCCTTGGAAGTGTTGCCACACTTAAGTTCTCTTCCACACTGTCTCTGAAATCTTTGGCAAATCACCTAATCATCTCCACACTTGGTTTCCCCATTTATAAACTACGGATAATATTTTCCAGCTTTGAATGTCACAAAATTATATTTTCTGCAAGAAGGTTTTTTGTCAGTTTTAGCTTTCAAATCTCTATTCAAGGAAACAAACTCTACAGCTCATTAGAGGCTTTTGTATAATTGCCCCCTTCTGGCAGGAAGCCTGTGCACTTGCTTGCAAGCACAGAACATTCCCACTAGCATCATGGTTAAATTTGGTTTAGTTTAGATGGAGCATCTTTTTATTATTATTATTATTTTATAGAAGATTCACCTTAGTAGCAACAAAAGCATAGAAAAGCCATTTTTAATTTGCTCATCTTTTTCTACTGGCATTTACATCCATAATTCCAACTGTGGGTACAGCTGAGTGTGAAGACCTGGGAAAGCCAAAGGTGGGTGGGATTTGAGGAAATAATGAAGCCAGCAAAGGGAAAACAAGCTAAAAAAAGAAATGACCAAGACTAGCAATCACAGAGGACAAAATATTAAAATTATCTTTAACTAGAGCTAAAGTTGTGCCCTGAAATCTGACAGGAGTAGAAGACTTTGCTTTTACTGTCTTGCTCAGTAATGTCACTAGACCTCCTTGCCAGATACAGTCCATTCATGAAGCAAAACCCTTTATCCACAGAGCCTGCAGTTCAGGTTGGATTAAAACCCCCAAGGCATTTTGGACCAGTTCCCATTTCCTCAGTCTTCTTTGGTCTATGGCTAGAATGCTACCCTACTCCAAGAACCCAAAAAAATCTTACACCATGAAGAACAAATGTGAAGAACTTTCTACAGAATATAAATTCTAATGAAGATGTGGGAGATACTGTGAACGTTAAAAAAAAAAATAAAAAAAAATCTTTCAAATATGATCAGAGCTGACACCAATAGGCCAATGCTTTATGTCTGTTATGTTGTGGCAGAGCTGCTAGGATGATAGACATGGCTGTTGCGGGACATCTTATGCCATTTTCCAAAGCAGAAATCCTCGTTCATCCAAGAAGGGGTTGAACGTGTTCCTTCTTTCAACTGTACTTTGCCAAACAGTCCCTGCAGTTTTGGCCTTTGCACCCAACCTGCCCATGTTTCAACAAATAAAATCCCACCCCATCCAAGAGCTTTCCAGTTTTGTCCTGAGATGTCCCACACATAGGCTCCCATTTGTCATCTTCATGTCCTCACTCGTTTTACTGTCACTAGGCAACAATTTTCTGCTTTTGGTTTTCAGGGTTGCCAAAGCTTTCCACCTCAGTTTTCTTCTCTCTATTTGCTAGGAAACATGAGCAATTTTGTACCCAGAATAATGATAAAAATTGCAGACATTGCTTTGCTTCACCGTTTTAACAGAAAACAGCAACAGCAGTAAATATGGTGTGACAGCTGTAATGATGAGAATTATTGTCCTGAAAGCAAGTTCCGTAAGGTTTATAAAGCTCACCATTTTTAAAAGGAAAATTATTTTGTACCCTGAGGCACCTAGTGATCACAGGGTAAATTACAATGAGTACTAAAAGAGCACAAGACAAGGTTTGCTGCATCTCTGATCCTGAGATCTCTAGCCAACTTTTAGTTAAAAGGGATGTTAAGAAACTGGGAACAGTTCAGGAAAGGGTTATACGGATGGGTCTGTGGCTGGAAAATTTGTCTTCTGAATGACTGTAGAGAGTCAAACTTATCCAAAGCAATTCAATGCTTGACTTAATCACAGTTTATATGCTCACCCATGCCAAAAATATTTCCCTTCTTACAAATCATCAAGTCTACTTTAAGCTTGTAGACAGGAATGCGAAAAAATCCAATGGCTAGAGCAGGCAAAAATCAGACTGAAAATAATGCATATTTTTACTAGGGAGCTAAATTAGCACTAGAATAGTCTATCTGAGGGCATAATATATTCTCTGTCACTTGAAAACTTAATAGTAAAACCAAATGTCTTTCTGAAAAAAATAAGATTTGGTTGAATTCAGGTCTATAAGCTTGATGTGAGAATTGCTGGCAGGAATTTCTTCACCTTTAGGATCTGTCCGTTCTCTTGAAATCCAAGAATCTACACAAGAGCAGCAGTCCTGCAGGGATATTTTCACACTTTTAATAGGACTTGTGTGCTCATGCATCCTGTCTGGAAACAGAAGAAAACAAACATGATGGATCTCTGCAAGCATCCAAAAGCAATGGCAAATGACCTGACCTCATTCACCACAGAATTAGAACATGATTAAAAGCAACACAATTCTGATCTACTAGCGACCAGTAATCTACTGAGTGATTGATCAATGGTAAAGGTCACACCTGGCATGAGGCTTCTGCTAAAATCACCTGCAGAGTATAGAGGCTCTGTACACAAAGTTTGGGAGCATGGTGCTGCACAAAAGTGATGCAACCGGCAGCCCAGCTGAAGTGCCTTTACACTAACGCACGAAGCTTGGGTAACAAGCAGGAGGAGCTGGAAGCTACTGTGCTACTTGAAAGCTATGATCTGGTTGCCATCACAGAAACGTGGTGGGATGAGTCCCATGACTGGAATGTGGCTATTGACAGCTACAGGCTGTTCAGGAGAGACAGACCAGGAAGGGGCGGCGGAGGCATTGCTCTTTATCTCAGGAAAGGGATAGAATGTGAAGAGCTGTCATTGAAGAATAGCGACGAACAGGTTGAAAGCTTGTGGATAAAAATTAAAGATGGAAGAACCAATGGGAACCTTGTGGTTGGTGTATACTACAGGCCACTCAATCAAGGTGAGACAACTGATGAAGCCTTCTTCCTCCAGCTACAGGAGGCTTCGCGCTCGCAAGCTCTCATCCTACATTTGGACTTAAACCACCCAGATGTATGCTGGAGAAGTAGCACAGCAAGCTGTAGGCAATGCAGGAGACTCCTGGAGTCCAGCTGATGCAGACCTCCACCTGAGGAGAAGCAATACTGGAACTTATGGTCACCAATACAAGCGAACTCATTAGTGACATTAGGATTGGAGGCAGTCTGTGCTGCAGTGATCAGGCACTGGTGGAGTTCAAGGTCCTGAGGAATATAGGACAGGTAAGGAGTATAGTCAGGACACCAAATTTCAGGAAAACAGACTACCAGCTCTTCAAGAATTACTCAGTAGGACCCCCTGGGACGTAGTCCTCCGAGACAATGGAGTGAAGTAGAACTGGAAAATATTTAAGGAAGCTTCACAAGAGCGCTCAGTACCTGTATGTAGAAAATCAGACAGGAAAGGGAAGAGACCGGCATGGCTGAGTCGAGACCTGCTGGTTAAACTGAAAAAGAAGAAGGAACTGCACAGGCAGTGCAAGCAGGGACAGGGAACCTGGGACGTGTATAGAGACGCTGCCCGGCTGTGTAGGGATGAAGTCAAGAAGGCCAAGGTGCAGATGGAACTGAAATTGGAGAGGGAAGTAAAGACCAACAAGAAGGGCTTTTACAGGTACATCAATCAAAAGAGGAAGACCAAAGAGAATGTACCCTCACTCACGGCTGGAAATGGGGATCATGTATCAATAGATGAGGGAAAGGTTGAGGTACTCAACAACTTTTTTGCCTCAGTCTTCACTGATAACTGCTCTCATCACCCCTCCTGGGTCATGCGACAGCAAGATGGTGACCAGGGGAGTAGATCCCCTCCCACAGTAGAGGAGGATCAGGTTAGCAAACATCTGAGGAACCTGAACATATGTAAGTCCATGAGACCTGATGAGATGCATCGCAGAGTCCTGAGGGAATTGGCAGATGTGGTTGCCAAGACGCTCTCCATGATATTTGAAAAGTCATGGCAGTCAGGAAAAGTCCCTGGTGACTGGAAGAAGGGTAACGTTGTGCCCATTTTTAAAAAGGGTAGAAAAAATGACCCTGAGAACTACCAACCTGTCAGCCTCACCTCTGTGCCTGGGAAGGTCATGGAACAGATCCTTCTAGAAGCTATGCTAAAGTACACAGAGGACAGGGAGGTGATTAATGGCAGCCAGCACAGCTTCACCAGGGACAAGTCCTGTATGACCAACTTGGTGGCTTTCCATGATGGGGTAACCGCAGCAGTGGACACAGGTAAACTGACGGATGTGATCTATCTAGACTTCTGTAAAGCCTTTGACACAGTCCCACACAACATCCTTCTCTCTAAATTGGAGAGATATGGATTTGGTGGGTGGATGGTAAGGTGGATAAGAAACTGGTTGGATGGTCATATTCAAAAAGTAGTGGTCAATGGCTCAAAGTCCAGATGAAGATCTGTGATGAGTGGTGTCCCTCAGGGGTCTGTACTGGGACCAGTGTTGTTCAATATCTTTATCAGTGATATTGACAGCGAGAGTGAGTGCACCCTCAGCATGTTTGCAGATGACACCAAGCTGAGTGGTGTAGTTGCCACACTGGAAGGATGGGATGTCATCCAGAGAGACCTGGACAGGCTGGGGAAGTGGGCCTATGAGAACATCATGAGGTTCAACAAGGCCAAGTGTGAGGTCCTGCACCTGGGTTGGGGCAATCCCTGTTTTCAGTACAGGATGGGGGTGATGTGCTTGAGAGCAGCCCTGCAGAGAAGGACTTCGGGGTACTGCTCGATGAGAAGCTCAACATGAGCTGGCAATGTGCGCTTGCAGCCCAGGAGGCCAACCATGTCCTGGAGTGCATCAAAAGAAGCGTGGACAGGAGGTCGAGGGAAGTGATTCTGTCCCTCTACTCCTCTCTTGTGAGACCTCATCTGGAATACTGTGTCCAGTTCTGGAATCCTCAATGTAAGAAGGATATGGAGTTGTTGGAACAGGTCCCGAGGAGAGCTACAAAGATGATTGGAGGGCTGGAGCACCTTCCCTACCAGGACAGGCTGAGAGAGTTGGGCTTGTTCAGCCTGGAGAAGAGAAGGCTCAGAGGGCATCTTATTCAGAGGGCATTCAGGTACATTCCAGGGCCTATAGAAAAGCTGGAGAGGGGCTATTCATAAAGGCTTGTGGGCATAGGGCATGGGGGAATGGGTATAAACTGGAGAGGGGCAGATTTCGACTAGACCTTAGAAAGAATTTCTTCACCATGAGGGTGGTGAGACACTGGCACAGGTTGCCCAGGGAAGTTGTGGATGCCCCATCTCTGGAGGTGTTCAAGGCCAGGTTGGATGGGGCCTTGGGCAGCCTGATCTAGTGGGAGGTGTCCCTGCCTATGGCAGGGGGGTTGGAACTAGGTGATCATTAAGGTCCCTTCCAACCCTAACTATACCATGATACTATGATACTATGAAAAGTAGAGTGACTCTGTGTTTCCCACCAGATTACTTAGCACTGATCACTCGTCCTGCGCCAGCACCTACTCTTCTGGGCCACGTACTACAGACCCGCACTTCATAAGCCTAGCAGGGCTACAGTGATGACAGTTACTATCTGTGGTCTCTGGAGTAAAACTGGCTCATTTTGAGGAAGCAACTCTTGCCCAGAGAAGCACAACAGTCCAACACACCTAACATTAGACTAGTAGTGCTTTGACAGAGAGCACCTCCCAAAACCACAATCCTTGGTTCATTAATATGGATCCATGCCTTGAGAAAGTCCTGTGGAGCACACCTCCAACTGTGTTCAACCTATTTTAGTTTGGGCTTATTTTGAGACTAAAAAATGAAGGACTTGCTCTAGGTTGACACTTTGCAACAAAGCAGTGCATAGTTGTAATACAAATTGTTATGACTTGCCAAAAATCAAATAGAGAATTCTTATGTTATACAATAAGAAAAAAATGGTACTTAACTACAGATTCCTGGACTTGCAAATCCACAAATCTGTCAGTTGCTTTATACCTTGCTTATTTTGATCTGAGGGTTAAAGTGTGGACATGCAGCTCTGTTCTCGTAAAGCAGGCTTTGCTTATCAACATTTTCTGCTCATAGTTTTACACCTCTTAAGAGTACTCAGCAAAATAAGGTATAAACCCAGGGCAAGAATCCAGAATGAAGTCCAGTAAAAGCCAGTATTTTTCAACTCATTAGAAAAAAAATAAATGGCCATAATATTTCACACAATTCAACAATGAATCACAGAATTCCAAAAATCAAAGATTCTGAAGATTTCTCCTTAATAAGAAACCCAAGCCCCAGGTGATTGCTTTACAACACATGCTTTCCTCATTTACTTTGAAAGTACAGTTTACTTCTCATGCATATTATTTCCTACAGTACTGGGAAATGCACACTGCACATTTTGTAAAATATAAATAATCATCTGAGAAGTCACTACTTCAATCTGCTCTAAAGCATTTAAGACATTGAAAAGACTGGCATATTTGGAGGAAAATATTATGGTATTACACAAAAATTTATGAGATATATTCCCAAATATCTCATGTACCAAGTATTTCACTTGATTTTGGTCCAAATAAAATTGTTGGACACTCTGCTATGTCAAGATTATGACTGCTTGATGAGTGATTGTTCCAGTGGGTGACTCTACCCAAGGAAAGTGTACTTTCCTTCCTTTCCACCTCAGCCAAATGAATTGGTTGAACTTTTCTGGGCGCTTCGTGGCATTCTCAGTGTCCTTTGTTATGATTTTTGTAAAGTGTCATTTAAACACTGGAATGACATTTAAATTCACATCCAACTGTACGGTATATAAATTGAACAAGTAGTATATAATTTGCTTAAAAAACATTGCCATTTTGAAGTTAATAGAATACGATTAGAATTTATTACTTTAGGGCTCTTTTCCCAATGAAGACTTACAGTTTCTACTGGTAACTGTAACCAGCAAGAAATTTAAACTATTGTGTTTTTTCCAAGCAGGACAGAGCTAAAATGACACTTTTGAGTAAATCAGTCAAAACATTATTAACTCATCTGCATAGTTCAATCTTTGGAGATATTTAGGACCACCCTGAACAGGCAACATCCAGGTCATTGTTGATTTTAGACCATTATTTGAATATATGAAAATATATTAAATATTTCAGCTGTACAAATCTCTTGAGTAATTAAAATAGAGAAGTTCTAAAACTGCACTGTTGAAAATTTAGTTAGACAATAAATTCAAGGATGTGGAAAAACTGTCAAAGGACTTTTATTGCTCTGTTCTTGCTTTTAACTTAAAGATGATTACAAATACACATATTTCATTAAAATTTTAGTTAAATCTGAAACAGAAACAACACAGGAGTTCTTGATCTGTAGCTGATGGTTCATTTTTATCCAAGACAATGCTTAGGAAAAAAGCCTCTTCTTCACTGAAATTTCATATTTTATAAGCAAATCTGAGTGGTTTTAAGCTATATTCACAATTTCCTAGGTGTATACACTGTCCTAACGGGAAAATAAACTCTTGATATTACAGTAAGTCAGTCTGTTACTTATTTAATATCTCATTTTAGACTTCCCATAACTAGATAGAAAAGTCACAAGGAAAATGCAACTTTCATTAAATAAATTGAAAAATAGTCATCCCTGAGAATCTACTGGGGTATGTTTGTAGTCAAATAACTTAGTTCTCCAGATTACTAATGTGTATTTTTCTCTTTCTTACTTTTGTCAAAAGGAAACTGCTCACTACTAAAATATAGTTTTTAATTTGTGAAGGGTAAAAATTTAGTACTTAATAAGCATACTTACCAAAGACTTTTAAAATATTAATAGAAACCAAATAAATCTTGGCTATTAAAAAAAATAATCTGACACACAGGTTGAGTTATACTAGCCAGCACAAGTACACAGTAAGATTCCAGATGTGCTATTTTCCTGTACACTGACAGCTATCAAACCCACCCCTGCAATAAAAAAGTCCTGAAATGGGTTTTTAATCAGGTCTAGATTTCCATTAGCCCATGAGGACTGATGTCTGTGTGTTGTGGTTTTTATTCTTTACAGCACATGCCATTGCTCTTAATATGTGGGGAACACATGCTAAGTCTAAACCTTCTTTCAGTAACCTCCTGAAATGGACTTTTTCATATCTAAATTGAAGGTAAATAAACATTATTAACAGCTGTATTTTTGAAGGAGGGGTTGAACTCAAGATTGTTGAATTAACATTTCCCAGGCACTGCATAAGGCCAGCATGTTCGATGGATGAACAATGTTAAAAAAGTCTCTGAAGTATGAAAAAATGCATGTGAATTCAAATAACATGACAAGTTTCGACACAAATAAAATAAACCCCAATCTTTCCCTTTGAAAAACAGTCAGAGGCTGTTTTCACATTAATTCACATCTTCCCGGAAACTGTTAGCTAGCTATCAATTTTTTCTTATATATTTATTGTAAACATTGGAACAAGACATTCTGATTGTTTCCAGGAAAATCCTATTAGTTACAGTTGTGTAGAATCAATTTCACATAAAATCAGACAGCACAGCTACAGAGAAAAAGAAATCTGTAGGCATCTAGTGTAATGAAGAAACCACTGTGGTTTACATCCATTGCAAAGCCTTAGCAGAACAATTGGCATCAGTAAAAAGTTGCAAATTAGAAATATTAGAAGAAGCTGTTTAGGAAAAACCTTTTAACCATGGTTTAAAGAATAAGTGAAAAATTTAAATTACCACAATTTTTTCTGTTCTAAAAGGATGTAACTGATCTCAATCATATAAGAAAAATAATCTTGCAGACCAATATTCGGATTCATTATAAAGCTGGCATATTCCTCTGCTTTGACTAGATATCAAGACTTTGACATTTTACACCTTTTCAATCCATCCAAAGATCATTTGCTATTGCTGCCAAAATAATGACCCACTGTATGAACAAAATATTCAGTAACATGAAGTTTATAAATTAATCTGCCTCCTTGCTTCCGCAGTTTAAACGTAAATGCTTAATCCTCCAAAAAGCAAAAACAAAATATAAAAGTGAGATCTTACTCAAAATTTCAGTATAAAGGCACCGTACAAATCAATAGCAACTGCTTCCATCAGTTTCAATACAGGCTTTATTTTTGCCATAACTATCAAAAGCTGTGTCTGTTCAGTATCTTTAAAGAGCATGATTTCTATTTTGCCACACTAAATAAGTCATGTTATTTTTTTCCCTTGTCTTTATGGCTGATGCTGAAGTAAAATTGTAGTTTCATCTCCTTCTTCTCATCTATGTCAGTGCTCTGTTTTCACCACAAGGACCAGCAGCTGCAGCTAGCAGACCCATGTACAAAACTAAATTCAAAATTAAAATAATGTAATCCCAGTCCTGTTGACATCATTGAGTTTTTCAATCTTGCCTTTTTCCCTCCTGCCAAGGGCCAGGAACACGTTGTGCTACTGCACACACTGCCCTGTTTTGCCCATCACATCACCTATTCCCACAGCTGCAGAAAAGCTACTGTAAGCAGGTGAATTCAGACTACCACACTGGAAGGGCAGAACACAAGCAGCTTATCCTCCTCCTCTACCTAGGTACTACATGTCTGGTGCTGCCCTGCGCTACCAAATTTAAGAGAATTCCAGTAAGATTAAGGTAGTCAGCTGAAAAATCAAAGCAGGAAGAGCCTTACTTTGAGGATATTATCTTTGGACTTCCACAGAGCAACATCAAAATACACTGGTTGAAAAGCCAGCTGAGGAGTACCTTCTTGCTCCTCTTTCTACTTACAAACCTGCTCACAGCAAAAGCCCAAGTCCGGGCAGCATTGGAGCCCTGAGTCTCATACACTGTCTCAACACGGGAAGATGAAACTTTGCAAGGAATAGAAGATCCAACATCACCAACTTAACTCTGTGGCCAGCAGCCTCATCCAGGGTTGTAGACACCTTTGCCACCACTGACCTGAGTGACCAAAAGCTGGCGGTGCCTGCCTGATGTCAGTGCCTGGGTCATGACTGCTCAGCATTTTGTGCTGAGACAAACAAAAGCACAAGGCCATGTCTGGTGTTTGCACCTCAGGCATAACATCTGGAGCCCTGCCTTGTCCATAGGATGCTACAATGGAGATATTTCCAAGCCTGGAGGAGGCAGGATTCAGTTTTTCTTCTCCCTCATGATCACACTTGCCACAGTCCAGCCAAATTTCACATCAAAGTACACAGCGGCGCTCATATTTGTAATATGAGATGGGATTCCTTCCAGTTTTCATCCACAGCAATGTTGTAGCTTCAGTTTTAGTCAGATCCACAACTGAATACTTCTACTGAGTGATGGAATACCTTAGAAATACACATCATGTCCATGCTAATACCAAATGAGTTCATGATGATTTGTTTTTATTAGAGAAAAGAATATCAAAAAGATTATTAATGGTGCTACCACAGAGCTTTGGAAATGGTTGAGAGCACAAGCTCAGAAACCGAGGAAGTGGATTTGGAGTATGAAGAGCAGAATATGAGGTTTCACTTTTGGTGAATAGCAGCCTATACAAATACTAAATCAAATAGCCACTCCATTAATCTTTTTGTAATCTCCTTTTAATATTTTGAGTTTTTTTCTAATAAAAGTCATATAAGCTAACTTTGAAATACTGGCATTAAAATCCATCAGTTAACATATATGTAGTTCTCACAGAGACTAAGACAATTTCTTTACATTTTCTTAGTATTCATTGCTATTTCTTTTTTTCCCCTTGGCTTGCAAAACTAAACTGATTATTGTTTCACTTGATCTTGGAGTCAAAATAAGCCAGAACTAACAAAATGAGAAGAATTAGAACTAGGCTAGCATTATCTGAAGGAATATTTTTCTTTGGACAACATTTTTTTTTTAACCAACAGAAACACAGAGAAATGTGAAAATGTCAAGCCACAGAAACACAGGAAAGCTTAAGTTCTCCTGGGCATTTTGTAGTGCTTGGCAAATATGTGTTAACAGTTAAGGTGGCTTACAACAGGCCTGAGCTGCAAATGGCTCTTCCTGAAGTCCAGCACGCCATATTGCAAAACATTTTTTTTTTCCTTACTATAGATAAAGCTCCTCTTTCACATCCACCAGAAGATGAGTGACAAGAACCTTGTATGGTTGACACAAACTCTTTTTGTGGAGCTGAGCAACCATCCTATTCACAACTACCTCTGCCAGTTTGGACCACATGGACCACAGCAGAAGCCTGCATCCTTCACAGACCTGCATTTTTAATGCCCTTCTCTGGTGAGAAGGCCATGGATTTAGATTGAGACTTCTGCAGTGAAAATGGTAGACCACTGCCATTTTAGAGTGCTCACAAAAGCTGCACCTCTTGATATTAGAGCTTCATTAGATATTGTGGCAGAGATGTATGGATGTGACATAGCTCGTAGACTTCCAACCCTCCCGTGGTCATGAAGAGGAGACTGGCAAGCCTTGCCCTCTCATTTTTTCAACAAAGCATTAAAAGGATGTGCAATCTCTGCCTCTCTTCACTGACAATGTGGGAAAGGGAGGACAAGAATAGCCCTCACATAGACACCGCAGGTAGGTGCTAAAATAGCCCTTACCCCAAATATCTTAAAAGCCAAAGACTTAATGAAAAAACAGCATTGCTCCCGACTGTAAGATAGCTACACAAGCTTCATGCTTCAGAGCCCACTGGACTGGATGACATACAGAAAAAATGAAACAGGTTGAATAGCCTATGACACAAGCAAAAAAAAAAGCACAGAGGCATCATTGATATCCTTAACAGCAAACACTTTATTGAAGATCAGGAGTCAAAGCATATACACTATAACCTGAAAAAAATGACCTGTTTGGAATTTAGTCCCCAAGAGCCAGCTGCACTGGCATTACCTTTAGAGCAGGACAGAGTAAATCTTTTTAGCCTACAACCCCCTCAGGCATATCATGATAAAACTCTCTATATATTCTTTTCTTGCCTTTAGCTAATTGCCTTTCAGTCAATAAAGTAATGGGATGACAAGGCCATGCCCTTTTGGAGTACCTCTCACTGGGTACATTGCTCTTCTGCAAGATCAGCTCCTTTTCTTCCACATTTACATTTTGAATCTGAACAAACTAATATGTTGGAGAAAAAGCCAAAGCAATAAAACACCACAAGAAAACCCCACAAACCCAACAAGATTACCAAATTGTACAAAACCTCATGCTTTTCCATACTGACACCCAGCAGCATAGTCCAAGACTATCATTTTTTCTGTGCAACAAAAGAGGACTATGAAGCTGCCAAAGGAGAGTTGCAGCTTGGAAAACATTTTCATATGTAGAAAATAGTACCTGAAGTAAATCAGGGAGTGCTGTCTCAGCCATCCATCATGATGGAGGTATCTTTCTGAAAATATTCTCTAGTACTTTGGAATTGAATTTAGTTTCTGACATTCACCTAATTTTTATGATTTGTTTGTGTAAAAGTAGCCTTACTGTTAGTGTGCTCTGGCTGGGAGAGGAAGGGATGCATGTGTGCACCTGCTTTTGTGTTCTGCAAAGAGCTTTGAGATGGAGCTGATTGCGAAGGCACAGTACAATCTGACACTGTGGTTAAGTCAGAGCAAAAGGAAAACAGACTGCCTAGATACTGAACTTTCAATTTAAACCACAAAGGTAAATGGCAAGCACTAATTCAAGAACAGGTGGCTTTTTGCTCATAATATTTTATGGCTTTCATTGCTTTACAGTGGAATGAGCTAACCCACAGCTCCCCTCTTGACCTGCCCAACATCCTCAAGTTTAGTGAAAAACAGGTGTTTGGTATCTTAGCTCTCCCTAAGCACTCCCCCAATGCAGGGACTCTTGAGCAGTCTAAAAAACTCTTACTTTCACTTTAAAATGTAAAGCAAATAATGGAGCATGTATAGAGTAACAGGTATACACTCAGCTGCTAAAAACTTTACCCACAAAAGTAATACTCATCTTTTATATCCTGCACAGGTAAAAATGCAATAAAAGGAAATAAGTTCACAAACTCAGAAAAATCTCATGGAATCATCTTTAAAATTGGACAGTTGTGATGACCCTGGGAGTATCAGCAATCACGTACTCACTGGAAGTGCTGAGTATCCCCTCTTCTGATACCAGGCCTGAACTAAACCCTTAAATCCAAACTTGAAAACTCTGATGCCAATTAGGACAGAAATGTCTCCCTCAGATATTGCTTTCTATTGATATAATTAATATTTTTGCTGTCTCTTCTAGGAACTTTCTGCAAGATAAAGCCAAGCAATAAGAAAAAGCTAATTATAGTGAAAGGAGTAGTACTGCTAATGCTGAAGTGGAGAGGAAAAAAAAAGAGGCGGGGGGGGAGAAAAAAAACAGCAGTAATTTGAAACAAAATCCTAACAGGCAGGTCATATCACAGAGAAAGAGTGATAGAGTGACACTTTTCTGTCAGTTGCCACAATTTCCATTTTCAAGTGAGACAAAAATATGCGCTGGGAATACTCACTACTTAATTCATTGGATTACCTGTTAAAACAATATGGAGAAAAATATTTTCTGAAAAGTGGGTTTTTTTCTGGTACCTTTGGAAAATTCAGTTGATCATCATTTAAATAAATAAATAAGTAGATAGATAGATAAATAAATAAATAAATAAATCCAAAGATAAATGAATAGACTGTAAGGTAGAGAATTTGTGATAACTATATACTGCTCACCAAGGCAATTCTGACACTTATGAAGCCTATTCCATATGGATAAAGTTATACCAATTAAAATAAGTACTTAACAGGAACTAAATAGAAGTTATTCTTCTGAGATGCCTATGGCTTCCGCATATGATAAACTTCGCTGCAGAAAGAGATGCCTACTATTATATGAAACTGGTATTTTGTTTAAAGTATTTTATTGGGTTTAGTGCATTCAGTTTAAAAACAATGTGTGACCTGAGAAAAGGGAAAAACATCTGCCTTCTAGTGTTACATCAGTCCATGGGGGTCTGTAATTCACTTTCTTTCCAAGCTTAAACGTTCAAGAATAATGGAAGGGCAAGCCAAGTAATATTAAAAAACCTCAAACAAAATAAAAGCTGAAAAATGTATATACATAAAACAGATCTGTGAAGCTGAAGTGAAATATTTCAGATTAACTGGCTAGTTGATTAATGAAGCCAGAAGGAAAAAGTCCAGATCAAGTTTAACATTATGCGTGTGTGCACACACAGGCGTGTGTGTATATTTCATGGAGTTCAAGTAACTGATATTTATACCTTCTGATTTTCCCTGCCCTCATCAGTAGCCTACATCTTGCTTTTAGAATTAATTTATAGCTGACTTAGTTTTCTTATAGTAAGGTTCAGAGTTTATGTTTCAATATTTGATTGGGGTGAGGGTAGTTCAAACTTTGCCAAAGTGTTTAAAAGACAATTACATGTCATACAGGCAGATGCATAGGGGAAAAAAAACACACTATATTAATTAAACTTCAGTCTGAAAACATTAGAAATTATCAGAATAGCCATAATAACTACGAGGAACAAGCATAAAGTTGTTTGTTACAGAAATAACAAGGTTACAATACGCTAGCAGACTAAGGGAACTCACTTATAAAATCAAGTAACATAATAAAAATTGATAATTCCATTACCATGCCATAGATAAATGTGTGAATGTAATGCCTGCATTTAGACATCAGTAAACATGGGACTGGAAGATGGGGAACAATGTGAGTGAGAAAACTATGGTGTTTGGGTTTGAAAGGCTATTTTTGGCAGTGAGCATGGATATATGACAAGAAACAAGTGAACGGACAAATTTATGAGACCCAAAGAAAGAAAACATGTATGGAAATTGATGTCTTAGACTGAGACTCAGAAGAACTCATGGAATGAGGAGTGCGAGTGTCTCAAAACTTCCTATGCGCACCAACAGGTTTTCCAGGGAACCTGCAATGGTGAATAAAGATTCAAAATCTTTTTACGTTATTTTTTTTTATTGTTGGTGTAGACACGCCAAAAGACCTTCAGTTCATAGAATGCACAAATGTTTATATGAAGAGACAAGGAAAAAGAAAAAAGTCTGGAAGAAAAACAGGGAAAGTACAGGAAAGGAATTAAATTTTCTAGCAAAAAGTAGGTGTTGGAAAGTCTCATCTTCTCCTTTCAATTAAATATTATTTTTAGGGCCCCTGAAACAAAATATGACGGGGGGACTGGACACACTTTTCAGATGAACTTCTGGGAAACCTTCTGAATATAAATCACTGAGCAGAATAGAGAAGTCTCTGTGAGACATCAGCAAGTATACAAACAAGGACTCATGGAAGCAATGTGTGGCTCAGCAAGGTATATTTGACTTTTATGATACATATTCCACACAAATGAGCTATGGAAAGTCAAATGAACAGGGAGTGTCAAGAAGGCCTTTAAAATGATAATGCCAAAGCATATGGAGAGGAAAACAGAAATGTGATGAAAGTTGCAGTTCTGTAAAGGAGTGGAGAATAAAGTGCTATTTTGTCTTACCAGATTCAAACTTAAAGGCTTTCTGGATGTTTCTACAACACAAAATAATCCCACTCTTCTACTTAGAAAAGCTTTACAAGGCAGAGGAGTAGAATGTTAGCAGCTTGATTTTCTGGTACCAATCTAATAAAAATGCCTAGCTTTAAAATATGTCTATCTTAAAGTCACAAATCAAGCAGTATAGTATATCTCCTACAAATATTTATAATTATCATGAAGTAGTACAGGAGCCTTAAGAATGCGAACTAAAAAGAGTTCCTGAAGTAAAGCCTACTGATGTTGCCTCATACTTCACCGCTACATACACAACAGTACAACACGCAGCGTAACTTCTTACACATGGCCAAACTCAACAGGCCTGACATACCTAAGAGAATAAATAAGGCCAAAAAACTTGTTTGAGAAATCAAACTGCAAGGTTAAAAAGCTTTCACAGTGCTTTCATATCAGTCTACCTGGAGACATTTTTCTGTCCTTAAGGATATATTCTAAAAAAAAGCTTTTCTGGAGCTGCTGTAGCTGAATCATGCGCTGCCTAGGCACTATTCTTTTTTTTTTTTTATGACCTCCTGATCGTTATACAATTTTGACTAATTTCTACAATTAGAGAGGCTCATTTTCAGAAACTGAGATGCTAATGTTCTTGAATTAGTTTTTATGGTTTGGGGCTTTTAATTTGAGATTTAAAAACCATCATAGCTCACAAAACCAAATAAACTGCAGCTAATGAAATTCACAGAAGTGGAGTGCTCACAGAACATTTCTCACTAGCTTTCCTGGATGATTTATTGACAGCTGGTTGTAAAAACAATTTTATTAAAGGTCATAATGTTTGGTTAGGGGAAAAAAAGTTTAATTTATGGTGTAATTAGCCTTCCTGCAATAGGCATGATGCCAGACCCATCACTTATGAACTTTGGCTTTGAAATAAGCAGTTGGTGTTTTTAATTATATCTTTGAGAATGTGTTCAAAGGCAAGACCCCAGTAATGTGGCATTACTTTCTCTCTAGCCACTTTATGGTGGTTATAATGGCCACAGTAACAGATTTGCTTCTACTGATGGATATGTAGGGATTGTGCGGCAGTACCTGAGGAGCACAGTCAGGAAGCCATTTGGGATCTGCTCTGTTTCCAAATCTGCTCCAGGGGGCTGGGATAGCTTGAGATGTGCAAGAATGACCTAGCTTTCTAAGTAATTATGTTTTTTTAAAAAACATCCTTGACGTGTCATCTCTGTCCTGCCTGTTCTGTGGCAGAAAGCCAGACGGGAGCCGAGGTTCCCCTACCTGTAAGGGAACACTGTTGCTCATGCTAAGCAAACAACTGTTACTGATGCTAAGCAAGGCCTATCATTGATATACAACCAAGATGCTTTCTTATACTTCTCTATTTTATTCTTCAGTCCCCACCTTTATTTCACTGTTATTTCTCTTTGATTCACAATATTATATTTGTGGGAAAAAAAACCTATATTGGATTAAGGGAGAGATCTTTTTGTAGAACACCAGTAAACCTGCATCCTTTCCCAGGTGGGATTAAACTGTCCAGCAGCAGGGCTGTGGGTAGTGATGGAGCACGTACACACACAGGGTGCCACCCAGCAGTTATTAGCCTGGCCTTCAATTTTTATTTCCACTCCTTTTCACCTTGTTTTGCTCTTCTTGTCACAAGGTTTCTAAGATCACACAATAGGCAGTTGCAGAACCCATGAAAGATGGCTAAATCCCTCTTAATTTAGGGAGAGACAGAGATTTAACCCCTGTATGTAGAGCCAAGGTCAGGAGGGTTATAGCTGGCTTTTCTTTCACTAAAAACTGAAAGAGGCAGTACAAATTTCCCTACAGAGGAAATATCCTGGGAGAAGAGAGCCAGCCTATAAGGATAATTCCTATGACAGCTGTTGGGAGAGCATTAAGAGTCCCAGATCATGAAGCACCAAGTTAACCTTTCCATCCTCCAAGTTACTCCATGCACAGCATACCCTTCACAGTGTATGTTGTCAAGAAATGTTTTAATGAACTGTAAAACATTAAAATCTGCCTAACACTGTAGAAAAACTACAAAACTAACATATAAAAATCTGAGAGCCATATTTGTTTTTTACCAAGAAGCCCACTTGTATGGGGTATCACTGCACATCAGCCATTCTGCCCACTTTTGCCACTTATAGGTTTTTAAAAAAGTTGATCAACACACCCAGCCATATCTTCATCAAAAAGGGAGCTTGAAAAGAAAACAGTTTTGCTGCAGAAACTCTCTCAGGAGGGACTTCAATTATCTCCCAGTGGGAGTCTCAAACTGTGCAAGGAAGGAGCCATGTTAAGCCAGAAAAATCAGAAATGTTAAGATAAACCCAGCACTAATTCCACTTCTTGACTAAAGTACTGTTGAAAAGAAAAAAGGCTCACAGCTGTGGGGCACCTGAAATCTAACACAGAACTGCCCAATCCAATTAACATTTTTCTCATTTGTGACTACATTTGAATTCTTTACACAAAACATCTCAGAAAGCTTTATCCATCAAATCCTTCAATAAACATTGAAATAGTGCCTAAAATTAGTTAGCAGTGAATATGTACCCACAGCATTTCAAGGGAAAGTTGCTTTGTGTATGGACATCCTGCCCCAGGACTAGAGCCTTTGACATTACACATCAGCAGAGTTCTAGATTTTGTTTTCAAGAAGCCAAAAATCACATTGCCAGGTCCTGCCAAACCTGATTCTGGAAGTTTTGGTGGTACTGCTCAGCACTTCCTTGAAGCATATATCTCAAGGAGGCATTAATGAGCAAGATGACTCCTAGGCTCTGTGGTTGCCATTAAGCATGTAAAGCTGCGTCTAGACAAGGCTGAAGCCAAAGCAAAAGGTAAACACATACCTCTCTCTCTTTGAGAAGTTTTCCTTGTGGTTTTCCCAGCTGACTCAAGAACCATCATTCCCTTTCTATTGCTCTATTTTCTAAGACACGTCATCACTTACAAGACATGAGCAGGGACAGGAAATGTGAAATTGTTCAAGAAAAGTAGTTTTACCCAGCACCATAGAAAATGAGAGGCTCAGGCTGGGGAAAAGCAGGGGAACAGACAGTTGATTAACTGCTCATTAAAATTCTACTCTGCCCTTTCTTAGAAAGTTTGTGATCACCAATTAATTATTTTTATTTTTTCTTTTGCTAAAATAATGTAATATAAGTTTACAGAATCTCATGAGAACATGAGGCAGCCATTGTAATTTAATCTGAGAAAGACACATACTTCATCAAAAGAGCAGTTGGTTTCAATGATCTACTAAGAGTCCCAGAGGGTTCTTTTTCTAATTTTTGAATACAATTATTAAAAATTATTTGGCAGCATTGTGCTTTTTCTGGCTCAGCTTCTTCAAAACAAATGCTTTATAATTAATTTTGTTTCAGTCCAGTTGAATGATCTAGAGTTAATTCCAATATAATTAAATCCTTTCTTTGTCTCAAGTCTCCCCCTCTTCCTCCTTAGTCTTCAACTTTCTCCACCACCACCCTCCACACACAGGTCAGGTATAATTTTGTGAGGGCTCAGTTCATTCTTCTCCTACTGATATGAAAGAGATTTCTCAATCTCGTACAGGTTGAAGCCCACAGTGAACTTAACTCCTTCTTCTATAAACATGCATTGCATCAGTTTCAGTTTTTCAAAGCTAATAGGCATGTGATATGTAGTCTGAAAGATTTATTGCAAAATTAAATTGAATGAAATAAACATATACAGTATACTAAATTTAATTAGGAGTCAGCTAATCGAGAAAGTGGTATTAATTAAGATATTTCCTAAGGAGCCAAGGGATACCCAGAGGTAATAAATTACATGGACTGCTCTCTAAATCAAATCACACCTTATGTCTGAGATTTCCAAATAAATAACCACTAGTTCTGGTAAATGCTATGAAAATTAGATGTCTATGTTACATAGTCTAACTGCCATTCATATTACTGTAGCAGCAATCTCAGTAATCTTACCCTAGCGTTCAGTGCATAGACATCTGCGAGATGCCTCAAGGGCCCATACTAAACCACAGTATTCAATGTGAAGAAAGTTAAGTCCTTCACTGTGTGTTGTTTAATTACTGAGCGCTAAAGCTGCATGCTGAGCACCAGCTGGTATTTGGGTTTGCAGAATGCATTAACATTGTATATTTCTATAATCTATTAACATTAATACTACCAGACCGCACATTTCAGACAGGGCCTATCACAATTAGAATAGGTAGCATTTAATACTCATGATAGCCCAAAAAACAATGCTGAAAGAGGTGGCAGTGAAACCAAAATTTGCAATTTTGCTTTATCAAAATATATTGCTAAGAAATTTCATTTTTACACAAAAAGTACCATTTTCTAGCACATATTCATGCTGATTCTGTCACCTTCTCTGTATCTACAGAGCTGGAGAAAACAAGTTTGAAAGTGCACTCACTATATGAAATCAGGACAGTTATTTTCAAGTGCAAACTCTAACACGCTAATCAATGTTATACTTGTTCCCAGCTTTAAAGAGTGACTTACGGTGACAAATTTATTGCTAATTGCACAAACAGTGTATTATGGCAGGACCATAAGAAATCTTGGGGTCTAAAAGATGTGTACTAAGAAATTATTTATTCTGGCACATACTGATGAATCGACCCCTTATTTTTCCAGAATTTGTTAAATTGAAAGCCTTATGCTCTGCTGTAATTCTGTAGGTGAAAACAGAAACAAATGGGCTTTGGGGCAAAAAGTTAAAATTTGGCTAGCTGAAATTAGGCAAGTTAATGTTTACTCAGACTTCCAAGCAGCTTGGCAAATTTTCAAATTTGGTGAGTACTTCTAGCTTCCAGCACGAGACCAACCACTCTGATTTCAGTACCCAACTGGTTCCTCTTGTGCATTGACATGTAGCCATATTTTCTGATCTGCTTGCTGAACCTGGTCTTTCCAAATCAGCCAGCCTCACCTTGTTTGATGTGGAGGAAATAGGCCCTGTTTGTTCCTTCTCTTCTTCATTTTTAAGCTCATTGCTCAACCAGAAACAAAGTTTTCTAGCTTGGCTCTTCCTAGCTACCTCTTTTTTTCCAGTTGTGCAAATGTCTGAACTGCATCCAAACGGTTCCGCAGATGCCTGCCTCCCTCCCTGCCTACTTCCCTCCAAAAACTTCTCAGTATAATTGCTCTTCTGCCAAAGGCCATCAGCACACAAGCCAGTTTGCCCTCACCAAGTGCTCTTCAGCATGTCTGGAGGCTGCTCCTGCCTACAAAAGGCTTAAAGCCTGCATGTGAAAGACGAAGAGATGCCCCAAGTCTAACTGTAAGGAATCTAAATACAACTTCAAAGTCAATCCCAGATGCCCAAGGTACTGTGACAATGGATGCTGAGTTCAATTTTAGATTTGACTTACAAGCGTCTGTTAATTCCCACAGCACACATAAGTTTTATGATGAAGAACTGGTATTCAGGATGTAGATTTAATTCCACATCAACAGTCAAGAAGCTATCAGAGAGAATTTATTTTCAGATCCAGATCTGGAGTGGATACGTATGTGACCCCAAAACACAATATCCTGTTCCCCCAGAGCTAAGCACAGACCCTCACCCCTGCCACAGAGTAACACATCTCTTTTAGCTTTGCTTGCTTTTTAAACAGTTAGCATTTCTAAATTCAGTGCAATACCATTTCCTGAAGAATTTTTGCGACTGAAAAGGCTAATTTGTCACAACTCATATTCCACTTTGCGACTGATTGAGAAAATAACTAATAGGTGCCCCATCTTCAAGTTCCACTCTCTGCAAGTCTATTTCTCCTGTAAGAACTAGATGTTTCTACCTAAAACCCCATAACGGTAATATTCTATGGCTGATTTAACTAAAGGAAAGGAACAATTCCTAAAACAATATTTCAAACTACAATCTGTGGACAGGTCTCTCCCACACTTACCAAGCTGAGTTACAAGACTGTTCCCTTTCAAAACAAGCCTTCATTTTAGTGAACCACAGTGAGCCAATTAGCATATAAATCAGCTTTCTACAAAACAGAGAGAAAATCTGCAGTGGCCATTGGAAAGGCAATGGTGAATGTAAATAAGAAAATACCTGTATGGCTCACTCTTCCACAGATACATTCATGTAACACCTATTACTGATAAAGACTACAAACCCTGATTTCTTTAACTTTTTGGTTTCAAGAGACCTCTTAAGCAGCCTGGAACATCCTTAATGAGTACTTGTACAAGTGATCTTCAAAGACAAGGTCTGTGGTGCTTATGAATCAGTAGTTGCATGTTTCCTTGTGACTAAGCATGTAATGTCAGACATATCTATTCTTTAAACCATGAAGCTGAAGCATTACAAAAATCAATAACATAATCAAACACTGTGAAGAAATATTTCTCCCTTTACAAAATTAGAATGAATAATGTCAAAATACTTTACATCTTGATTTCATCACCATCTAAAATGGAACCTTTCAATACACTTGCGCATATTTTAGAACAATTATTAATTTTTTCCTAAATAAAATTCCGAGATTGACATTTAATTTCAGGTTAGGATGAAGGAAATTTTGAGATTTCAGCTTCCATTCCAGTTTGAAATTATATCTTTCAACTAACCCTATGCTTTCTTTCTGCTGAATTTATTATTTACTTTGTTTACCAGTAGCAGTTGCTCTTAGCCTCAACTCCTTCCAATTGCAGTATGTTTATTAAAACTACCATATGGGTTTTGTCTGTTTTGTTTTTCTTCTCTCCCAAAATACAATGTGCATATTTCATAAACAATCTTTGGAATCCTTGGGCCAAATGGTGCTACAGTAACAAAAAGTATTATTATTATTATTCACATTCATCAATGACATATATTAGGGAAACTGTAAAACGCAATGTGTTTTATAGCAAACACCTACATACTATTCCATCATCTTACATTGCATAATGCCGGATTAGTATTACGATGAAGAACAGAAGAGAGCCTGGCTCTCTTTTGCATCCTGAAGCAGTCATCAGCCCTGACCTTGCACAGAACAGAGGGGACCTTCTCGAAAGACCAGTGAAGTCAGCATGGATATCATTTCGACAGGCTCTCTTCCTGCCTTCCCATTTGTAAATGATGTTTTTTTTTAATTTATCTTCTCTCACAGGGATTAAATTAACCGATGTTTGTTGAGAACTTTGAAGCTTTCAGTGAAATATTAATATTTAGAAAGCATGTCGTCTTCTTGGTTTGTAGTTCTCATTTTTTTAATTACTTTTGTTTTTCTGTTTGGCTCTTGTTCTCTGGAAAGGCCATCCAAGTAGTCCAAAACTTCCAGTGGAACAAGAGGAAAGTCAGCTTTTTCCGTAGTGGTTATTTGTGCTCAATTTCTTTAAGAAACGTCTAGAGTATATTTACATTTGCCAACTGTGAGAAGTAGAACTGTAGCTTCAAGATGGGTTTTATCCCTTATGAACTTGGCCTGCATAAAGGCTGCATTAACAACAATTCCTTCCTGAATGTCTGCTTGCCAGATGGAAATTTATCTTTAAAATCTGTACAGTAGTGTGATATTAGTGACATGTTATTTCTGTGCAGTTTGTCTGTGCATTGATGTTCGCGGAAAGGAATAATCAATCCATTTTAAACTGAAAATATAATTGCCCATAAATATCCCCTGATACTGTGAGAACTTTTAATCATGCCTAAACATAATGTAAGTAATACAGAAGTTTGTTTCTTTCTTAGTTAATAAAGCAAATAAAAAACTTAGCAAGTCATTAGGATGATGCAGTTCACTTACAGAAACTATGATATTTATACAATTGATTGAAGGCACTAACTTAAAATATTAATTTAAAAGGATTAATTCAACTATTTCATTTTAATTAAATCTTACTATGTTAAGAATTGTGAAGATTACTTGGTCACCACAAAAAAATAATTCCACATATGCAGTATTTCAAAATAAGTACAAAAAAAGTTTCAGTAAAAATATATATAACTTTTCGCTTTCACCCCAAACACCTGGAACAATAAATCACAGACCCCCAGTTAGATTAATCTCTTTCTGACTTACAGTTTTCTAGCACTGAGCAATTAATGAGCTCATAAGAACTTTATCTTTTTATGTATCAATGCACCAACATGAGAGTATCTACCCTGGAATTAATTCACTGGAATATTCACATCACAAAAACCAGCTCCATCTCTTTATTCTCGCGACCAAGCCCAGCTGAGAGCAAGCTTCCTTTTGTTCTGACTTTGTTACATGAAAATTACCATGAGAAACCTACCCCATCAAGCGGTGAACAAACAACGAAACCGAAAATATTAAAGATTGCCATTGATCTCCCTGAATGAAGATCAATGCAGAACTGCAAAATTTGCCTACTGACAAAAAGAGGAGAGGACAACTAACCCTTGCACTAAGCCCAGCTATTTCTTCATTTGGCCCAGCTGGATAGTCAGTGCCCATGTGACAGGATGCCACGTAGTAGTAAAGGAGTGGCTTCAAAGGCACTACTTATTATTCGTCAAAAGCAGCAGAAATACAAGTATCATCAGCCCTGTAGTTAAACTCGAAATAAGTCTGAAATAGTTTAAATAGTAAGAATATAGGCAATATGAGGTAGCAACAGGGACTTTGGGAGACAAAATGTGATTTCCTCTTAGTTGCATCTCATTGCTGACACAAATCTCTGATGTGCAACCTGGGTTCCTCTGTGTTCAAATAGCACTAAAATTTCCCTTGGCTTAAAACCCTTATAATAATCTTCTGTGGTGGTTCAGATTTCCAGCTTAACTAACAAAGAGAGTTTTATTTCATAGCTATGTCTTTGAACCTTGAAGTCTTTACATATATCTTCAGTTGGGGTGAGAAGGGGTAAAAGGAACAGTATTAACAAGTATAAATATTTACCTGGGGAAGAAGGGGAAAGAAAGAAGGTAAAACAGCATTGATCAGAGTAGCTAAAACATCTATTTCTGACCATTTATTGTTCCAGTTGTGTCAAGAGTAAGTTTTGCCATACTCGTGCACAGGAACCATCCCAAAGTAAGAGGTGGATAAAAAAACGTTGTGCTGACTCTGCGCTCCTTGCTTTTACACACTTCTGACTATATCAGAACAGAGTCTCTGCTACTCATCTTCTGCATGGAGAACCAGAAAACAGGACCTCAGCTCAAAATAAAAAAAAGAAAATAATTAAGAATATGCAAATATTTCCAAAATCAAGCTAAGAGTATGAGAAAATGAACTATGAACCATAGTGCCTTTGATTCATGTCTGTTCTGTGACTTCAACATACAAACTGTCTACACAGCTTAAGGACTGACTACCTACTCTTGGATATCTTGGGAGTTCTACTGTCTCTCTTCCCAGCATAGCTCTCCCTAATTCAATAAATCCATGCTATCTGGCTGTCCTCTTCCAGGATGTGCTGCCGAATATTTTTCCATCCCTCTCCTCTCCAACTAGGCTGCTCTACAGGGTGAAGGATAGGAAAGCACATAGGCTGAGCTGTGTTTGAGGTGTGTCACTGAAGCAAAGGTCCAGATTATCTCAAGCTTTCCCCAAATCATATTCTTCTGGCATTGTTCTGTGCTAGGATAAATACCATAATCAGGCAGAAGGAAGGCTTTCTTGAGAAAGTTAAAAGAGAGAGACTTCTTACAGAATGCACATTAGAAATTGAACTACAGAATTATTATTGTACTTCTATAATGCACAAACCACAGATTCAATTTTTATACAAACTATCAAAATCTGCATGAGTTTTCCATCATATCCTTCAGTAGGCAAGCCTTATGAAAATCATTGTCCCACGTATTTATCAATTCTGCACTTCTTATTGTGTCAATCACAGGCTTTTTGTTTAAAGGACACAGTAGGCATCTTCCTGTTGATTTATTTTTACTCTTCCGTGCCCTCCAGATTAACGGGAACTGAGCCCTTGCTCCTGCTGCTCTCAGGCCTCTCCTTCAGTTTTTGCTGACAGCCAAACCTGCATTTCCTCCTTTCTATTTGATGTAGACTATATATCAGCCACAAGGGAAAAGGAGGAGCAGCATCAACCACTGGCTTTAATCTCCACGTGAAAGGCAAGGCAACGATGGGGCAACAAGGAGCACTGAAGTCTTCAGTGTAAATGTTGTGGCTCATTACAAGCTCCCTCTCTAGGGATAAAAAAAAAAATCTTCAAAGGAGAATTGCAGCAGTCTCACACACACCAGCATTCCCTTTCACACACACGCGCCTTTCACAACTCATACATGTGGTTTCCACGCAGGAAACAATTACTGTAATTAATAGACCCAAATAACCCCACTGTTCATTTAAAAATGCACTTTAAATTGACAGAGGCATGAAAAAAAGTGGCTGGGTGCTCGGGTCTCATTATCTTCGTGAACTAAAAACCTGGCTGTGTATATCGACTGTCAGCTCTATATTTTTCCAGATCTATCACATCAAATTCAACTCCAGCACAAACCAAAATATGCTTAAGATGTGAATGTTCTCCAGGAGGCAGTCAGATGCCATTGTTTCTTCCTGCAACACCCAGGAGCTGTTTTGTCTAGACTGAAATAAATGTGACTGACACTGGCAAGACAGATCTTTTGTGTGTCAAGAGGTGGTGGTTAATATTTTGTAGGAACTATAATGTATCTCCTACAGAAGATTAAATTAAGTATTCCCATTTGCCCAGTTAGGAACACTTACATTTGCTTAAAATCATTGCTATTAAAGAAAAAGCAGAGCTCTAATTTTTACTGTGTTTACATTCTGCCATATCAGAGACGAGAATGTGATTTCATCTTTAAATTACCTTCAGTATTATGATCAATATACTATGATCGCATCAGGGAACTGATGTCTAATATTTCTGTTACTTACAACTGCTTCTTTCTGCTTCTTGAGAGCGGAGGCTGCTGTATCCCTCATACTTGCAAGATTCATGGCAAACCCCAGTAGGTCCCTTTGCACGTGACTGTGAGTCTACACATCCCAGAATTTCCTGAGGATGGGACAGTAGCCTTCTGCTGTGCTCCACATGCAGGGAAGCACCAGTGGGAGTGAAGAGATTTACAGAGGATTGACATCTGACTGCCGAGCTGCAGCTGGAAGCAGCAGGGTTGCCAATGAGAGCAGAGGCTTTGCAGGGCCACCAGTGCTGAGCAGCATCCTCTCCCTATAGATCCTGTCCAACCCTCATCTTCTCCATGCCCAAGAGAGTCAAAAGAAGCAAAATTCAAGCCATGAGACTAAATGCACAGAGAGCTCATTGAAGAGGGTCTGGTTTGTTGCAAGCCTGAGATATGGTGACGCTTGTATAGAAGGAATGAAACAGCAATGTATTTTTTTCATCTTTTGTTTCTTTTCTTTAATGATGCTGAGGAAACCCAGGCCATTTCAGCTGGTACAACAGCTTGATGTGTTGTTAATTTCACATATCTCACACGAATCATCCATTTAATTTTCAACTCTTACTTTAGCTTTCCAAAATAGTTTGGAGTGTATTTTTTTTTAAGGCCCTTGGGAAGAATATGTTAGATTTGACTTCTGGTATTTGTCTTTCATATGTTTCCATGAAATTAGTTAGATCTGGAAAATGTTGCCCTTTACCTGGTAATTCAGGAAACTACAGAAATTAATACATTTATCAAATGAACAGAAATGGCTCTCTGCATTTCAACAAAGTTTCCTTTTGTTGTATATACTAAATTCCAGTTAATCAATTTTCTACACATCATAATGTTTTAGACAAAGGTTGAAATTACAATGAAACTTGATTATTATAGCTCTTTCCTTGCAGAGGAGAGAAAATAAAGTAACATTTTATAGTCTCAATGTACATAGAAATAAATCCAGGAGCTTTTTTTGACATGGAACTCCACAGTAGTTCAATTCAGACAGTTAAAGGTTTTCATATTGTTGTAAGGGCAATGGTCAAGTAACACATTACAAAAATATATAATGAAGAAGGAGAACATAGGAAAGAGAAAAATTGTTTTAATTGTTGAAAGTGAAATGACCTCATAATAGAGGTTGACAGAAGAATTAGAAGCATGCCTAATAATGCATATATACTTCAGCAGGCGTTCCTAAATCTGCCTCTTGTTTATGAGTGGAGAAATGCTTTTTCTCTCTGTTCTTGCTTGTAATTTGGACATATATCATGATGTCTGCTGGCAAAACAGCTCACATGTATTTGTCAAAACAGCAGATGAGGAGCTAAAATCCCTGGATATATTCACTTATTAGGGGATCTTTTCAATCCGCCTCTTTGCTGTGGTTGTTGCTTTTCTTAGAGAAGTCTGGGTGTGTTCTCTGGAAGCTAAACACTGTTGCTTTCTTTGGGAACATGCACTATATATCCTGGTACAAGAGAGCAGCAACAGCATTGCCAACTCAGTATTTTACTACAAGGCTTAAGTGTTTGGTGGTTTTTTATATCTCCAGCTTCTAGAAGCAAGATTAGGTTTCTTGGTTTTGTCTTTACTGCTTTACAGAAATGTAGATTTCATCCCATGTGGTAATGAGGAAAACTTGATTATGTAACCTGAACACATCTGAAGGCATCAAAAGCAAAACAATTAAAAAGGATTAATCATTCAATATCTAGTTTCCCCAAAAAACAGTGTTAGATGCATACTCTTGTATATAATCTTACTGAATCCTTTCTTAAAAGCTTTATAGCCCCCTGACCAACTTCACCCATATTTGAAACAAAGGGTGGGATGAGCCCCACACTTAGTCACACGAGACATATGCCTGACTTAGCAGTCTTGCCAACAGTGAGAGAGTTAACTCGATCACTTATAGATGGTTGATTAGACACACTGATCATATCAGTTGCATCTCTGCCGGCCAATAGTGTGAGCTGAGCTCAGATATAGATCACAGGTAAGAATACAACTTTCTCGTAGATAAAGCAGTTTATATACTGTGTGTGGACTCAGTTCTGCACATATGGAGCTGAGTCCCACCTGAAGGACTGCATCTCTGAACTGTTAAATTTCTGTGGGTTTTGCAAAAAGCAGCAGTGTAGTCGAAGGGAGTCTTCTAAAGAGAGAAAAATTCCTCATAAGTTTCAACCATATCTTCATGCATTTATTTTAGAGAGCATCATGGAGTTGCTAAGTCATGTTGCTCATGGAAGTATGTTTTCAAATCTCATAACTGTGTGTGTGAAGTCTCACAATGGCACATCATTTTGATGATATTTCTGGAACACCAAGTCTCCAAAGATTACAAAACCATCAAGGATGAGAAAGGTGGGTAGATTCACAAACTGTCAAGGAGTGATGGCCCTGTACTTGGAGAAATCCTTGCATGATGGTTTCCATGGCACTGAACACATCAGAAGGTTGGAAAAGAAGATGAACAGATTCTTCCAGATTTCCCTGTGTTCCCTGTGGAAAATCTAGTGTTTTCCCCCACATTATGTAACCAAGACAGTGCAAGCCCCAAAAGGAAGGTTCATTGACTGCCACAGCATGTTTGTCCAAAGGTCTACAAGCATGGCAGAGCTTCATGCTCACTTAGCAACAGTATAAAACACATATAAAGTACATATCTGCACAAGCCGAGGCTTCCAGGAACTCTGTGAGTTTAACAGGGGAAAACTCAGGCCCCTCTACATATGCACAAGTGACTACTATAAGCCAGTGCTGGAAGAATATGTAGGAACTGAACTTTAGCCCATGAAGTTTCCCCTCCTTTTACAGAATATTCCCACATCACAGCTGAAGTAACAGCTGTGAACAGTTTACAGAATTCAAGCAAAGAAAAATGTATTTACTTTGATTTTTGTTTCTGAGCTGTTGATATTTCAATGATAAAGCTGCCAAATAAATATGTGTAGACATGAACAACCACAATGCCTCTACAGACTCATCTATTGGAAAGGAACTATATCATTTCACTCCTCATACAAACTTGGAAGCAAGTTTCATTTCATTACTAATTCCTGGCAAAGAGCTATATCTTCTTATTTTGGTTTTACTGACTTTCTTATGTGATGCAGCACTCCCCAAACAACTCTGCTTTCCTGCTGAGGAGAGGTAGACCTGCAAGAAAGTGCCGAGAACACAGGATTAATACAGGAGCTCTACAAACTGAAAACTCGGGTGTATGAGGCTAGACACAAAAAACCCTCAGACCAACTCTATGTCTTGGAAACCAAAAGTAGGAGGGCAGAGACAAAGAGATTATTCAAAAATATATTTTAAGCTGTCACAGTAGGATGAAGCTCAACTCCATCACTTCACTGAGTACGAGTGGACACATGTTCAAATATAGACTCAGAAAAATGTTGGTGTGCAAGAGTGAACAGCGAGTTAACATCAAGACAATGCATCAGCCCACGACATTTTGTCTGTGAAGTAGTTTTTAGCTAATAACAACCTCTTCCCAAAGATCAAGTCATTGCTCAAGACAACACATTTTTTGTCAGCAGAAGATGTGAAAGCAAGAAAGACAGAGATCCTCAACAGCCTTTCAGAAAATCATCATGGTAATTGCTTTGAATGTTGGCAGCATCGTATGCAGCTGGTGTCAACTCAGAAGGGGACTATTTTGAAGGTGATCATAGTTGATTTTCTTAATTTGTTAAATAAAAAGAATTACAGGCATAGTCTTAGGGGTTTTTTTTGTGTTAGACCTTTATTTTTTTTATGTCAATGTTTGCGAGTTTTTCCAGGGAAATTGCTAAGCAAATTTATAGATTTTTTTGGGAGAACACCTACATATACCACAACATGCTCATAAATATCTTCAAAAGCAACTTTTTCTGCCTTGCTGGGTAAAATACACCTTCTTACCTCTCTCTTGTCTTTGCAAGAAACAGGGCAAAAGGGATACCCTAAACCCACATATCAGAATACACAGACAAAATTGTATTTAACTAGATCCTTATAAAACCTTTTGAATGCCGAAGGTGCTGGAAAAGTGACATGCATTTCCTTTAGCCCCGCCCTTGGGAGGTCATTCAGCTTAGCATCAGAAAGAAAGGACGGCAGTTCAAAAATTCAGTATAAACCTAGGGAAAGTTCATGCTGGAATAGATGAACCTTAGCTCATGTTCAGAGGTTACTGTTACCATGCTACCAGGTCTCTCTTCTCTGTTGTGGAACCACAGTTTGGCCTGAGAATATATTTACCAAGCAATTAGGCACAACCTGTCCTAGGCCACTGACCTATAAACCCAGCTTCAGGACTTCCCCAAAAAGACAACACACACACACAAAAAGAACAGGAACTCAGAAAAAGTCAGACTGGGAAAGAAGGAACTTTCAGGGGAAGATTGCTTGCTATGATTTTGGTATCCAGATAAAAAGTCAGGCTGTTAAGAAATAAGACTCAAAAAAATTAGTTAAGTTCAGAAAAAGGAGACACAAAAGCCTCACGGAAAAGAACTGAACATCGTAGATAATGCTCACTCTACCAAGATAAACAGTTTCAGTATCTGTATATGGCTGGCTTCTTCAAATGAGTGTCAGCTATGAAAGGAAACAGGAGGCAGCGAAGGGGAAGAGAAAGGACACTGGCTCCGAGCACTGAGGAAACACACAAAAGAGAGAAGAAAGCTGAGTATGAAGGATGAATCTTACTCAGTTTACCCAGGCAATGCTATCATTAACATCGCAAACTCTCATCTGTGGAGCATACTTATGACCACTTGCATGTCCTCAAAAAGAGTGTCCCACCTCATCTTGAACAGCAACTCTGCACAATGGGATGGAGACTTAAAAGAAGACAGGGTTCAGGAGAAACAATTGCCACATGCAAATGCTCAGAAAGCCCATCATAAAATCTGCCTGTAGGAGGACTGTATCAGACAGTGGGATCCATTACCTGGATATCCACCCTGCTTACACCCTGCCCATCATTGGGCCGAGTTCAGTTACTTCCCAGGTAAACACTTGCAGTGACATTTTTCACAGGCTCGATCCTAGAGAACTGGCAAAACTTCGTGCAGTAACAAATGAGAACTTCAATAGCAGTTATATGTTCATTGTGCTTTGAAAATAATGAATACAGGTCTCTGACAAAACAGTTTCACCAGCTGTTGTGGACGAGTTTTTAGATAAAATCCATGTTTAGATAGAAGTGTGAGTTAACAAACTTCAATGGCAAGGTCACACTATTACTTACTCCACGGAGGAAATATACAGAGGGAAAATTCGGTTATAATCAATGTGATTTACAAAAAAGGTAAAGCAGACCCTCCCATCAAGTCACAAGGTTCAAAATGGAGCCCCTTGATTACAAAACTTCTCAGAGCGAGTCTAGATGCAGCTGGATGCAATCTGAGTCTCAGACCTGGTCAAAGGTTTATGGTTAAAAGATACAGAGGGTAAGAACAGAGGGTAAAGATTAGATGCATTTACAGCTAAAGGATTATATGTGCACACACAATTGTCTATGACACTTGGGTAATATTGCAAAGTTTCATCATGTTTTCCCACTTTGCTTACCTTCCATCTAGGTATCTATCATCAGTTTGCCCTAAAGTTCAAATCCAGGGTTTTGCAGAGCAGGCTGTTGCACTGGATTTCATAAAATAAATAATTTAATGAAGTACTACAGCGGCACAGTCAGCTCCAGAGAGAGACAACACAATCCAGAAATCCCTGGGTGACTACACCGTTATAGACTATTTACCTACCCTTCATGTAGTGGTTTGATCCGGCAGTAATACTTGGGCTTGGGGTCTTCTAACTCCTCATTGGATTCCTTCGCTGTCTTTCAGACACATTTCAGACACTTTGTCTTAGTTGTTGATGATATGCATCCTTGAAGCCTCTGTACCTTCTTTTTTTTACTCTGGAGGTCCTGTTTTGATTAAGTATGTTGTACACATTGGGAAAGTTTTATGTGGAAAATTTCAGCCTAGTGCTTCAGAGCAAGTCAGCTACTCATGCTAAGAAAGCTAAGCAAATAGCATAATAAGTCACACAATATTATAACTCTAAATTATTTATTATATTTAAAATGTTACTCCTTTAAGCCAAACAACTAATCCCTGCTAAAGAGGAGAATTGTGTGGCATGCGATCCAGTTGCCATTCAGGGAGGATTCAAATGGGTCTCACCAGTGATCTGTCATCGGTAAAAGACCTCATTGCTTTGAGGAGCACCCATGAGAGGCATCCCAGCATGAGGGGAAGTCATTGCCATGCAGCCACTCTGCCTGACAGGCAGAGCTCAAAGGCAGCTAGCTTAGGCTGTTATATTTATGGGATAAAAGTGGTTGGCTTTATGTTAAATGGCATACAATAAGAGAAGTATTCACAAGGCTCCTTATACCCACAATCTATCAGTGTTCACTGTTCCACTCTGCTCCTCGTGGCTTTCCTAGAGGAATTTTTGGCTGAGTCACAGCTCAGGGCTTCACCCCCTTTGGGGCATCTTCTGAACTACTTCTGGTTTGGTTGGGGGTTAGGGGGGGTGGGGAGGGAGAGGCTGAGTGTCACATCAGCATTGCAGCTCTGACTTAAGGCAGCAAAAAGGAGTTTCAGCAGCAGATTGAATTCTAGAACCATGGAAGAGTGCTTCTTATTCACAAATACAAGCAATGCTTTTCCCCTGAAATATGGGACTGTTAACATCAGCTACAGCAGCCAAGAATAACACATTTCTTAGAGGATGTTAATCTGCGGAGTCAAAGAGAGGAAAGAAGAAGTCACTGTACTAAAGTACATGTCAGATCTTTCGATCCACTAGTCAAAGCCTCTTCAGCAGTGTGGTGGAATCACAAGAAGAGCTTATTTTAGGTGTTTCCCAGTCCAATATGGAAGAGTTTAGAGAAACACAAGTGGAGTCATATACCAGCCATACAATTAGCCACTGTATGGAAAACCACTTAGCTGCGTACTGGTAAATATTTGGGATGACTTCTAATATCCTACATCGTTGCATGGAGAAGACCTAATTTTTTCCACAAAACTGTGAAAAGATTTCCAAAGTAAATTCAGTTATTTTCAGTCTTCTACTTGGAACCGCTATTAAGATGAGCTCTTTGGGTAGATCCCATCATGGAACACCTTATAAGCATAGAGAGACAAAAACCTTTGCCATTCCATCTTATGTCAGATTGAAACAAAGCTGCAAGTACTATCTGATTACACCTTATAAAAATGTGCAAAATCTACACAATGGAGTTTTTACGCAAAAATGAAGTAAAGGGAATGGGTGTTCTTTGGGTCTTCTCAAACTTTGTGTCTTCTGTGTGAATGGCAGAAAACATGACTTCCGATGATCAGCCATTTTCTTCTGGGAGCTAAGGATATTCAGTACTCAGTAGAATGGAATTGCTGACACAGTATTTATCATTTAGGAAGAGGTTATCAGTTCCTTTAGCATTCTTGAACTCCACTAAAGACAGCAGAACTAAAGAATTTTATCTGTTCCTACACCTACGATGTTCTCTCAGAACCTCTTTTATGTAGAACTGAAGGTCTGGCGCTTTAGCCTGTGGGTACCCTGTGTACAATAACACCACAGTCCATATTTCCCACACTCAAATGATGTGATCCCTGAGCTCTCTGGAGCAGGCTGAGATTCTTATCAGACAGTCTTGTCAACAGAGGCAGGATGTCAGAGAGGCTAGTGATCAACCTGGCCAGAAAGTCTATAAATCTTTCCATGGCATTTTGGTAAGACTTCTACCCACACAAAACTGCAGAGACAGACAGAGTTTACAGGGTAACTGCATTAAAAATGAAATTGTGCTCATTCTTCCATTCAGCATTGCAGAGACATATCATGCTAATTCTTACAAACCAGTGCTCAGTTACAATAATTTTGTTTGATTTGGCAAAATAGCTGGAAAAACAACAGAGAAATATCACTGAGGGAGAACAGGGACTTAGATCATGTTCCCATGTCATTTTTTTCATCATTTCCATTAAAAGTATAATTCCTATTAATAAATCATTAAGACCTATAAAAACTATGCTAAGAAAAGTCTAGAAGATGGAGAAAGAACATAAAACCCTCCCAGCTAAGATGGAAATTAAATGTATAAAAATGTTAAAGTAGCCATTTCTTTGCACTTCTAATCTTTAGTCTCTGAAGTAGTCACGATACCTCCTTGTTCTGAAAGATATATACATACACATGCATATATACATATAATGGTGTACATATAAATACATATATATAAAGGTGTACTTATAAATATATATATATAAGAATACTCCTAGATTTGATATTAAGAAAAAATCCTTTACCAAAAGGACTATCAAACATTGGAAAAGGCTGCCCAGAGAAGTGGTTGAGTCACCATCCCTGAAGGTATTTAAAAGATGCATAGGTGTGACGCTTAGAGACATGGTTTAATGGCAGACTTGGCAGTGTTAGGTTTACAGTTGGACTTGATGATCATAAAGTTCTTTTCCAACCTAAATGAGTCTATGATTCTAACAAAAGAATACTTTAGTACTGGGTGTGAGAGGTCTAAAACTGGACAAATAGCAGCAAAATAACATATCTAAATGATGCTTTTTTATAGAAGCGGCCCAAGGACTCATATTTCATTCATAATGTGAAGAAAAAGGAAATTCTCTTTCAGAAAAAAATCCCAGGCAGCACCTATTGTCTCACGGGGGCTGTGAACCATAGGTGATGTAAAAGTCAATGCTACAGAAGAGAAAATTGCTGTAATATTTATTTTTATCATACTTATCTCAATCCAAAGGCATTATTCTTTGTACTTGGCACAAGAATGTGTGTGTAAGGAGACTGTCCAAGAAAAAAATCTTGACATTTTCACTGACAAGGTACACAAAGTGTAAAAGGCCCCAGAAAAGTAAGGCAACTGTCTGGGTGCACAGCAGAACTGCAAGTTCCTTCATAGGGAGTCCAGTGATCTCTGCATTCAATCATTTAGCTGTCTACAGAAAGCAGCCCCTCTGTGGGTAAACTTTGTTAGTATTTCCATCCATCACTGCAGTGTTCTTTGATCAAGATAATAATAAAATTCTTAGAGGATGGGAGAAAACATTAGACTTTTTGCAACAATCCTACTAGCCCTAACTTATCTGAATAATTTGGCCCAATGCTGTCTTAATTCATGTATACTACTGTTCCAGTTTCCTTAAACTCTTGTTTAAAATGCAATTCATGCTGTCTGCCTGACTATTTTAGAAACAGTATTCTCAGTATAAAACGTCTAGCAATCGTTGAAAATTAGCATAGCATCAAGTTGTTTAGGGAATCAACTAGATTTACATTCTACTAGTAGTAAACAATAATTAACAGTATCTGCTAGCACTAACATAAATCAAAACTGTCCCTTTTCCCCTCTTGGGCACTGGACTGGAAAATATCAGAACAGCAAAAATACTTGGAATGTTTCTTGCTTTTTAAATTTTTATTAATGATAAAATATTGGATGTCAACATGCAATGCTTTGTGCATTGCATCAGACAGCTCAAACGGTAATTGTGATAAATGGAAGTGGAAGGGCCAAGGTTACAGGCATTTAAGAAGGCTCTGTGGATTGAAAATATTAGGATTGATTAAAGGTCAAATACTTTATGGATTTATCAGTGTTGTATACATTTTCTCATGACACAGAATCACTTATACTACCTACAAAATTAAATAGAAAAGAGCTGCAAAGCAGATAATTTTTAAGTCTATAACCTACACACAGGCTTAGCCATTGAGCATAATTAATGGCACTGAAATGTTTTAATTAGTCAAGCAATAAACCAGCCAACCCTCCCCACCTCACGCTCCAATAATTCCTCCAGCTTCATGCAGGTTCATAGGTAACAGTCTTTCTCAATTAATGTTTAGTATTTACAAACATACTATATGGCAAAAGACACATTTTATAACATAGTCTAAAATCTGTATTTGTTTAAGCCAATCAACTTTAGTCTAGAGAGGACCCTTAACTTCATAGTTCACCCATGCTCTGTCTTCCCCGTTTTCTGGGAATACAGACTCTGAGATGGAGATAGATATATATATATATATATTATCTTTGATGCAAAGATTTTTTTAGGATCCAGACCAGCAAATGGCTCCCACCATTTGTTTCACAGTAGATTTGAACCGGCCTTCCTAAAGTCTGTATGTCAATTAGGAAAGAGCAGAAGAAGACTAAAGTGCAGGAACCTGTGGGAAAGGACCTTAGATTTGGAGCTTTTATTTTAAAAGTTGTGCAAGGCTACTCTGCTGGTCTCACTAATGTCAGGAATGAACCTTTAGCTCAAATTTGTAACATGACAAAGTGTAGTATTTACTTCAAGCAAGTGAAATCAGCTTGACTTCAATGGCCCTATTCTTCTGCTCCAGAACCCAATCGAGTTGCCCAGTGGAGTATTTATCATTGCCTTTGGTGAGCTCTGAATAATGCAGGTCTACATCCATGGCACATCCAGGAGCTTTTTGGTGTAATCAGCACAGCACTGTGGTGCTACCTCCATGTTCAAGGATTAGGATTTGCAATCTTTTGAACTTTACTGCAAAAAAAATGAAAGTAGAAACTTGATAGGAATCTCACCATACTCTTACACCTGCTTTTTAGCATAGTCTTTGCTATGTATACATCTTACACATTTGCACTGTTGACAAACACCTGGGGAGACTGAGCAAAGAGAGTTGTTCACAAAGCTCATCTCTTCCTACACTACCAAGAGTCACAGCCAGCAAGTATACCCTTCCCAGTTACCTGAGCTGCCCAAAAAATGGCATAAATTGCTATGTAACAAGTTACCTAAGGCTCAGAATGAACAAACGGTTGTCTGCTTAATCAAGATATCCCAGAAGAAAGGCCCCTATGGGACAGGTTACTTGTAGCTACATTTTGTTGTTCAATAACTGAGCAAATTTTATTCCAGTTATCCCGAGATGTCAAATGCAATCGCAAAGTCTTTGCACACAGCAGCATTGAAACAGCTGATTGATGAGGTCACCCGGCTCTTCTCTAAACTGATAACAATGGAGAAGAGTCAGAGTGTTTTGGGAGCATCCATAGACACCTCTGTAAGGGAAGAAAGATGTCTTTGCTTTTGGACAACTTCAGCATTTTCCCATTCTGTCTCCTGCAAAAAAGCCTGAGTTTCCTGAGAGTGTGGATATGCATCTCCCAGTCTACAGCTTTTGGATGCTTGCATGAGAAACAAGAGTCAAAGCAATAGAACAAAGATAATCAACTTAAATTTTGGCCTCTAGCACATGGCAATTTGTCAGTAATTATGATTCTATTAAATTTGATAGCAACCTCTAGTGGATGGACATATGAAAACTCAGACCTGTTTCCTCAGCAAGGAAGCTTAAACGAACACCTATTTATTAGTATAACATTTGATTAAAGCAAGCTCAAATATCTTAACTGTAAAGGTTAAGCACAGACAAATGTGTTACACATGATGCAGTGAATAAATGATGTAATGTTGATAGACCCATAACAACGAAAACATTCCAATACCACATTTTGGCAGAAAGTTTGACACCATATAAAATACAATTAAATGGCTATAACTTGCATGGCGTGAGAATCAGTGTCTTTTAAAAATAATACAATATTTATTAGAGACTTTCCAAAATATTTGATTGCTTTTCAAAACAGCTGCTCTGCTTTTAAAATTGCAATTCCTTAGCAGGTTTGTACTTTGCAAGCTAACTTTCATAGTTTTATTTTGGCAGGGTAATGTTATAAGCTGCAGGCTGTTTCAAGTGCAATCATTCATCATATTTCTGGCACAAAAAACAAAATCTGCCTTTGCAGTAAAGGAGGTCTAGCATGACTTTGCTTTTCTCTAAAAGATGAAAATTAGTTTATGCCCCAGGACCCCTATACCACCGAGTTTCCAGGGAAACTAGTTCGTACAGTGGTCCTCATCTTTACTGGTTCATGGGTACCAAGAATTTTTAAGGAAAAAAAAAATGTGGAGTTATAGAGAAAATGTGGTAATAAGAAACATGGTTTTGCCAAAGACAGATCATCAAGACAAATCTTCATTTGGAAAGTAAACCAATCTCCCAGACAACGGAAGATCTCCTCTGTCTATGCTTCTATAAACAATCAATCCAAGGTCAGAAAGTAAATTACTAGGAAAACTGGGTTGAGGAAAAAATCAAAACCAGGACTGACGGGGAATGATCTAAGAGGAATTAGTAATGGAGAAGTATTATCAGCCGCATTGGAGGTTACTCATGGAGGTTTTTTGACTTTGGGACTGAGTATGTTTGATATTTACAGCAATGTCCTCACCATAAAAATGCAAAACTGTGCTGACAAAATTTGCTGATGACTGTGGTACTGACAGTACGGAAGTATTAGAGTGACATGTCAAAAGGCCTTGAGGTCAAACAATTAATAGAAAGGAGATTAAATTGCATTGGACAAGACTGAAGATAATGTATGGAAGGGGAAACAAGAAGAACTTCTGATGTAGGTGGTGCATTCAGCTGCCAGAAATAGGTCTTCTTTGGTTGTTTCTATGGATCCATGTCTTCAAGCCAATCGCATAATGCTATTGAGCTGTCATTGTGATGTAGCCATTAAAAATGCTAAAAGTGGTGGACCCAAGGCTTATCCACAACATACTTTCTACAATGAAATGGAACTGATAGGCATTGCACAAGCTATTCCTGTGACATCTAACGTCAAAACATACTGTTCTTATCAGCAATGCTTAAAGAGCTTGCCAAAGGAGCAATGCAGAAATATCTAGTGGGCATGGCCTGAGAGAGTGTGTGGCATCCTATGAAATTGCCTCTTAGGAGGAGATAATTAAATAACTTCACAGAGAGATTGGGACTGGTCTGTCTGCTCAGTGCAAGGCAGGACAGGGATGAAACCTCTTGCACTGAATGGGGTGACCTGGTCGCTAAGCACAACCTCTCTATGGCAATATCAAGATCTTCATCTGAAAAATGAAGTCTGCCTGAGTGCTTCTCAGCTGCAAGGCTGCTTTTATTAGTAAACCAAACTCATTTAAAACCTAGCTCAGTTTAAAGCTTTGTAGTAATTACCCATAGAAGAATTAATATCTTATTAGGCTTCGGTAACCCAAAGAGCAGGTGGATTTTGTTTATCAGTGCACTATAGAGCCAGCTTCCAAATTTTAACCAAAAATGCACAGTCACAGCCCCATAGCAGACATACCCCTTTGCAGTGTGAGTCAATACTTGGAAGTTACAATATTTTTTCTCATGTTCTTCCTCTAAGCAACAAGCAGAATCAAGCTCAATTTGTTTTTTTCATGAAGCCAGGTTTGAAAATTGCTCCTAATTAATTTATGTGCATGGTACAGTTAAATGAGAAGCAAAACATCCTACTTCACAGTCCACATGCCAGTTTTACATATGCTCATGAACCTGCCACACACTTATTGAAAGCTCTATGATAATACGAGAAAGAAACAGTGATGAGGACATCTGTCAGAGCAAAGGTTTTGGGACTGGGTTCTTGCTTTCAGATGAAACTTACAAAACATTCTCATTCCCAGGCATATACAAGTGATGTTACCAAAATCCATAAAATGGGCATACTGAGAAATCCGCAGCATATGCCCAACTCTAGAAAGGAGATATCAACTAGCACAGAACAACGAGTTTTATTGTCCTGCTCATATCATATGGAACACACTTAATTGATTTATTTATTTTTTTCTAGTAGTCTTATCCTTTTATGTTATTATAGCGCTTCAGAAAATTTCAAGGTCTAAGGGGAAGTTTAATGTTTGCTGTTCTGGGATCATTTGAAGCCATGCATTCAAAGAGGACAAAATCACTTTTAAGTCTGCCTGTAGGAAATCTATCTTGGCAACCAGACAACTAGAATTAGTTATTAAAGGCATGTCAAATGAATAAAGACACCTCTGTAAGGAAAACCGCAAAAGCATTTACTTTTCCTAATATGAATAGTGGGCTAATACCAAATCAGCTTTCATTTTCCACTCTCCCTTCACCTCCTAGACCAGAGGTCAGATCCAATAAAGACTAACGCAACTGAAAATCATTTTGGTTTTTTGCATCTATTACATAGCAGATGTATATTAAATAGCACTGCCTGGAAATGAGGCAAACTCACATAATCTGATGTGGCAATCTCCTTGTGGACCTAGTTTACTGCAAGGCAAAGAAGTCTGTGGTATTATTAAAAGTCAAGAAGCACAACCAAAAAGTGGGAGCTTTGCCTCTTGCAGGAAAAAAAAGTGGTAGAGCTTTCCAGTTGTGCTAAGAAAATTAAGATACTGAGACAGCTACATCCAAGATCAGAGTCCGTGCTTCTTTCTTACACCAGGAACTGCCCTGGAATCAATTAGTTAACCAACAAAGATAAAATAAGCATTTTCATGGTAGCTAAAGTATGGAGGAGTGGAAACAATTCCTGGAGTTACTAAAGATTTTCTAGGCAATGAACATTCTAAATTACTTAGATCAAAATAAGAGACACTGGGATTTTCATCATTACTGTGCCTACATCACAATGCAGGAACTCTGTGCCGTCTGACTGTTACATCTGTCCCCTCAACTTTACTTGTAAATGTATAATTTATGTACATACCCACTGTTTTAAATCTTTCTTATCGGAATATGGTCAGATTTGACCAAGGTCCAAAAGGAAGCATAAACTTCTTCAAGACTTTTTTGTTAACTGCTGGATAACTTCTAATAAGAAAGAAGACAGAAAACCCATGAGCAGGCAGATGACTGTCCCAATCTGGTATTTGTTGAAAGAAGCAACTACAGATTGTGGTTTTATCTTGATCCACTTAGGCAGGAATATATATTTGGACTAAAGTAGCCATAAAAAACAGCTCTAGCTGTAGCTATAAAAAAAAATAGGTAAATTGTTTTGACATCAGGTAGCATATAAAGTTACTAAATTTGTCAGAACTGAGCACTATCAAAGGCCTTACTTTTAAGAAAAATATACGACATGCAGAAAGTAATTCGCCTGCTTAATCAGACACAGGGAAAATGAAACAAAAGCACGGGAAAAGGAAATCTTGTGGATGGAAAAATATTTTTACCGTTTATAGAAGTTGCAGGTTAGCTATCAAACACTTATTTAGAAGGCTTTGGAAAAGGAAAATTTCCAAATCTTATAAAAAATAAGAATCTTTCAGGTCATGCAATTCAGTAAAATGTAGCCCGAAGTAGCCTCTAGCCTGTAGCCTACAAATGAGATAAGACTATCTCTCCATACTTGCTAGGTATTAGCTTCTTCTTCATCACTTGCAAGAGAAGAATTTCTCAACTGTCTTTGCTTACTTCTTGCTGAGTCTTAAATCCAGCTGTCATTGATGCTACTATACCACTTGCACTGTCTCAGGAAGAAAACCCTTCATTCATACAACGTACCAATTTAAACACTGGAAAAAGACATCCCTGATTTCTCATAGCTTGTGTTGACTTTTCTTCACATCACACTCACAGCTTAGCTCCAAGGAATTTCTCTATCACTCAGTCTAGATATAGCTAACAGAGTGAATCCAGCTGAAATGTCTATAGAAATTAACTCTTTGGAGCCAGATACAACCACTGGGGAGGGCATTCTCTTATACCCTTCTCACACCTACTAATAAAAAGCAAGAAAACAACATAAATTCAATCAGTTTGACTTCCACTCTCTCTAACACATGCATACAACAGACCATACCCCTGGTGTTCCATATGGCTGCTGTGTCAACTTGAGATGGTCAAAAAATGGAGAATTTGGCACTTATTTGGTACTTTGTTAACTCTGTTGAGTCTTTTTACAGCAATGAACAGCAGTCCTAAAGAGTTAGACTAATAAGTGTCGAGCAGGTACCTTCGTGTCTGTATCTCCCCGTTGTTGAACACAGTACTGTGATGCAAGACCTAAATTCTAGAGGCTTAACCTCAGTTGTTGCCACATCCCAGAAAGGCAAAAAGCCCCATTTCTGAATCTTAACGCTCTGATAATTTAATATTCACTGTAACAATGATTCAGTACTTACTGCAGTTCACAGTTTGTCAGCAAGAATAGGTTATATTTGTGGCTTCTTGGAAGTAAATGGAGATACAATTCTGTGGTAATCGCCACAGCATATCAAAAGAGTAGCCCACTGCTCTTATGTAGTCTATCAGTATGGTAGAAAACAACCCAGTACTTCAGCAGGAAATTGTAGACTCAAGATGAATTCCTTTCTAAATTTCCACAGAAGCTGTTTTATGTCATGAAACATGAAGATTTAAACCTTCTCTGTCATACATATACTGAATATTGAATAAAATTCATATGAATCTTCAACATTTTGAAAATCTATCTTATCGAGTTTTTAACCTGTTGTGATACCTTTGTAGCACACAAATTTGAGATGAACCATGGGTATGTAAATAAATATTATGTCCTTGGTGACTTTTTTCATGGTCATCACCACGTATTTACTTGGAAACCAGAGCTGGCCCTGGATATTTCTGAAACATCTTTTTTTTTAACAATGAAGGTCTATTTTAGCTTTGAAAGTACACACTAAAAAAAAGTATACTGCGTGCTGGCAGCTATTTTGACTTCAAAGCAGTCACCTTTGAAAAGACTGGGTAGTTGTGCTCACAGGGAGAAAAGTACCTATACTAAGGAAAGAGATATCCCATTTAGGAAAACCTGAAGGAAGCATGTTTACTGAGGGGAAAAAAAAATATAACTTCTCTTGTGAAAAATAGTGAAAGCAGTGCTCTGCTCTCTAACATTGCTTTTTATAGAAATCTCATCATGAAATAGCCATAGTATGAGGCTTCAAAGGAGCAGCTGCAAAATTATTTTGATGTTAACATAATGATTATCACAGAGTTATTTTTGCTGTCCAACTTGATTCACAGCAAATCAAACATAACACATGAAATCAGGCAAAGGAAGAGAGCTTCTACCATTCCCTCCTTTTACTTTCCACGGGGCACAGCACAAGGAATGACACTTTCATTTCAACAGATTACATCAAACTTGCCTGCTATTACAACTCTGCCACTGAGCATATGCTTAATTTCCTGTGCATCCACAATGTACTAAAGTCTAACAAGGCTGAGCAACACAGTCTGCAGTATTTTCTCACATACCAAGACAACTAGGAACCACAGAAGTTGTCCAACAGATGGCTGAAGTTAAGATGTGTTTTTAATCACAGAAGGACAAATCTAATAAACAGAGAATTTTTATTATACATTTCAAGTTGTTATCTCTGGTGCCTACAATGGCATTACTATTAGCTGGGTTTTTACCCCACAGCACTAAACTAAAAAAGAGGCAAAAGGAGTAGATTCATAAGTCACTGCCATTACCTTCATTAGTATTTAGTGAGTTTGGAAGCAGAAGAAACTTAAATTCATGTGAAGTAACACATAGTCACCATATTGAATTAATAAAATTAATTTCCTACCCTTCTGAATCTCTTTTACCTTCATTGATATGCCCCTCTCTGAAAAGTTTAAACTTTTTTTTTACTACAAGCTGACCTGCTGAAAATGAATCCATGCTTGAATTTTAGACTACTCTGGTTCTAGTTTGTTTGTCAAAATAAAAGTAAATAATACTAGAAGGGGTAATATGTGCTGGAAGCAATTTTTTCATAGCATTATTAATTGAACACGACAGCTCAGACAAGGCAGCACACAAAGAACTAAATCTTGGCTTTTACTCATAAATATAAAACTGAATTCTACATCATAATCTGACAGACACAAGAACAAAAGTGTATAATTAGGAAAAGAAGTTGCAGCATCATGCATCATACGAGCAACAAAAGAGAAGGTGTACCCAGGTTTTACTCTTTAAAGTAAAAGGGAAGGGTTTTTTTACCCAGGTTTAGTAAAGTCATCTTATTGCGTTCAGAACTGAAGAATGATTTCTATGATTCCCATCTCAGCTTTCTTCTCATTTTCACTTAAAACATGAACATTTTCTGTACAAAAAAGACCTAGTTTTTCAAAACACATACATGGTCATATTTCATACCCACCACCTCTTGCCACTGCCACTGGTAAAGAGAAACTGCTAATCTGTTAGCTGGAAAAGAAGTTGGTAATGATAACATCAAACCAGCATGGTCCCGGATGTGATGACAAAGGGTTTCATATGGTGTTTTTCCCAAATTTTTAGATCACAAATTATTACTGCAAGAGGGTATGACTGTTACTAAATGGATTATTTCTGTTAAACTTTATTTTAAAATCTTTGAGGTACTCTGCACAATCCCTAAGCAAAAGACCAAAAGAAAACAGTAAAGATAAATATCACTGACCACAGAGGTCCCACAGAAGCAAAATATCCCCAGATCTGAAAAACTAGCGATAAATAGCTTTGCCTTTGGGTGACACATACTATATTTCAAGAACTGTGACTCCAGTACAGTTCAGCACACATCTAACAAAATTTGGGTCATACGAAAAATATATGTAAAGAAATCACTATACTTTCATCATTTGTAAGTTAGCACTGTAACCAGAATGATGGATATCTGTACCCATTGCCCTCTTATGGCTGAAAGGAATTCTACCCTACTGCAGCTTTATTATTTGCAGACTAGTAATTCATTACTGAAACATAAATGAGCCCATAATGGTAGCAGAGCCTCACAAGAATCAAATTTTCCAATGCATGGGTAGCCCTAGTCTGGCAAGTTTTTTTACAAATTCTCTGCAGTGACAGGAATTTCCATTAAACAGATTCCATGGTGCTACAGGGGCTGTCACAAATTTCAGAATTCTCATGGACTACCAAAATATTTCAGAATCCCAACAAAAGGCTATAATTTCCAATGAATACCATAGGGTCCTTTGGTTTTTTGTATTTATGAGGCTTATTCGTAACTGAATATTTCACTTCAGCCCTGGACCAACTGAATGTTGCTATATTTTCAGTTAAAAAATTCATAAAGCACGGTTACTTTGCATTTCAATTCAGTACTTCCCCTTCTAGTGCACCAACACTGGCACTCCTTGATGCTGCAGGGAGAGTGAAGAAGACTGCTTCCATTCAAACCATGTGAAAGCCTATAGCTGCACTGCTGCCTCTTGTTCTGCTCAACAGCCTGATATCAGAAGACTGTTTGAAGAAGTAATGCAATCCATTTTCTTAGTTTCTAAATAAGCAGAACTGACAGCCCTGTGCTGCAATTTCTATACATAACTCTGATGCTGAAGCTTTACTCACAGCAATGCACTACGGGGAAAGTGGACGTGAACCTTATTCTCAAGCAGCTCAACACTCTTGAATTCATGGTTTTTCTTCCCTTGTATGTGTTCCTTCCTCAGGAAAATGCTAGTAGCCTGCCAAAACAACAACAGAACATGAATATTGTGAGGCCAGACCAACATTGCTGGCAAAGCTGCAACAGCAATATGTGATATCTGAGAACCACCAGAGCTGTTTTAGCAGGTGAATTGGAGGGGTGACAGCCATGCTTCAGCACCTAGATTGCAATGCATTGCCTGTTTACATGCTTATTTCTTTCTTTCCTGTGTTCAGCTTCTCCCACTGTAAAACCAAGGGAACAGATTTACGTTTATAGTAGGAATATTAAATAGAGTAAAAAGAAGGCAAGGACCTTAAGATACATGCACCTTAATACACACGCAGGCACACTGCCCATTTGTTGGGCAGACCCTGAGGTTCTTTTGAAAGAACAGAAAGGCACAAAGCTAGGAATCAGCACAAATGTACAGACCAGTAGCTAAGAGCAGACTAAGTACCAGTGCACAGAAGTGTAAGATCAGACCAGAGACCCAGGGAAGGTTTTGTGTACAGCTCCTCTTGCTAGCAAGGAAAAAAAACCTACAAACCAAAAAGATTTGTGTCCCTCTCCAGTGTTGACAGAATTTTTTGAACTATTCTGGTGGTTTCTCCGTAGTATTGTGTGTTTATCTTTTCCTGTTATAGGATTTTGGTTTTAAAAGATGTATTTCTCAACACGGCAATGTGCTAGTTTACAGCCTACAATCATCCAAAAGAGCTTTTTTTTAAAACAATATAATTATATGAAAAATCAGAAATGTTCCTATGAAACATAGTCTGGGAAATAATAGTGAATTAATTCTAATAAGAAACTAAAACTACTTGAGAGCATATTCTATATTTTATGTTTGCCATCTATAATAAATTGTACTGCATCCGTCATTTCATTAAACACTGAAAAATACAGAACTGGGACTTTCCTGTCATTTGCAATTTAGTTTTCTTCTTCTACCAAACAGCAATATTCATACCATCTCTATGTATTGCTTTAAGATTATTCAAAGTCATATTTATCTGGAAATACTTTTTGTCATCCATATAATTTAGATAAACTGGAGCAATACCAGTAACGCCTAAAAGTTTCTGGAGAACAGTGTCACATGTTGAATACTTCTCACTGTTCAAGAAACAATGCATCACTTGTCTGGTTCAATAAGACATTCTTTATCACCCTGCAACCCAGGCTTAGGAGTTACCATCCACCCACCACAACAGTTCATCTAGCACGTCATCCTTTCTAGTCACATAAGCTGATTAATTGCTCAATGAGCATTCTCCTTTACCTTCCTTCCCCTCACCCTGCATGTGACAGTACGCCTCAAACTTACTGTGCACATGCCTGTCAGCTCTGTTGCAGTAAAACACTCTTTTTTGATCAAAAGGCAGGTTTTCTAGTGGCAGCAGATTACAGAGTGGTGGTCAAGCACCAGCAACACATCCTCGGGTATAGGCAAAAATCTCACAAATCTCGTTCCCTTTGAAATTATTGTTTTGATAAGATCGGTGATTTCCTCAATGTGTATAAACAGTGAAGAGGATGCAAAGATAGAGACAAGTTCCTTTCAGTGGTGTTCAGTGACTGGATCAAAGGCTGTTAACATGAACTGATACACAGGATGTTCTCTCTGAACATCAGGAACCCCTTTTTTAACTGTGAAGGTGACTGAGCATGGAATCAGGTTGCCCAGATAGGTAGTAGAGTCTCCCTCCTTGGACATAGTCCTGGGTAAGTGACTCTAGGTGGCCCTGCTCGAAGTGGGGTTGGACCAGAAGACCTCCACAGATCCCTGCCAAGCTCAACCACACTGTGAATCTGTGACCAGAACTTGAAGAAAACTTCCCTCCAACTCCTGTGCAAAGTCCATTCTTAAATTCACCCGAATCACATATACATTCTGCAAAGATGTGCACAACCTGACAAGATGACAGCTCTCAGTTTGACACCCATCTGCCCAGTGATTGCATAGCCAAACCAAGGCTGAGACAAACTGACTTACTACATCACAAAAGAAGTTCTGCTTTTATGAGAGGGTGTAAGGAAAGCTAAAAACAATTCCCTATTCAAGACCCTGAAGCCTAGTTCAAGTGCCAAATTCACTAATGATGTTGTAGATGGACATAAATTATGTCTCTCTACTCTCAAGCGAATGGAGAGACACAGAGTTTATTCACACTGAGGTTTTGCCTTCATCATGGAGCAAACAATACAGTTCAGTGACGTATTGCTGCTAGAAGGCACAAGGAGGAGGCACCACATGGGGTTTACCTAGCTGGCAATAAAAGTTACAATTATGTTTTCTCCATTGGGATTCAATGCAGATAACCAAGATGCAGTGGCTAATAATTATTTGTGGGATATGTATTTTAAATGGTGAGGGCCAAATTTACATCCTGGTGTAGGATGGCTAGATACCAAGATAACAAAGGCTGCCATGAAGATAAGCTGAGAATGAACCTTTGGCCAAGCCCTGGCCAAGATGATCCTATAAACTAGCATCATCAGTTTTAAGACTTCATTGCCCTTCTGTGATTCTCTGAGCAGGAGACAACATATAGCCACTTCTTCTTCTGTGTCATATACTATACATGATTCAAGTCTGGAATTACTTATACTCATTGGCTTCCCACCAGTCATTCTGATGTTGAAAGACCAAGGTATGCTCTGGTTACTTGCACTTTCTGCAAGGAGGCTTACCTTAGCTAGATATACTAATAAAGATATTGGTTTTAAAGCAGCTATTTTGAATTATTTAGGGCCAGAATTTGGAAAACAGCTTAAATACTATGAATTTCTATACTCAGACAACAGAAACTTCATTACCTCCAGAGTTACTAGTAATTTATACTACTGTAGGAGTTGAGACTAGTTTGTATCTATAATTTGAAAATATCTCTCTCTCTCTCTCTGATAATCTTCAGAAAGCTTATCTGAAAGATATAATTTTTCTCTTTAAATCCAGACTAGTCCCTTGAAAAGATTTGCACACATTTGTCACACTACTACTTTGATGGAGCAATTCAGACATCACAATAGTAATGTTTTCTGACCTTTTAATCATTTCCATTTTGCAAATAGTCTGCCTGAGAACCACAAAGGGTACGCCTTCACTGGAATCGATGGAAATTTTCTGTCAAATAACCATCTGCAGAGACAGAGAAAACACATAATGACAGGATGCATTTGTGGAGTACCTGAATTCATTGAAAAAATAAATCTGGACCTGAAAGCAGATGAGTTAGAACAAAGGGACCCAAGAAAGATGTAAGGCAGCAATTACAGCTATTAAAAATACCGAGGAATTTAATCAAACAGGACAGTCTAATCAATGAAAAGTGGGCCACATTCTGTCTGGGTAATTACATCCCTCCCCTTCTTTTGTGTTGGTAGTAACAGTCCATATTTAAGCTAATCACATTCCCACAAAACTCAGAAGTCTAGGACTACCATAATTTTCATATTTCTCACATGCAACTTCACAGTCATTCCCCTAAAGTCAATATCAGTTGTCAGTGATTTCAGTGGTAATGGGAAGGGAGTGATGATGGACAAGTGACAAGTAGATTTCCAGCAGAAACAGCTTAATGATCTTTTATTTTATTGCCTTTTCCTAGAAGAAATAATTAGCCCATCTGATGACACAGACCACCTGAACACTTCTCCATGCTAGTGTGGACTCAGAAGCTACGCAAGTAAACCTGTGCACTACTTCCCTTCTCAATCTGGTCTGCATCTCTTACTCAAAAGTGGTTAGTAGACAAGGTTTAAATGTAAATCTTAAAGCAAGTTGGACCAAAACACGCAAACAAATTCACTCATTAAACAACCACATCAATGATTGATGTTTACCAGTTCTGTGTCCCTAGTCCTTTTATCTAGAGAGGTGAATGAAACCCTTCAGAGATGCTTCTGATCTCACATGTGAAGCATTAAAGGTATGATTTTAAAACAAGTTCTTTAGTATAATCTAACCAAAACTTAAATGAAAAGTAAAAATTTTATCTGTGTATATACCTATAGCTTCCAACAAGCTCATATTACACACTTGTTTTCTCATGTGCCATTAAATTGTGCTAGTTAAAGCACTTCTGTAGCAACTCAACCTCACTGTATGAGGAGTAGCTAGACCAGTACAAGAGCAGTGCTTTTGTGTAGCCTTTAGGATTTTAGGTCCAGTATTTAGAGTCATAATTATTATAAACCCCCGTGACACACACACTCCTGAGTACATTGCACTGGCCTTACTCTAAAACATCAAAATCTCCATGCCCTTGATCAAACACGCCAGCAGACAATCATGTGCTAATAACAGGGATACTGTTTGGACTTACCATATTTTCCTGGCTGGCAAGCTAATGCTATTTTCCTGATGGGAGATTATAGCGGTTTAATTAAAGCTACTATATTTTAATAAAGGACTCATTTAATAGAAAAGCTGCTTTAGAAAATGATGGTCAGCATAAATGCTGGTCTGCACCTGTGACCTTCGTAAAGTTCTTTTGTACTTAACACTCACAGCCAAAACAACTAAGCTTTTGTTAATATGTCCTTGCAACAGAAGAGTGGTAGTAAAGTTAACTCTTTCATTCTATAACTTATTATTGATTACCAATTCAATGCCTATTTTCAGCTGTAGTAAAATAACGCTTAGTGGACTCTGTACCTGCCTCCACAGATGGAGTCTGGACTTGACCTCTGCTTAGCCAAGATTTGAGTAATCAGTTCCAAACTGTTTGCAGGGCTAATCAAAATAGACTATAGGGAGAAAATTACTATTGGCTAATTTAATTTTTAAAAATACCTCTCTTAAAAACAATGCTATGTCCTATAATGAATGTACTGATAGGTAATCATAATTTAGCTTGTGTATTAAACTCTAATTCTTGAACAATATAAAGCAGTGTCATAGGGATACAAAGATGCTGAAAGTTAGGACGCTTCAATACTTTGCATCTAGAACTACCTGGAATCTGACATGCATACAAAATAGACTCCAACCCCTAGAAACTCTGGAACTAACTTCATAACTCTTACAGGCCTTCTAGAGCCTTATTGCTCTAGAACAAAGAATATTGTGCTATGCCATTAAGATACATCCAAAAGTAGAATTATAGAATGTCCTGAGTTGGAAGAGACTGGCAAGGATCGTCGAGTCCATCTCCTGCCCCTCCACAGGCCAACCCCAAAATTCACACAATGTGTCTGAAGGCATTGTCCAAATGCTTCTTGAACATTATCAGGCTTGGTGCCACTACTGCTTCCCTGGGCAGCCTGTTCCAGTGCTCCACCTGCCTCTGAGGAAAGAAGCTTTTCCTAATATTCAACCTAAACCTCCCTTGGTACATCTTCCTGCCATTCCCTTGGGTCTTAGCATTGGTTGCCAGAGAGAAGATATCAGTGCCTGCTTCTCCTCCTTCCCTTGTGAGGAAGCTATAGACTGTGATGAGGTCTCCCCTCAGTCTCCTCTTCCCCAGGCTGAACAGACCAAGTGACTTTGGCCACTCCCTCTCAAACATCAGTTGTTTTTGCTTCAGCATATATCCAGTTATTAATTTCTCTTTATCTTGTCTTTTCCTTGCCCTCCATTTGTCTTTGGTTTTCCCAACACAAATAGAGAAGTTGCACTTTGTTTTAAGTTTCATTTTTAAAAGAACGTTGATTCACTTAACCACTCATTCATTTCCGCTGTACAGTTCACATCCTTATAGTCTAACAATATACTTACTCCCATATACTTTCCTCATACAGGATTGTGTTTCCAATAAGCCTCCCAAAAGCACTGTAATATTTACTAGCACACATTTTGGCACGCATGAAATGTGTGATTATATTTGTATTCATGCCTTTTGCATCTATACAGACCTTGAAAATATTGCAAATGTTTTTCCTAAGCTTTTTAACAATTTGACCCTGTTGGTGTCACCTGCTTTAAATTCAAATATGACTCTTTTCATTATGAAAACAACACAGAAACCCTAAAACAAGCAGATGCAAAACCTCACAACTGAAATAATCCTCTACTTAGTTTGAAGCAAAGGCTTGAAACACATATATTTTGAACTGCATCTCAACTAACCTTTTTTACCATCCCTATCATCAGTAAAATAATTTGTTTCGAAAAGAAGCATGGCAATTTAGTGTCTGCAGTTCTTATAGATGCTAATATGATCATCAGTTTTTTAGATAAACTTTTTTTTAAGGAAACCTGAAGTAGTCTCAAGCATGCTCATACTACACATAGGATTTATGTGAGGAATTCACTCAGAGCAAAATGTGACATTAAAATAATGTCAAGCATTTAAAAAACAATCCATTCTTCCTTAGACTTCAGAACAGCTTCTTATTACAGATAGGCAGTATGCAGGGTTTAATATCAAGAAACACCTAGAAGAATTGTATGTAAAATAAATAGAAACCAGTCTGAGTGATTGTTATGAAGTAAATTTGAAAAAACACGTATTTCATGGCAGTTTTTAAAACTCACCCAATCCAAAGAGAATTGAATCCAAAACCCAATAGAATAAATACTGCTTTAATGGATAAGCTTAAAGTCAGTCCCTTAACTCATCTCACAGGTTACTGAACCCTTCTTAGGGCTCCAGAGGAGCAGGAGTAACAATCACATGGAACGGGTTAATTTTTGAGGTAAGTCTTTTAAAAATGCAGCCAGAACATGCAACTAAAATACTAACACACCCTTTTAAAAAGCGATGCTGTCTGTACATAGCTGGTGATGTCAAATTGTGCAATAGATATATGTAAAGTAGCAGAATAAATCCATTTGGAAAATGCAGCAAAATGGTATCAAATTGTGCAAAGTAATTAGAAGTGAACCTTTGCATTCTTTTCAGGTTACTGAACTATGTATGGCTATTCAATATTTTTCAATTACAACACCGTACAGAGCTATATTACTCAAAGTGCTTCTCTATGAACCAATGTATAGTTCAACCAGGGTGGTAGCCACAGTGTCACCACCAAGGGCAAATGGATAAAGTTACCAGAGGGAATTATTCTTTTGTGGCAGGTTGATTTAGTCTTTTTAAATGACAACAGCTGAACAATCAACTCTTATTTGTTTCTGTTACTAATAGGGAGGTGCTAGGTGGGTCAGCCTTGTAATGAAGTTTTTCCATGAAAAGAAACTATTAGTCTTAATAACAAAATTACTTCATTGACAATAATAAATAGAAAGACCAAGTAGATCTTGAAGGTGTTTGAATTCATCATCGAAAACAATCTGCCTGCCATGTTTAGAAACATTGTTTTAGTCAGGAAAAACATTTCTTTTTACAGTTAATTAATTTTAATATTATTTTAAAATAAAGAACAAGAT